>NC_060148.1:48764185-49079185 GCF_021461385.2 Schistocerca piceifrons
AAAATAGCAATATTGTATAATCTTATCTGTACATTTGGTTACACCATAGTGTCCCCAAGTTCTGTGTGTAAATAAAATAAAATCATCGACATGAGCTTCAGGTAAGCAAACACATGAATGCTGTGATTCCGGGTTTCGTCGGTGAAATAATACTTCTTTGTGTAATGTGTAATATTTTTCAAGATGTGGGTCTGTTCCTGCACGTAATTTATTCTTTTTCTGGATCCACCTGGGATCATTGTCATGCAATATGGCTAGCTTCCTGCACATGTTTTTGTAGTAAGGTGCAAATGTACCGTCATACATGAGTAAAATTTTGAAATCTGATGTTTGTTCTGTCACATCTGAAAATTTTTGTAGGCCTTGTGGCAAACGAGATAGAGCATCGGCTATAATGTTGGATTCTCCTTTTATATATATAATATCAAAATCATATTCTTGTAGTGATGCACACCAGCGTGCAAGACGTGAATGTAATAACTTGCATGATAGCAGGAAAGAAAGAGCTTGATGATCAGTATAAAGCTTAGTACGTTTTCCCCATAGAAAGTAGCGAAACTTGCAAAATGCCCATACTATGCCAAGTGTTTCGCGCTCGGTCACTGAATATGACTTTTCGCATTCAGTGAGCGTGCGGCTAGCAAAACTTATAGGTTTGATGATTGTTTGTTCATTTTCTACATGAATTTGGAATAAAAATGCTCCGAGCCTATAGGAACTAGCATCTATTACTAGGCAAAAGTCTGATGTCATGTCAGGATGACATAACAACGGTGCATTAACTAAAGCATTCTTAATCGCTTCAAAGTCTGTCTGACAGAACTCTGTCCATTTCCAAATATTATTTCTTTTGAGTAAAGATAGAAGATGTGGACTGTTAAGAAGGTGGTAGGGTACAAATTTCCTAAAGAATGAAGATAGACCAAGAAAGGCTTTGAGTTGTTTACGATTCTGTGGGGATGGAAAATTCTTTATTGCATCAATTTTTCTTGAGTCTGGATAGATGCCTTCAGTTGATATGATGTGACGTGAATTTGATGTCTCCCCTCCCTAATTTCGTCTTTGATAAATTGATAGTGACACCTGCGTCAGAAAATTTAGTCAGAAGTTGCTTCAAAAAATTAACAAGTTCTTCCCAAGTAGTGGTGGCAATGACAATGTCGTCAACATAAACTGTGATTTGCGATAACAATTGTGGTCCAAGAACAGCATCTAAGGCTTCAATAAATACTCCTGCATTCACTCGTAGACCAAAGGGTAGAACACAAAATTGATAATTACGTCCCTCACATAGAAATGCAGTGTATTTACGACTGTTTTTATGGAGGTTCACCTGCCAAAACGATGAGCGGAGGTCGATATTGGTTAAATACTGTACATTATGAAATTTTAAAAGTTGTTCTTCCAAATTTGTCGGTCGTGTGTTGACTGGGATTATAACTTTGTTAATTTCTCGTGCGTCCAGCACTAACCTTACACTACCATCCTCTTTATTAACTGCTAGGATCGGACTGCAATATGGTGAATGTGACCTTTTCAATGATACCCCAAGCTTGCATTTTTTCAATCTCTTTCAAAACTGCGGGTTTCTTTGACTAAGGAATATTATAATATGTTCTACAGTATGTTTTGTGTGGTTTAACATCCATCTCATAAGTATAGCCTCTAATAATTCGAGGTTTCTCCACAAATACCTCAGCAAATTGCTGCAAAACTTCAAGTAATTCAAGTTGTTGTTCCTTTGTCAGAGCCAGCCGTGGTGGTCTAGCGGTTCTGGCGCTGCAGTCCGGAACCGCGGGACTGCTACGGTCGCAGGTTCGAATCCTGCCTCGGGCATGGGTGTGTGTGATGTCCTTAGGTTAGTTAGGTTTAAGTACTTCTAAGTTCTAGGGGACTTATGACCTAAGATGTTGAGTCCCATAGTGCTCAGAGCCATTTTGAACCTTTGTCAGATATTCAGATTCTGTGCATTTTTCATATAAATCATTAGGTATAATTCCTGAGCTACAGCTTCATTAAAAGTTAAATCACATATGTTTGTTGCTGGTGGATACACAAAATGTAACTGTTCGAACTTACCTTGTTTACTGTTTAAGTTTGTACCCTGTGTTAACTCTATTGTCAGTTGTTGTTGGTTTACGGTTAAATGACATTTCCCTTTTCCTAAATCTATGATTGCTTGATATTGGTTCAAAAAGTCAATTCCTAATATGGGAAATACGGAAGCGTCCGATCCCGCCCGTCTGCTTTGACCCATGACGTCACAAATATGGCGGAAACTAAAACAAACATACACACTTTCCACAAGAAACCTAATGACACTAACGGGACAAGCGCTGGAAATGGAGTGTTTTGGGTGGGGGGCAAACTAAATATAAACAAATTTAGATGCCTTGCGTAGCTACAACGTGTAAGTGAAGACAGCCATGCATGAATACCCACCCACCTCCCCAGGGGTCGTAACCCCTGCAACCCGTAGAAGATAAAGATGCTTCTGTAGCTGATTAGTGCTTTTTGTCTTTAAAAAAAAAAAATCTCACGGGTTAGAACGAACATATCAGAAAGATAAATATAATAAACTAAAACAGAAATTGGAGGAAACAGATAATTAAAATAAGTAATAAGTGTTTTTAAATTAAAAAAAAAAATCTCACGAGATAGAAAGAACAGATCACAAAAGTAAATAAGATAAGATAAAACAGAACTGTAGGCAGCCACACTCAAACCAAACTCCTCGCCGTCATGACGTCACACACGACAACACCCTTACGTCACGGGTCAAAGCCGACGCGTGGTATCGGACGCTTCTGTCGATCCCTAATATGCAACACATAACTAATTTGTCTACTACCAGAAAATTGTAATTGAGTGGTATATTTGAAAATTTGAAGTTAATTAGCGCTTGAAATTTCACATTCTTCGATTTGTTACCGGTGGTACTTATAAAGTGACAATTCTGTACTGGCAATGTTTGTATGTTCATTATTTGTTTGAGTTCATTATATAAGGACATTGAAATGACACTTGCTGCTGCTCCTGTATCTAACATTACTTCCACTGCATAACTACCAATCGTAACTCGTGTTATAGCCTGAATAATCTTCTTTGTTTTACTGGTACTATTAAAATCTACATCCTGATATAATTCATTTTCTATTTTCTTACTGTCATCATATCCGAGAAAACAAATCGTCGGTTCCGTTGCGCCCTGCTCCCTATCGACCGTAACTCGAGCGCTTAGCTTGGTCGTCGTTCGTTTTCTGGTAAATTCGGTTGTTGCTGCGGGTTGGGTTCATTGCCCAACTCAATAATATTTACATTTCTGTCGCGCGTCACCCAAGTATCAGCTGTTTGGTTGTTGACATTAACTCGCGTCGCATTGGGAGTTCCGTTAGGTAGGAATTGAGGGTTGCTGTATTGCATGTGTCGTGGCGGTGGTCCATTGTGATTTCCACATACATTATTTCGTCCACGACTGTAACTGGTATTGTCATTACTGTTATTCCTGCAAAACATGTTTGGATGTTGTTGTACGTTGTTTCTCTGAAAATATCATGGATGCTACCTGTTATCCTCTCTTCTTTGATCTCTGATTTCGATTCCTTCTTCTGTTGTTGTTATTTTGAATATAACTGTTATTGTTCTGATTGTAATTACTGTTCGGATAACAATTATAGTAATAATTACTGTTTCCTTGCCAATGCTGCGAGTTGTTTCTCCTAATATTGAATGGATTTGTCCCAGTGCAGTGCGAATTGTTTCTTTGAGTGTTTTGTTGTGGTGTCGGAGGCAGATTCCAATAGCCTCTGTCATTTCTGTTGTGCGTACGCGATTTGCTTGGATGGTTCGGATACAATTGATTGAAATTCCTGATCTCATCTCTGTAAACAACATCTATCTCATCAACATAACTGAAAAAATTCTTTATGTTGTCTCCGGACACTCCTATTAATTTATCACGATAAGGAAATGGTAAGTGGCTTTTAAGTGTTCTAATTACGTCTGGTAAATCTGCTGGTTTTGTCCAATATAATGTTTTGTCTAGGTAGCGTTCAAAGTATTGACGTAAAGTCTCTTTCTTTGGGTTGTAAATTTCTGGATTGTACACTTCTCGTTTTAAACTTTGCTGTTCTGTGATCGACCAGAATTCCTCAAGAAATGCTTGTTCAAACTGTTCAAATGTTAAACATCGTCTTTTCATTGCTGCTCGCCACTTAGTTGCTCTTCCACGTAACAAATTTGTAACATATCGAATTTTATCAGCTTCTAACCAATGTCTCGGGAAAATACCATCAAAAGAGCGGATGAAAACAATTAGATCCACTTTGTCTTTCTCATCACATGAAAATGTCTGAAAGTATCCATGTCGTACTAATGTTTCATCAGCTGCTCCCGATGGTATTATGGGTCCTACATTTTGTGTCAAACTGTGCATAGTATGTGGTGATGTCTGATAGCAATTTTGATCTTGTGGTAGCATTGAAAATGGTTCATTGGGATTTGTATCACTCATTGGTAATTATATTTTCGGCTGTGTGCTGGGTCTAGCATTATTCGGATTCTCATTTGTGTTTTGGTTGCCTGTTATGAGTTTTGGTATCACTGACAAACTTGGTATTACATTTTCTTTAAGTTTATGTACCTCTTTCTGAATATTATCTGTTTCTCCCTTTACTTGTTCCTTTGTCTTATCTAAAATGATCTGTGTCATTGTCTCAAACTTCTCATCTAAATAATCATCACATAATTTGCATTCATGTACAAGTTTCTCTGCTAGAGTTGTGTCATTCTTCAAAGATGCTACATCTGCTCTGTCTTCTAGTTTTTCTAACTTTTCCTGTAAGCATTTCTGCTCCAATATTACATCATTTAATCTGTCTGAAAGGTCTGTAATTGTCAGGTCTAAGTGTTCTTGGTTTGTTTTTACGGAATTGTGTGACTGTCGTAATTCGTCAACTTGGATACTGGTTTTCTGTTGTTCAAAAACTACTGTTAAAAATTTCTCATTACATCGTTGTAAGTCAGTTTTTGTCTCGTCACTGAATTCCACAAATACCTTTTCTTGTCTCGTAACCTTGTCTGCTAAGTCAGTAAATTTCCTTTCAAGACTACTGGTGGTTTCTGTCAAGTCGGCAATTTGTCTCGATTGTTTTTCAAAATTTTGTTTTATGTCCCGTGTCAGTTCATCGAATTTAGTGTCAAATTTCCCAATGTCACGTTTTAAATTGTCATTTTTCTCTTCTAAAGCGTCAAATCTTTCGTAAAATTTTCTGTTTCGGTCACCAAGTAACTTCAGAATCTGGTTGAGCATGTCAGAGTCCTGTGTCTTAGTTTCGTCATTTTTTCGTGTCTGATTGATGTCTGGTTCTGAAGTTGACGTTGTCAATGTCGCGTTTTGTCGCGTAGTACTCACTCTCCATTCGCCTGTATATCTGTTTAAATAATAGGGGTTGCTGTCTTAATCGATCCGGTAAAATTATGTCTTGAACATCTCACAATTAAGTTCAATATTCATTTGACTGTCGGACATGTTTTGCAATGTGTCACTTTCACTAAGCTCGTCCGCGGAAACAATTTCTACGCGTCTAGCGTCCATCTTGTGGTTTTCGTAATTAACTGCAAATAAAATTTTCCAATGGCAAAAAAAAAAAAAAAAAAAAAAATATATATTTAAAATATGATGTGTTGAAATCTGAAAGTTCTCTTATGGAAATGGATATTTCGATATGATTTTTAATTAGAAATTGAATTATTATTAAACTGGTACTGAAATTTCCCTCTCACAAATAAATGACTGTGAATATGCTCTTCACCTATCATTTGCAATAATAGTAAATCAATTTTAACTACAATTTGAAAAAATAATTGCGAAATAAATGGATCGGAATAAAGGAAGTACAGGTGGCTGCTTGAACTGGAAAAAATGTAAATTTCGGTACTCATCAATTTTTTTTTTGTTCTTCAGTCTTATGTTGCAAATGTAGCGTCAAATATACAGTTTTCAATCCAAAATTTTTCTTTCGTGTCCGTGCAAATTATTTTATGGAACGTTATTCTTTTTCCTTATTTTTATTTTTTTTATTTTTTACCAAATTAATTTCCTCAGCATGAAAATGAAAATTAACACGAATTAATAACAGGGAAAAATTATTGTTGTAAATTTCATGCACGTAACATTACAATTGAAATGAATGAGACTTAGTCCAAATTAATTTTCTGATGCTATAATGTGGTTAAAATGAGATCAAATGTCCAAAATTTATAATAATTGCACCTGTATCAAATCCGGAGATTATAAGTCCTGTCACCAGGACGCCAATTGTAGTGTTTCCTTTTTCTCAGGGTTCTGCCGTGAAAAATATAAAATAGAAACTCTGATTGGGTTTTGAATTTTGGTGGTTTCAGTTATGGATAAGGTGGACTTCGTATTATTGATTGAGATCATGCTGTAATTTGACCGTGCATGGCAGACCGGGCTGGCAACACTACAAAAAGCGACTGTACGGAAATAGCATCAGAAACTAATTGAAATTTACCTTATAATCTTGTTAGATACGCAGTATTAATTACAATATAGTCTTCATGGCTGTCCTAATTTCTTTTGTAGGACGACCCGTCTTTCAATTTTCTCCGTCTGTTGAAAACGTCAAGTTGTCACTGTCATGATCAATTTACAAATTTGGCGATAACCACCTCGAATCACTATTGAAACAACCTCACTTTGTAATATAATTTTCATTTCCACCCAAAAGCACATTCAACACATCGCCGAAAAATACACGTGTTTCATATGAAGACAAGAGAGAGAGTGTCATCAATTAGTTGTTAAAAACAAAAACCTACACAAAAAGTAAAAAGACGAACAAAATTATTTATGAAAATCGGTCGCTGGCGCAGCGCTCTTCTGCGTGCACGATCGTAAATTATATCTTTGTATTGGCGGAGGCGCGGTAGTCAAAGTACCATTACAAGTACTAGAAGTGGCTAAAGAATGTCTTGGAACAGTAGTGTGTAAAAGTAGGATGAAGCAAACAGCTTGGTGGAATGACACAGTCAAGGCAGCCTGTAAAAGGAAAAAGAAGGCGTATCAGAAATGGCTACATACTAGAACTCAAGTAGACAGAGAAAGTTATGTTGAAGAAAGAAACAAAGTCAAACAGATAATTGCAGCATCCAAGAAGAAATCTTGGGAAGACTTTGAAAACAGGTTGGAGACTATGGGTCAAGCTGCTGGAAAACCATTCTGGAATGTAATTAGGGAGGTAAGAAGAAATGACAAGTATTTTGGACAGGTCAGGACAACTGCTGGTGAATCCTGTGGATACCTTGGGCAGATGGAGGGAATATTTTGAAGAGTTGCTCAATGTAGGTGAAAATGCGATCAGTAATGTTTCAGATTTCGTGGTAGAATGGGATAGGAATGATGATGGAAATAGGATCACATTTGAGGAAGTGGAGAAAATGGTCAATAGATTGCAGTGCAATAAAGCAGCTGGGGTGGATGAAATTAAGTCAGAACTCATCAAATACAGTGGAATGTCAGGTCTTAAATGGCTACACAGGATAACTGAAATGGCTTGGGGTCGGGACAGGTTCCATCAGACTGGACAAAAGCAGTAATCACACCAATCTTTAAACATGGAAACAGAAAAGATGGTAACAACTACAGAGGTATCTCTTTAATCAGCGTTGTGGGTAAAATCTTCTCAGGTATTGTTGAAAGGAAAGTGCGAGTATTAGTTGAGGATCAATTGGATGAAAATCAGTGTGGGTTTAGTCCTCTTAGAGGTTGTCAGGACCATATCTTTACCTTACGGCAAATAATGGAGAAGTGTTATGAGTGGAACAGGGAATTGTATCTGTGCTTTATAGATCTAGGAAAGGCATATGACTGGGTTCCTAGTAGGAAGTTATTGTCTGTTCTATGAGATTATGGAATAGGAGGCAAACTTTTGCAAGCAATTAAAGGTCTTTACATGGATAATCAGGCAGCAGTTAGAGTTGACGGTAAATTGAGTTCATGGTTCAGACTAGTTTCAGGGGTAAGACAAGGCTGCAACCTGTCTCCACTGTTGTTCATGTTATTTATGGATCATATGTTGAAAACAATAGACTGGCTGGGTGAGATTAAGATATGTGAACACAAAATAAGCAATGCGGATGACTTAGTTGTGATGGCAGATTCGATTGATAGTTTGCAAAGTAATATTTCAGAGCTAGATCAGAAATGTAAGGACTATGGTATGAAGATTAGCATCTCCAAAACGAAAGTAATGGCAGTGGGAAAGAAATATAAATGGATTGAGTTCCAAATAGGAGGAACAGAGTTAGAACAGGTTTCAAGTACTTAGGATGCATATTCTCACAGGATGGCAACATAGTGAAAGAACTGGAAGCGAGGTGTAGCAAAGCTAATGCCGTGAGCGCTCAGCTATGATCTACTCTCTTCTGCAAGAAGGAAGTCAGTACAGAGACTTTGATATCTGTGCACCGTTCAATCTTCCGACCAACTTTGTTGTATGGAAGCGAAAGCTCGGTGGATTCAGGTTACTTTATCAACAAGGTTGAGGTTGCGGATAGGACTGTAGCTAGGATGATTGCAGGTACTAGAAGATGGGAACAATGGCAGGAGGGTGTCCACAATGAGGAAATCAAAGAAAAACTGGGAATGAACTCTATAGATGTAGCAGTCAGGGCGAACAGGCTTAGATGGTTCATCTTACACGCATGGGAGAAGCAAGGTTACCCAAGAGACTCATGGATTCAGCAGTAGAGGGTAGGAGGAGTTGGGGCAGACCAAGGAGAAGGTACCTGGATTCGGTTAAGAATGATTTTGAAGTAATAGGTTTAACATCAGAAGTGGCACCAATGTTAGCACTGAATAGGGGCTCATGGAGGAGTTTTATAAGGGGGGCTATGCTCCAGACTGAATGCTGAAAGGTATAATCAGTCTTAAATGATGATGATGATTAATTAATCCAATGTATTTTCTGTTCCATGTACTATGTATTAAGAGTATGATTGCAAGAGTTGAAGAAGATTAAGCAGTTCACTCATGATGTCATAGTCATGAACGCTTGATACACTGATGTGATCTATTCGGCCTGTTGTAGGGGCCCAACTGTACGACGCTGCACGGTGTCATGGTTGCACAGATGGACCTTGCCCCGGATGTTGGGAGGGAAGTTTCAGACCGTGCAGCCTATTGGGCACAGTTTGAGTCAAGTCATGACATCCTGTGGTTGCACAAAAAGCATTATTCAACATCGTGGCATTGCTGACAGAGTTCCTCTGAGCCATAGTCTATAGGTCGCGGTCATCCACTGCAGTAGTATTACGGCCTGATTGAGGCATTTCATCAACAGTTTCTGTCTCTCTGTATCTCCTCCATGTCCGAACAACATCGCTTTGGTTCACACTGAGACGCCTAGACACTTCCTTTGTTGAGAGCCTTCCTGGCACAAAGTTACAATGCAGACATGATCAAACTGCAGTATTAACTGTCTAGGCACGGTTGAACTATAGACAACATGAGCCGTGTACCTCCTTCGTGGTGTAATCACTGGAACTGATTGGCTGTCAGTCCCCTCCATCTAATAGGTGCTGCTCATGCATGGTTGTTTACATCTTTGGGCACTTTTAATGGAGCTCTGAACAGTCAAAGGGACCGTGTCTGTGATACAATATCCACAGACAACATCTGTCTTCAGGAGTTCTGGGAACCGGGGTGATGCAAAGCTTTTTTTGATGTGTGTATATGATTTAATATACAGTTTGGAAGTTAGGAGATGAGGTACTGGCAGAAGTAAAGCTTTGAGGATGGGGCGTGAGTCATGCTTGGGTAGCCCAGTTGGTAGAGCTTGGTGGAGCACTTGCCCACAAAAGGCAAAGATCCTGAGTTCGAGTCTCAGTCCTGCATACAGTTTTAATCTGCCAGGAAGTTTCATATCAGCGCACACTCCTCTGCAGAGAGAAAATCTCATTCTGGAAACATATATTACCTGCCCTATCATCCTATTAGAAATATCTTTAAATGCAGTAGTTTTGAATGCATTTTTGAATGGATATTTTAGATATGTATTTTTATCATGTATTTTGAAAGATATTTTGATTTTTACAGATTTACTTGTATGTTCCTCTCATGCTGTCATATCTATGTCATCGTTTACTGCTGTACTTTAAACACACTTTAAACACAAGTTTAAGTACTATAGTAGAGCCACATTAATCATTAGGCCTGTCAGCCAACTTTAAACGTAAGTCACCATACTGAAAGGAGAATATGTACTTCATGTGATGTCAGTGTAAGTTTCCTGTATTGCCTCAATTTGTATCTTTTACAGTGTATATTCTGATGATGCTCTTGTTAATCTGAAGAGTGAAACCAGTCAATACAACAAAAAAAGTGTGACTTTTAGCTGTTTTCAAAAATTTAATTTGGATATTGCATAATTAGAAAATCTGCCCAAATGGAAATTCAATATGAGGCCTCTGCAGGTGCTGATAACGCTTCTCATATGATTATGCAGCTTCTCTGTCTCCTTCACAATGACCACTTAATGTCCTAATATGTTCATGCCTTTTTTATATTGTACCAGACCTGGTAACAACACAAAACATAAAAAACAGTAATGCACTCTTATGGCCTTTCTACCCGTTGTGTGTGTGTGTGTGTGTGTGTGTGTGTGTGTGTGTGTGTGTGTGTGTGTGTGTGTGTGTGTGTGTATATACTTGTAATTATTGCTCTTGACTCCAGTAAAGCTTATAGCACTATCATAAACTTTCTTTCCAATTTTTTCACAGTAAATAGGTATCTAAATATCTAATTAAATTAGATGCTTTATTTCAGTAACAAATTTGGTTCTTGTTACATAATTTATAAGGTAATTTGAGATAATTTTGTGATAGAGCAAGGAGTACTGGTAGTCTTGTGTGAAGTTTGAAAAGTACTGGAGAGGCACTGGCAATAGTCAGACTGTGAGGATGGGGTGCCAACTGTACCAGGGTAGTTCAGCCAGGAAGAGCATTCCACTGAATGGTGACATTTCAGGTTTGAATCGTGGTCTGCACCAAGTTTTAGTCTGCTAGGAAGTTCCAAATTACAATGCAGTTGTGGTAACTGAACTGAGAGGTATTTGACAAGAAATCAGGCAGATGTCGGTCCATCCTGTGTTTACCCGAGTCAGCGCTGTCACGGTCTCCTGTGCCGGATGTAATGCAGCTGCCCTCGGAATGACACAAGCACTTCATTTGCAGCTGATGCCGTTGTATGTGGTGGACACAATGAGCGGCATGCCGGGCCTCTTCGTCGCTGGCATCTTCAGTGGTTCCCTCAGCACCGTCTCGTCAGCTGTCAACTCGCTGGCTGCCGTCACATTGGAGGATTACTTTAAGGTGAGGCCTACTGCAGCTGCGATGAGAGGAATATGTGGGCTATGTGTGGATGGATGTCATATGTCCCTGTATTAAAAACAGTTGATGTATGGTGTTTGTGCACCAGTGTGTGTGTGTGTGTGTGTGTGTGTGTGTGTGTGTGTGTGTGTGTGTGTGTGTGTGTGTGTTTGTTTTTAAATGCATTAACTGGATGGGCCTACTTTATTATTTGTTTTGAATTGTAGATCATTTTTGTTGTCTGGAGCCTGGTTTGCACAGGAGAAGATACAGGAGAATGAGCATCTGCCAAGAAATGTTCTGTCTTTTGTAAATGGTACGTAAGTGAACAGCCTTTGATCACATTTGGTTCACAGTTACTTACACTCACACTTGTTCCACTGGTTGAACTGGAGTGAGTGATAGAGTGGTCTGAAAAAAAAAAAACAAGTAATTTTGGTGATACAGCACTATATGTATCATATATGCTTCTGGGAGCCAAGCGATCCACACAACAAATGCGAAACAAAAAGAAATATGATAAGTAGATAGTTGCCAAAGCTCTTACAGGTCCAGCTGGGGATGTGAGAATGATGATAAATCCATTACATGCATCATCAGGTGAGAACGGAGCCAATAAGTACAAGCTTTCTTGTTTCTTCTTGTTAAAAGGGTAAAGCATAACATAATTCTGCAAAAGTAAACAAGTATGAATGTGTGTCTATTGTGCTGACTAAACTAAAAATGTACAAAATATTTTATCATTCTCTCTGCTTAAGAGCATGGTAGCTGTAATTAAATTGATGATGCCTGTCATTTTAGAGGTTTTTAATGTTAGACCTGAATAAATAAAAATCTTTTTCATTGATTATGCAATCTCTCTTCTAACTCATTTGACACGTTTACATACATTTGATGCTTCATTAATCATACTTTCACATTATAATCATTATAAATAGTAGCGCGCATGATAATGGGATGTTTGTGCTAGAACACTTGTCTCATTAAATTTAATTTCATGATTCCCATCTCGAAAAACATGCTCAGCTACGGCCGATTTTTTGATGTGTCCTAAGCGACAGTTTCTTTTATGTTCAGCTAAGCGGGTATTTACACTTCTTTTCATTGTTCCAATATATACTTGTCCGCAACTGCATGGAATTTTGTATACCCAGGTGTTGCTATGGGATGTCGGGCGTCTTTTGCAATTCTTAAATATTCCTTAATCTTCTTGGTGGGTCTGAAGATTGTTTTGATCCCATACTTGGCCAGAACTTTCCCGACACGGTCCGTAACCTTATTAGTAAATGGTAGGAAAACTTTTCCAGTAGGTGACCATTGTTGCTCTGGACATAGCAGATTTTGTTGGCTCTGGCCACCAAGGTTTTAATGACACCTCTTTTTTGCCTAGGATGAGGGTTAGATTCCTTGTGGAGGTATCAGTCCATGTGAGTGTTCTTTCTATATACCTTGTGGCCCAGCGTCCCATCCACCCGTTTAATTACCAACACATCCAGGAAATTGAGTTGACCATTGCTCTTTTTCTCCATCGTAAACTGTATCTTCGGATTAATGCTGTTCAGGTGCACCAAGAAGACATCCAACTCTTCTTCACCATGAGTCCACACTACAAATGTGTCATCAACATAGCGGTACCATTTAGCAGGCTTTTTACTGGCAGTCTGCAGTGCTGGCTGTTCGAAGATCTCCATAAATAAATTGGCAACAGCTGGGCTGAGAGGGCTTCCCATAGCCACCCTGTCGATCTGTTCGTAAAACTAGTTATACTGGAAATAAGTTGTTGTCAGGCAGTGTTTAAATAAAGCCACTATGTCAGTCGTAAAAATATCTGCTATATATGAAATAGCTTCATTTACAGGCACAATGGTAAACACTACATCGAAGCTCACAAGAATATCACTTGGGCTGATGTTAAGCTCCCTCAGATTTTCAATAAAATGCGCCAAGTTGTTAATGTAACTGTCCGTTCTGCCGATGTGTGGTTGCAGCAAGCAGGTGAGGTATCTGGCCACCTCTTGTGTCGGAGATCCTATGGCACTCACAATTGGTCTCAACGGGACCTTTGGTTTATGCACCTTTGGGAGTCCAAAAAGTCTTTGTGGATAAGCTTCGTTTTGCAGAGTTGTTTTTTATCATCCAAAGAAAGAGAAGATTGTTTCACCAGTTGATTGGTATTTCTCAATATTTTGGTTGTAGGATCCTTCTGAAGCTTTTTGTACATAGTGGGATCCAAAAGGTCACTAATCTTGTGATAATCTTCAGTATTCAGGAAAACCGTAGCATTTCCTTTATCAGCTGCAAGTACAATAATGCTCTTACGCGCATTGATCTCCCTCAGTGCCCTCCTTTCCGATTGAGACAAATTGCTGGTAGATGGTTTCGCTTGGCGTAATATTCTGGCTGTTTCAGTCCCAACTGCATCCACGGAGTGCGATGGTAACAAACGGATTCCTGCCTCCACATTCGCTATAATGTCCTCCGTAGGAACCTTTAGTGGCGTGACTGGAAAGTTGCCTCCTTTCGACAGAACTGAATGTTCCTATTTTGTTAATTCTCTCCCAGACATGTTAATCACAGTTTGAGAGTTGCCAGCGACTGATGTTTCACCTCTGCCTTTCTGTAGGCCATGGAATTTCCTCTTATTGCCCATTAGTTGCCATTTCTGCACTGATCTCCACGGTCCTGAATGTTACAGTCCACCTCATTCCAGTCATAACACTGCATTGTGTTACTGATGTATAAATGGAGATGTAAGAGCTTACTGCTAGTTTCCGCTAGTTCTCGCTGCGTATGGTGAATTCGTTCAGATATCGCTAAGACTGCCATCCGTGCTTCTTCACAGAGCAGGCGAGCCACAGACCTCCACACTCTGTTAACTGGCACAGACATTAAACACCTTGTCACCGACTTGCGATTCCACCACCCTTCGACCACTGTCCGTAGATGCTAATGACGGCAGTACGCCAAAATCCAATGAACTGTGCAGTTTCCACAGTGCTCATAGCCACTTGTTCTCACATCACATACCTACAGTGCACCAGGCTGCACTGAATCTGGCAATAGGCAGCGGCCTCACAATTTTGTCCTATCGGTGTAAACACGGATTACTGTCACGATACCGTGAACAGACTGCCGAGAGACCACCGCCGGAACATTGCAGAGACAGGTATCAGTTACTGTGTTAGTGCAGGGGCTCTGCGTACATGGTCGCTAGCCAGCTGTGCGATTGCCGTTCATGACGAAACGGTGACGCAGTTTTGCGGTGTTCGGCAGCCACTGTACGTGCGGTACCGGGGCCACCCACTGGCGGAGTCGCGGTCGCCGCTTGTGGGGAAGCTGCTGGCACTGGTGTTCGGACTGCTGTTCCTGGGACTGGCATTCATGGCGCAGTTCCTGGGTGGCATGCTGCAGGCCAGCCTCACGATATTCGGCGCCGTTGGCGGACCCGTGCTCGGCTTCTTCTCGCTCGGCATGTTCCTGCCCCACGCCAACGAGCCGGTACGTACTCCTCGTTCTGCTGCCTCGCCAGAGACTCTGCTAGAGAGGTCTGGTGTGTAGAACTGGGATGCCGAGATATACCGGTAGTGAACTCACTTATCTATTGTTATTGGCACTGTGATGAAATAACTGAAGTAAAGCAGATGAGACATAGCAAGCCTGACAAACTCCCACAGTGATCTGTTTGTACCATTACCCCTCAGTGTTCTCAGAAGTAAATACAAGAGACGACATGAGACCTGTTTTTCTGTCAGTGTTGAAATAAATGATTTTGTTTTATCTGCCATTCAGTGTTAATTCATTATCAGGGTTTGTTGTGCCATGCACAAGGCATCTACAGATGCGGAAGAGATTTTAGGGTTCAAATTTCGTTGTGTGTACTATATTAAAGGATCTGTAACAGGCAGGTTACTTCTTTTCTCCACATTTCATTCAATCTTTACTGATAATTTACATCTATATTTCTACCATACACATCACTGTGAAGTGCGTAACAGATGGTATGTCCCACTGTACCAGTTATTAGGCTTTCTTCCCACTGCATTCACGTACGGACTGCAGGAAGAATGATTTTTGAATGCCTCTGTTCATGCAGTAATTATTCTAATCTTACCCTCACAATCCCTATCTGAATTGTCGCATCCTGTACAACACAATGCACCTTGCCTTTATGCTACACGGAAACTTACTTCCAAAACATGTCAGACTGTAACTGGTGCTGCTCGCCAAGGGTCAGTGGGTCCAAAACATCCAAAGATATTGCTTGCTGTAAGTATCAATCACATCGTAAATATAAGCAACTTCTTGCATATTTCATTTATAATTAATTTTTAATTTTTGTAGTTCAGTATCCAATATTAATGCCAACAGTAGTAGTAATTGTGGTGATGGTGAGGAGGAGGAGGGGGAGAATGTTTCTAGTTACATGAATGCACAAAATATGCATGACAGTTTTAAAATTACATTATTTGTGTGAAAATATTTTTCCTTATATGAATTTTTGTTAGTTTGTGTGTGAATGTTACACTAATTTTTTAATGTTGTAATCCAAAAAAATTGTGGAAGATATCTTGTTGTACCATAAAGGAAATTAGGAGTCTATCACATACTTCACTGATACAATTGAGCTGTTCCATTACATACTGAACATCACCAACAAACTGGTTACATACAGCTCTCCCCAAACACGTCATGTCTAAGCTGCTTAATGACTGCAACCTTCATCACTTGAACCTGCTTGCTGTGTTTGAGCCTCGGTCTCCCTCTGCAATTTCTGTCCCCCATACTTACCGTCTGTTACCAAACTGATGATTCTTTGATGCCTCCAGATGTGTACCACTCATCTGATCTTTTTTCAGGTGTGCCACAATTATTTTCTCTCCATTTTGATTTGGTACCTCTTCCGTAATTATCCAAACAACCCACATGTCTCTTAGCATTCTTCTGTAGCACCCATTTTGAAAACGTTCTATTTTCTTTTTGTCTGTAGTGTTTATTGTTTTTGTCTAACTTCCATATAATGACACATTCCAAACAAATTCTTCCAGAAAAAACTTACTTAAATATGTGTTAGAAATTAAGGTATTTCTCTTTTTCAGAAAAGTTTCCCTTTCCCTCCTTCATCCTCTCTGCCCTCATTGTCACAATCAGTGGCTCCTTTTCATTCTGGTGTCCAGGTGAGCTACCCCTCCTTCTAACATTCCCCAATCTATCCATCTCTGTTCCCTGAGAAAGGAACTAATAGTGCCATAGTGCCAACTGCAATGACTAGCCCTTTTGCTTTAGATCGGTCTATAAAATAATTGTCAATTAGGATGAGCAGTACTCTGATAGAAGTGTGAATAAATGAAAGATAAAAGGTATTATAAAAGGAGGGAACCTGATAGCACTCAGTTAAAAAATGGATGATAGCTTGTGTAGGCTTTCATATCACCTGTCCGAAGATAATACTAAGAATGATTATAAAATGAAATCTCGAAACCAGTTGTAGCAAAAGTTCTGAAAAACCAGGACTTGGGAGGGTCCTGAGAATATGCAATACATGTGTGAAGGGAAGGAAGGAAGAAAGAAAGAAAGGAAGGAAACATTAGTATTTAATCCAGTCAACATTGAGATCAATAGACGGAGCAGAAGCTCAGGATGTTCAAGGATGTGGAAAAAAATTTGCTATGCCCTTCCAAAGGCATCATCCTGGAGTTTGGCTGGATTCATTTTGAGAAATCATGGAAAACCTAAATGTGGATGACGAGACACAGATTTGAACTGTGGCCCTCCCAGGTAGGAGTCCAGCGTGCTAACCAATGCACCAGCTCGCTTTGTATCTGTAAAGGAATTGACGCATGAGACACCAGTTTTAGCCATGCAAGACTGCTATTCCAGTGTTAAGGTCAACTTACTGACCTGACGGCAGCCATCCGTGAAACTGAGACAGACATTGCGAGAATTGTAACAGCTCAGTATATGTCATATAACAGTTTTAGCTTACCGAACTTGCACATAAACATCTGCACCTTCTGCTGCTTGATAGTTGAATGTGGTGCACTGTTATTAAATGATATCCCAACACTGTGGAACAATGTGTTCGTTTCTCTTCACATTTATTAACACACAGCTCAGTTGATGGTCAGCTTTGTGAACTATAGAATGTCCGTATCTTTGCCAACATCATTAAGCGGCAGCAATCAGTAAAAAGTCCGCCAACACAAATGACACTGTTTTGCACTATTCCATTGTTGTTTCACAGTTGTGGGGCTATACCAATTCCTTCGTTTTTGCATCAGCTAGGTTGGTGATTGACATATGTCCAAGTGATTAGCAGTAACATAAAATAAACAGCGTGTTAGGAAACAAAAAAAATTCATGGGTCACGCACGAAAGTGACACAGATGGTGAGCTAGCAGCAAAACCCCCTAATGAAGCTGTTCTCTACGAGTTAATTAGTAATCAAATAATTGGTTGGTTGGGGTCTGATGCAGCTGTATACCATGGGTCATTACCGAGAAGTAACACCTATCCTTGGCAACAGATCGACGTAATGAAAGTTTATTTCATTATAGTTTAGTTAAGCAATGCTTTAGCAAGGGTATGTAAGTTTATTATACGGTTGTGTAATCAAACTAAGATTAAACAATGATTTTGCTCACACATCTTAATCTCGGTATCATAAAGACCACTACTCTTTACAAGTGTACAAAGTATACCGTATGCCAGCTTGTGTTACGAAAAATGGTGAACCCACTGCATGGTTAAGTTCGTTTCCCGTTGCTTCACTTTTAAGGGTAGTAATCAGTGACATTTTTCCTCGTTACTTTTCTTAACAATCGACACGAATTTCCCAAATACTTTGGTATCAGAAATGGCAGTATTAGTCTTGCCCAGATTGCATAAATATCTACAGATGCCCACGAGGCTTTCTCATCCTTCAGTTCTTTCTGCTCACCGTCAACTGAAAGAGCGACGTAAACTTTTCTCAGATGCCTGCAGACTCTTTTGACTATTTTTCATCACCTCTTCCCACTGAGGCCTACTGCTACGTGACGGTGTTGCAGGGAGCCATAACGGGCCTGGCCACAGGGCTCGCCTTCTCCATGTGGGTCGGCTTCGGCGTCCCCCGGCCGGACGCAGTAAGGCTGCCCACGAGGACGGATGGCTGCGACTTCAACATAACGGCCACACCGCTGCCGCCCACCCAGGACCCAAGGTCGGCCGCAGCATCTCCTCAAACATTTCCGCAGCGTCATAAATTAACACTGTACTTTTGGGTGCTCAGCAGAGTTGTCAGTTCCATTATTCCACACGATACTTCAACGACTGATGCAGTCATCTTCTTCAGTTGACGTGAGATGTATTGATAAGTGTACCTGCTGCCTGGACTCTCACAAAATTCAATTTTTTTCCCTTTTTTCACACATTATATCACCTTTGCTATCACCTGCATGACATTAAAATATTTAGTTTATAACCTTGAAGGCACACATTCTTTTGATCCCCTTGGGGGAAGGTTTGGGTCATAAGTTGTTAGTTCCACACCTCACGGGTTCCATGCTACAGAGGAAAAACTTTGCTTATTGATATGTAATTTTTAATAGCACATAGAACCTGTTTTGGGGTCTAGATTCTTCTTCATAAATCTCATTTCTTAATAACAGTATTGTGAAAAGTATAGTTGCTACTCACCATATAGCAGATATACTGAGTTGCAGACAGGCACCAGAAAATGAGGGTTTGGCCAACAAGACCTCATTGGGCGCACGTCCCCCCCCACACACAGACATTCAAATGGGGCTCACTCACACATGACAGCAGTCTCTGTCTGATGAGGCCACAAACCAAGTCAGGTCTCAGTAGCCAGAGACTGCAATTATCTTTTTCATAATGTTGTTACATTCCACACTTGATTTACCTTTTTTTTTTTTTTTTTTAAGAAAGTCATACGAGGGCTATTCAGAAAGTAAGGTCCAATCAGTTGCAAAAAAGGAAACCACAGTGAAACCCTGATGAAGTTTTGCACAGATCTGTAGGACAGCGTCTGTAATACACCTGTCGACCGCGCGTCACGTCGCTCCTCACAGCTCTGAGTGCACAGTGAGAATGTAAAGATGCCCCAATTTGGAAGGGAAGGAAGGGGGGGGGGGTGCACAGAGATTCCCAAGGATTCCACCTAATGACTTATTTTGTACTAATTGGTCTATTTTGTTGAGTAATGGAGGGAAGTTCCCAGATTATAGTTCCTTACATGGGTGCTGAAAGACATGTTCCCATGTTCGTATAGAATATGACTTTGTTTTTGACTTGGAGATATCTTTTTGTAAAGAATGATGTTAAAATTTGTATTACACCACTATTTATAGCTGAGTTTGACTCCTAGCTCCTGCTGCACTGCTTCACATGTTTGTTTTACTGAGATGACACAATTTTTTCTGAAATACACATTCTCTTGGTGTCCCAGATATTTTGCTAGCTGGTATGTAATGGGTCTTCTAAAGCCACCGTGTCCTGCTGTATGATTAAAATATGTTTGAATAACTGTTGCAATAAAAATATTTCATTAACATAGTGAACAATAAATAGTTAAGAATAACACTAATCATAAGTACATTGTTGTACTTGTTGTTCTTGCTTGCTGTCTGGAAAAAAATGGGGTATGATTTTATCAAAAGGGTGTCTGGATCTTGACAACGTTTCAGAACAATATATCCTTCTCCTTCTTGGTCTCAGTATACTAGCACAATTCATTCATGCAATAAAATAGTCAACAATGCATTTCTGTCATGTTCTCAGAATTATCTAATCAGGTATAAAATAAAATTCTTAAAAAAAAAATAAAGAAATAAATAAAATAATAAATTTCAGTTTTTCAGATTTGTTCACACATAAACAATGTGTTTCACATGGGTGCAATGGAGAGAAGTTGCAGTTTTGCCTCCACATGTCTGATCATCAACACAGTTACAAAACGGGTTCCTTTCTCCACAGCTCACTGCCAACTACCTCCAGCTAGAGAAACATAAACCAAAGATATAAGATGGATTGTAGAGTATCACTCATATCAATATTTGTTCACAAATGGAATGTGTATAATACTTTAACCAAATAGTGATTTAAGTTTTGTTAAGCTTGAATAATCAATTAGTGTCAGATGCAATAAATTTAAAATGGGGTTTTAACAGTTTTAAATATTAATAAGACCAAAATTCTCTGCTGATAATTGATAAGTGGGAACATAATTTTTCACATATGGTTATCAGTATTTCATCCTGGAAACTCAAAATACAAAGGCATAGGCTTTCAGAAATAAAGGAATATAGTTAAATGTGACATAAGAAACATGGGTCCCCAAACATCAATATAAATCAATAAATTAAAACTAAGGAAATACACTTTGCTATTGTTACAAAATATTATAATAACAAAAGATATATTACTTTATACATTAGTTCCAGCTGAATCACTATCCGATGTACTCCAGAACTACACAGGTGTAGGCTCATTGTACTGTGCCATTATTACGAACTATGGGCATTGCAACAAAGCCTTCCTCGTGTAGTGTCATATCATGAGAGCACTGCTGCAGAATTATATCATCTACAAGAAGTGTATTGAAATAGAGGTTAGTTGGATTGGTACACTGAGTGGGCTTTGTAATCAACTCCTGAGATACAGGCGGGTGGGGAGGTGACATACAAATAATTACTCAATATCTACTGAAATTAGTACGCCTGTATGGAAAATGGCATCCACAGTCTTTCACTCACGTCAACAAAGATAAGCAATGTGGCTTGCAATATTGGAGATGATGTTCTTCTCAGAAGGTCAAGTGTATGTAGCATATCTTACATCGGGCAGACTAGTAGAACAATTGAGAACAGGTTCACTGGCACACCCAACTAAAACAGCTTGGCAAATCAGTTGTTGCTGAGCACTGCCTCTGATATAATCTCAAGATGAAATGCTCTAAGGCCAGTGTCCTCGTGTAAACACAAAGTTTCTGGGACACTGTAATTAAGGATTCTAGCAATACAAAGAAGTCCAAAAAGTTTAGTAAACTGGGATGGAGATAGCAGTTTAAATAAGGCTGGGCACCTTGCCCACCAGGGGTGGTAAACACTGAAGGCATTTGCATTTCACGGAATATCAGTGCGGTCTCTGAAAAACAAAAGAGGATCACAGTGTGTAACTGGCACTAGGAATCAGTCTCAGCTACGAATAACTGTGTGACGTAGACAGTGTTTCGGTCCAGTTGTAGGCCAGGCAGCAAGTATGCATAGTGACCCAGCTAGCAGCTCCCAAAGGTGACAACTGTATCTGTTGTTGAAATATCATACAGGAACGTGCATTTCGCAACTCAGCTGGTCACCTGGAAGCACAGTGTCAAGAGCTTCACTGTCCACGGTGGTGTCGGCCTGCAGTAGTAGTGGGGCAGTGAGGAGGTTGTGGACAGTGGGTGCCAAAAGTCACCCGAGCAGGCATGGAGCAGCTACTGCCACATCTCGTACACTTTCTACCTTCCATAGCATATAGGACTTATATTCATAAATCTTTTTAATAAAATATCGAGTAACAATTCAGCGATAACTTCAGCCTGGGATAATGTTAGCCACAGATAATGCAGTGTCGACACCACAACCTGCCTTCCTATGTTCTCACCTGGAACTAAAAGAGAAAATTAGTGAAGATCAGCTTTGCACTACCTGTCTTAGTTAAGGCTGTAGATCACGAGTGTGTAAAAAGAGCACCGATGCTATTACACTGAACGATATAAGGATTGGTTCCAGTGTTTATCACCACATGTTCCCATTGCACACCTGGACATGCACAAAATGTGAACATATATTTTGTTATTTATTATTACAGGGGGGTGGGGGTGGGGTGGGGGGGGAGGTTACATACAAATAATTACTCAATATCTACTGAAATTAGTATGCCTGTATGGAAAATGGCATCCACAGTCTTTCACTCACGTCAACAAAGATAAGCAATGTGGCTTGCAATATTAGAGATGATGTTCTTCTCAGAAGGTCAAGTGTATGTAGCATATCTTACATTGGGCAGACTAGTAGAACAATTGAGAACAGGTTCACTGGCACACCCAACTAAAACAGCTTGGCAAATCAGTTGTTGCTGAGCACTGCCTCTGATATAATCTCAAGATGAAATGCTCTAAGGCCAGTGTCCTCGTGTAAACACAAAGTTTCTGGGACACTGTAATTAAGGATTCTAGCAATACAAAGAAGTCCAAAAAGTTTAGTAAACTGGGATGGAGATAGCAGTTTAAATAAGGCTGGGCACCTTGCCCACCAGGGGTGGTAAACACTGAAGGCATTTGCATTTCACGGAATATCAGTGCGGTCTCTGAAAAACAAAAGAGGATCACAGTGTGTAACTGGCACTAGGAATCAGTCTCAGCTACGAATAACTGTGTGACGTAGACAGTGTTTCGGTCCAGTTGTAGGCCAGGCAGCAAGTATGCATAGTGACCCAGCTAGCAGCTCCCAAAGGTGACAACTGTATCTGTTGTTGAAATATCATACAGGAACGTGCATTTCGCAACTCAGCTGGTCACCTGGAAGCACAGTGTCAAGAGCTTCACTGTCCACGGTGGTGTCGGCCTGCAGTAGTAGTGGGGCAGTGAGGAGGTTGTGGACAGTGGGTGCCAAAAGTCACCCGAGCAGGCATGGAGCAGCTACTGCCACATCTCGTACACTTTCTACCTTCCATAGCATATAGGACTTATATTCATAAATCTTTTTAATAAAATATCGAGTAACAATTCAGCGATAACTTCAGCCTGGGATAATGTTAGCCACAGATAATGCAGTGTCGACACCACAACCTGCCTTCCTATGTTCTCACCTGGAACTAAAAGAGAAAATTAGTGAAGATCAGCTTTGCACTACCTGTCTTAGTTAAGGCTGTAGATCACGAGTGTGTAAAAAGAGCACCGATGCTATTACACTGAACGATATAAGGATTGGTTCCAGTGTTTATCACCACATGTTCCCATTGCACACCTGGACATGCACAAAATGTGAACATATATTTTGTTATTTATTATTATTATTATTATTATTTGTTATTGCTGTTGTTGTGGCCTTCAGTCCAGAGACTAGTTTGATGCAGCTCTCCATGCTACTCTAGCCTGTGCAAGACTCTCCATCTCTGAGTAACTACTGCAACGTACATCCTACTGAATCTGCTTACTCTGTTCATGTCTTGGTCTCCCTGTATGATTTTTACAGCCCCCTTCCCTCCCACCCCCACTTCCCTCCAGTACAGAATTGATCACCTGGTATCTCAGAATGTCTCCTATCAACCGATTACTTCCTCTAGTGCGGTTGTGCCCCCCAACTGTATTTAGTACCTCCTCATTAGTTACACAATCTAGGCATTAAATTTACAACACTCTTCTATAGCACCCCATTTCAGAGGCTTCTAGTCTCTTCATGTGTCAACTCTATCTTCCGAACATGGCTACATACACTGATAAAAATAGCTTCAGAAGTGACTTCCTAAAGCTTAAATTGATACTCAATTTTAACATAATTTCTCTTCTTCAGAAACGCCTTACTTGCCATTGCCAGTCTAAATTTTATGTCCTCTCTACTTCAGTCATCCTAAGTTATTTTGATGCCCAAATAACAAAACTCGTCTACTGTTTCAAGTGTGTCATTTCCTAATTTAATCCCCATAGCATAACTTGGTTTAATTAAACTATATCCAATTATCCTTGTTTTGCTTTAGTTGATGTTTATCTTATATCCTCCTCTCAAGACACTGTCCATAATTTTCAACTGCACTTCCAAGGCCTTTGCTGCCTCTGAGGGAATTACACTGTCATTGACAGACCTCAGAAGTTTTATTTCTTCTCCTTGAACTTTAATGCCTACTCCAAATATTTCTTAGGTTTCCTTTTCTTCTTGCTCAATGTACAGATTGAATAACATTAGTGATAGACCTACAATCCTGCCTCACTCACTCAATGACTGCTTTCCTCTATTCCCCCAACTGTTATATCTTCCACATGGTGTAAATAGCCTCTTGCTCCCTGTATTTTACCCCTACTATCTTCAGGATTTAAAAGAGAGCATTCCAGTCAAGGCTGTCAAAAGCTTTCTTAAGTCTACAAATACTGTAAATGTAGTGTTGCCTTTCCTTAATGTATCTTCTAAGATAAGTTGTAGGATCACTATTGCCTCATATTTTGCTGCATTTCTCCAGAATCTATACAAACTTTCCACCAGGTCAGCTTCTACCAGTTCTTCCATTCTTCTGTAAAGAACTTGTTTTAGTATTTTACAACCCTGACTTACTAAACTGATAGTCTGGTAATATTCACACACGTCAGCAACTGCTTTCATTCTAATCAATACTAACTTCTTGATTATTCTTAACATTTCTGCATATATGAGTACTTCAATACATTTATACTGTTCCTAATAATTTATTGAAAAGCTATTGAAACACTGTGTACCTTCCACCTACAAGCAACTATTAATGAAATACAATGTCTCATAAAACGAGATTAACATAAAATCAGTAAAGAATATGCAGAAAACATTCAAATGTGGCTCATAATAGTGGAATGAAGCATCACCTGAGAATAAAAGGATGGAAGTATGAAAAAATGCACAGTGTATGGGGTAGTTTAGTAAACGGAAAGAGTAGCGTTCAATTAAAATTCCGTATTGGCAGTAGAAATGTTGGAACATGTGAGGCTATACTGACCCTATGACTTATCTTAGAGAATAGATTAAGGAAAGGCAAGCCTGTGTTTGACAAAGTTGATTGGAATACTCTCTTTCAAATTCTGAAGATGGCAGGAGTAAAATACAGGGAGAGAAAGGCTATTTACAATTTGTACAGAAACCAGATTGCAGACTTAAGGGGCATGAAAGGGAAGCAGTGGTTGGGAAGGGACTGTGACAGGGTTGTAGCCTATCCCCAATGTTATTCAATCTGTATATTGAGCAAGCAGTAAAGGAAGCGAAAGAAAAATTTGGAGTAGGAATTAAAATCCATGGAGGAGAAATAAAAACTTTGTGGTTTGCCGATGACATTGTAATTCTGTCAGAGACACCTAAGGACCTGGAAGAGCAGCTGAACGGAATGGACAGTGTCTTGAAAGGATGATATGAGATGAACATCAAAAAAAGCAAAACGAGGATAATGGAATGTACTCGAATTAAATTGGGTGATGCTGAGGGAATTATATTAAGAAATGAGACGCTTAAAGTAGTAAATGAGTTTTGCTATTTGGGGCGCAAAATAACTCACAATGGTCAAAGTAGAGAGGATATAAAATGTAGACTGGCAATGGCAAGAAAAGCATTTCTGAAGGAGAGAAATTTGTTAACATTGAGTATAGATTTAAGTGTCAGGAAGTCGTTTCTGAAAGTATTTGTATGGAGTGTAGAAACGTATGGAAGTGAAATGTGGATGATAAGTAGTTTAGACAAGAAGAGAATAGAAGTTTTCAAAATGTGGTGCTACAGAAGAATGCTCAAGATTAAATGGGTAGATCACATAACTAATGAGGAGCTACTGAACAGAATAGGGGAGAAGAGGAGTTTGTGGCACAACTTGACTAGAAGAAGGGATTGGTTGGTAGGACATATTCTGAGGCATCAAGGGATCACCAATTTAGTATTGGAGGGCAGCGTGGAGGGTAAAAATCGTAGAGGGAGACCAAGAGATGAATACACTAAACAGATTCAGAAGGATGTAGGTTGCAGTAAGTACTGGGAGATGAAGAAGCTTGCACAGGTTAGAGTAGCACGGAGAGCTGCATCAAACCAGTCTCTGGACTGAAGACCACAACAAGAACATCGGCAGTTATATTGTGATGTCACACGCACCCCACTCCTGGGATCCACATGTTACACGTATGGACAATACGTATTATCCCCCACATTGCAGCGAGTACTTCTACCTGTACCGCGTGTCGTACCTGTGGGTCGTCGTGCTGGGATTCCTGCTGACACTCGTCGTGGGCGCCGTTGCGTCGTGGGTGGCGGGCATCGCCTGCGAGGGGGACCGCAGCGTGCCGCCACCAGACCCCGACCTCTTCGTGCCGCCAGTCCGGAGGGCGCTGCTCGTGAGGAGAGGGGCAGGGTGAGTGGCAGTGGTAACAGTGGCAGCACTGTCTCCAGCTGAGCGATGCCCTGACAAGTGATTAGGCAGTCAATTTCAGATATAATCTGGTTATGAATCCTCACTTCATACTGGGAAGCTGCAGACAGCAATGCTTCAGCCTGCTCAGTGTGCCAGTGTGTTCATGTGTATCATGGAGGGCACTAGCATCACCGTGCACATAGCAGGGAAAGCTACAAACATTTTTATTCAATCAAAATATCTTGGGAATGTTTGAGGCCTCTGTTACACAGCATAATCATATAAATTATAAAATATGTCGGCAAAAAAATTGTAAAACCAAATAGACCAGATGTAAGAACATGTAACAACAAGCCCAGGATCAATAACCAAGCAAATATGACACTACATCTTTGAAAGGTAATCAAAGTTAGACAGTATATTTTAACGTCTTAACTCCAGCTGATTGTTAAGGATGTGTTTGGGGTATAGCTTTAGACTCCACATAATTTCAATCTCGTCCTTTAAAGATCTAGTCCTTCACTTCTCTGTGTAAGACCTTTAAATTATTGACTACACCTGTTATGGAGTGGCCAGAATCACATAAGTGGCTACTTAAAGTAGACCTCAAATTTCTCAGAATATCATGTTCTCGAAACGTAATAGCAGACCCTCTGCCAGTCTGCCACACATACCTGGCAGGACAATTGTCACAACTGATGCGATATATACCAGCAGTGTCGTACTTTTCACAGGCCACATACTATTTATTTACATGTGTTTGACCAAGATTCTGTGGGATAAAGAACACTAGCTTTATCTCTTTTGTCCTTAACTTTATTATTAAACTTAATTTATTTAATTTTATTATTAAATTATAAAGTGTCTTTCTCGACTGCAGAATGTATTTAGTCTAGTGGCCTAAATGGCTCTCAAGAGACTAATCTTGGCACTTAGTTTTAAAAAAAGTCACATGAGCCATTCTGCTGTGACCCCACTGGGGCCGATCAGACAACTCAGCTTCTATGATGTAGCTACACAACATGCTCTGTGACTTAATGGATGCTGAGAGTCAGAAGAATGGCTCCACTATATATGCCGATCATTTGTCGAAGGTCATCTCGCTCACCAGAGAGATTGAGCTTACAGGAAATGCCGTGTGTCATGTTGGATCGCATATAGCGGTGTCGGGGTGACCGAAAAGCTCAATATTTCTGCAAACAAAGCAACTTAAGGTAAAAGGAGAACTACCAAGAAACTGATAATAAAATGGGGAGAAAGTAAGAGCCTGACATATTATATTTAGACATGGCAGAATGTAGTGAGGTACAGTTCCTCCACTTACTGTGATGTCACCCATTGCATATACAGGGTATTATAGAAAATTGTTACATATACCTATAGGAGCTAATATTGGTCAAAAATGGAATAAAAGATGTGTTCAGAAACCAGTATCTGTTGAGATATGGCCCAATGTGTCCTCTCATTCCCATCTGTGTGTTACATAGAGGTATATGCTACAGGCATGCGCTTACCATGCATTCTGATGCATCCTTCAGTGCTACTTCACAGTGAATAGGCATTCTTTTAGATATACGGAGCACCATTTGGATTGTATATATATGTGCTACCCACTAACTTCCATTCCCACAATGCAGTGGTCAATTTTTTATTTTCAAATGGAAATCTTCATTTCATCGCAGATTTGGAGTCTATGCCAAAAAATACCTAGGGTTTACCTGAAACTTTCTTTTCATTTGTGGTAGGTGGGGCAGTATTGAACAGATTTCAGATTCTCTGGCTTTTTCAATTAAGAACTGACTCATTTCATTCTACATTGCATTTGTGATAAAAGTGTAAACTTTCCTCTTCTGAACAGTTGTGCTTGTGTTCAAAACTTGATTGCACAGTAAAATTTTTTCGTTTGGACCTTTGAAAATGTGGAAAAGAAGCTACTTTTACTATAACATGGTGTTCTGTTCCCTACAGCACCAGGATGATGTATTTTAGTGAGACCCCTCAAATCTCAATGTTTTCTTCCACACAATCCTAGTACACGCTTAAAATTTTGCTCATAAAACCAGAACCAGCTACATGTGCTGTTTTTTGTGCATCCAGCTAGTTGTTAATCAAAATAACTTAATTGCTTAATGTATATATGTTTTCTCTACTTTTCTGTCTTTTATGTTACTGTTGAAATTCAACAACTGCATAGTTTATTAAAATTAAAATTTAAAAGAGTCCTGATTTTAACTACTTTTAAGATCACTGACTATGTTTTCAAAAATCTTATACATAATTTATTGTTCTGTAAAGACAGATTTATATGCATCTGTAAATAGCTGCTGCTACAGAGCAGAGGTCAGTTCGTGCACAACCATGTACAGTCACTGGGTTTGTCAGCCAGTATAAAGTCACTTCTGCAAATTCCCAGTTGCACAATTACTTGAATTAGACAAAATATTATTGCTACTTATTAATTTTTTTAAACTTCTTCTGAAAAGCCATTGGCACTGAAATGTGAATTTGTCTCCATTATTCTTTTCTCTCTTTTTTTTATAAAGTGGTTTCACTGTTATGTTCTTTAATCATTCAGAAACTAAACATTCCTAAAAGAAGAATTACAAATTTGGCCATGTACTGGACCAACATAGGCAGCACATTGCTTTAGTATTCCGCTAGATAATCCATCATGTACCTGAGAGTTCTTAGTCTTCACTTATTTACTCAGTGACTGAATCTCCACCTTTCCAGTATCATAGAGGTGTATTTCAGATAGCAGTCTTTGAAAGCCATTTCCTAAGAGAATTAGATAATTCCCTGGAGAAACTAAGTTTTTATTTAACTTACCCACTATATTCAGAAAGTTACTGTTAACTACTCTACATTGTACTTATTGTTGAAAGTTACTTAAAGTTCACTTATAACTTCCAGCAACTGGCTTATGTAGTAGTAGTAGTAGTAGTAGAAGAAGAAGAAGAAGAAGAAGAAGAAGATTTCAGAGTAACCAAACTAACAGAACTGTAACCTTAAAGAAAGGCAAAACTACACTGTACACAAACAGGCTTCAGTGATAGGCCTGGGTGTAGCTTTTCTGGCCTGCTGTGAAGGTATTGTGATGTGGTTGTGCTGCAAATGTCTGCATATCATAGACATTTGCAACCCAACATTTATTTTATGCACTGTGTGTCTTGTTTGGAAACAAATTTGTTCAATTTGCTCACAGTTCTTGCTGCCAATGTCAATAATGTCCACTTTAGTCCTTGCCCTCAAGCTGGCTTTTCAAACAGCTCAGTACTTTCTCAGGTTTCTTTTCTGGCAGTGTTAGCTGTATGTTAACAGTAGTGCAGAGTAATATGGATCGAGTTGGCCAATACATCTAGTGTGAAGGTTCACTGAATGCAGTGGAAGGAACAATACAGTGATGCTATAATGAAATATTCTCACATGGATGGCAAACCATATCATAATATCTTCATACCAGATCAGAAAAGCTACAACCAGTGGACAGTGTAGTTCTGTGTCTCTGTAAGTTCAATGTCCTGTTTATTAGATTGCTTTGAAATCATTATATTCTCGTAAAGTCAGTTGCAGGGAGTTATAAGTGACGTCCAAATAGCTTACCATGACAGTACAATATACAATATTTAACAATTAGGTCCCGAATATAGCAGCTGAATCAAATAAAAGCTTAGTGCACAGCCCAATCCAGATATGAAAAAAATTTGTGTAAAGTGTCAAACTAGATGCAGTTATTCTGTAACAAGCCACTGGATAGCATGGATTTCTCATAACAAAACGCTCAGAAATATTGCTCAACAATATATCACGTTTTATTTAGGTCAAAACAGTAGTGGGCCAAATACTGAACCTTGTGGATCTCCATACTTAGTGTTTCTCTCACTGTGAATTTGGTTTTGTTCCTGTATTACAATTTGTTAATGTGGTCTGTTTTCTGTCCTTGAGACAAGACTCTATTCACAATGCAACATTTTATAGTTTCTCTTGTAGAATTAAATGATCTGTGCATCTGAAGGCCTTGGAAAAGTTCCATAAAATATTGACAGTTTAAAGTTTCTCATATTTGGCTCTAGTACAGTCAGTGGCTACAGCCAGTATATATCTGTGTGCAGGGCTCCAACTCGCTGCAGCTGACACGTGTGGCCGGTGACCTGTCCAATGGTGTGGGACCAGCTGCAGACACCAAGACCCAGGAGGAGCCGCTCAATGGCATAGATGGCCACCACGTCGCCCCAATGTGATGTCGACAGAGTACAGTGGGGACTGCTGTGAGCTGAAAGGTGAATCCACATGGCATGTGACCATGAATTTTTGTTCCCTGTACTTGAGGGATCATCATAATTTGACCTAAGATAAACAACAGACCTGGTACTGTCATTTATGGGACCCACATTTGATGTTATACAATTGTCAAGTTTGTTTCGTTCTTGTGTCTAAGTGCACCAGTGTGACCCTCTACTTTCTATTCTGAAGGTTAGATGCCATTTGTAGAAGGCATGATGTCACAGACTGTAGCAAGGTCACAGAGTATACTGACTGGATAATTTTTCTTGTTTACCTGTGTCAGAACTTAATTTGTGAGGTCGTGCTCAGCTATATGTGCATTAGTCCTTTCATCACCACCACCTGGTGCCCTATTATATAAATATTTTTGTGGATTTGTGGATGTCAGAGCAACATATTTTCTAAAGCAAGCAGCAGATTTCCAACTTTAATAGACAGTTATTCAGTGAAGAATCACAATACTACAAGCATGTAAAAGTCCATGAAAGCAAAATATCAGAGCTATAGGATCTCATGGAAGACCTCATGGAAGAATTACAAAATGTGTGAAAAGAAATATATATATAAATGGTATGCAAATAAATGAATACTTGCTTTCCAAATGGTAATGAATCACACCACTTAATACCTCAATATAATGAACATTTGTTGCCTGTTTTCATAGAAGGAGTAATAACTCCATACACCAAAATTCCAGAGTTTATTTCTTGAGTCATTACTCTTTCCATTCACTGCAGTATTTTCAAAAATGGCATTCCTGTGATGCAACTTCCTTGGGGGTGACAATCTCCCATCCCCTTGCATCAGTAATTACATAAAGATATCATGCATGGGACAAACCAATAATATCACTTTTTATCCACTGAAATAATGCCTTTCCAGCATTTCCATAGTTTTGATATAGTCACGCTGTAGGAATGTCATTTTTAAAATGGATTATTTCTCTGTGTGTAACAATCTCCCTTACCTCACAAAAAAGACTTTGCATTTCAGACATAATACAGACAGAATTGTATGAGGTAATGGAGCAGGATGAAATGTAAATATGTGGTACAGTGGGCTGTGTCTTCTGCTGTGCACTTCATAATGGACTTCAGAATTAACTGAAATGTGTAATAAGTGTAACCAGTAGAGATGAAATCAGTGAAGATAGGAGGGAGGTCTCGAAAGTTCTCTGCCTCATACTGAAAAACGTGCATTTATGTTTCCAGAATGTTTTTCAACATAATCTTCTTTAACATTAACATATTTCATCCAGTGAAATTTCATCTTTGTAGTGTACCATTGGAAGGGTTCTCTTCCACAGCTGGAGTTGTTTCTGTGTTAGGTGAAAAATGCTGATGAACAAGAGCAACTTTGAATTTTAAGAAGAAATGCAAGTCTGAGTGAAACATGCCAGGGGAATAGGCTGAACTTTCATCCAACACTTCACAGTGCATATCTAAAAGTAAATTATGTCAAGGTTGTCTATTTACTGCCATTAGGGAAACTCTATGATATACAGTCACCGCAAAGAAACTTCTAAACAAACAAAGATTACTGCATAATAGGTGCAAAACAAATAGTAGGGCTATAGATAGATACTGAATGAAATGCATTTGGCTGTCAAGATATCAACTAGTGATGCCTTCAGTGACTACCATAGCAGAATATTGTGAAAATGACATTTCACAAAAACCAAAGAGATTCTGTTCCTGTGTAAAGGCTGTTAATGCACAGAGTTAGCGTCCAGCCCTAGTGAATGAGACAGGAACTGAAATTGAGGGTAGCAGAGCAAAAGCTGAAATGCTTAACTACATTTTCAAATTTCCTTTGCAAAGTAAAACCCAGGAGAATTGCTCCAATTCAGTCCTTGTACCACTGAAAAGATGAATGAAAGAAGTATTGGTGCCAGTGGTGTTAAGAAATGGCTGAGATTGTTAAAGCTGATCAAAGCTTCAGGCCCGATGGTATCCCTGTCAGATTCTATACTGAATTTGGCTGAGTCAGCCCATCTTCTAAGTATAATCTATTGTAGATCCCTCAAACAAAAAACTGTGTCCAGTTCATGGAAAAAGGTATAGGTCACACCTATCTACAAGAAAGGTAGTAGAAGTGATCCACAAAAATGTCATCTAATATCCTTCACATCAATTTGTTGTAGAATCTTAGAACATATTCTGAGCTCAAACAAAATGATGTACATTGAATAGAATGACCTCCTCAATGCCAGACAGCATGGTTTTCAAACCAAACTTTCACTTTTCTCACATGACATATTGAAAGCTTTGGATCAAGGAAACCAGGTGGAAGTGATATTTCTTGATTTTTGAAAAGCATTTGACTTAGTACTGCAGCTTTGCTTATTGTAAAAAGTATGATCATATGAGGTATCAAGTGAAATTTGTGACTGGATTGAGGACTTTTTGGTAAGAAGGACACAGCATGCTATCTCGGATGGGGAGTTGTTGTCAGATGCAGAAGTAATTTTGGTTGTGCCCCAAGGAAGTGTGTTGGACCCACGCTGTTGTTGTATGTTAATGACCTTGCAGACAATATTAATAGTAAAAATCAGGATTTTTGCAGATGATGCAGTTATCTATAATGAAGTACTATCTGAAACAAAGTGGGATAAATATTCAGTTAGATCTTAATAAGATTTCAGTGTGATGCAGAGATGATTGGCAATTTTCTCTACATGTTCAAAAATGTAAAATTTTGCACTCGACAAAATGAAAAAACTCATTATCCTATTACTATAATATCAATGAGCCACAGTTCAGATTGGCCAGCTCATACAAATACCTGGTTGTAACGATTTGTAGGGATATGTAATGGAATGTTCATACAGGCTCATTTGTGGGTAAAACAGCTGTTAGACTTTGATTCATTGGTAAAATACTGTTGAAATGCATTCAGTCTACACGGGAGATAGCTTACAAATCACTTGTATGGCTGGTTCAAGAATATTGCTCATGTGTGGGACCCATACCAGACAGGACTAACAGGAGATATTGAACATACATTCTGACAGCTATTTACATGGTTGGCTGCAGGGCATGATGGGAATTAGTATGTGGATACACACAGGTCTTTCACCATTTGCACATGAAAATGTCACAGTACAGCGTGCCTGAGTGTATAGCACTTGTAAAGGCCTACCATACGAGCAATAACACCCCAGCTGTGGTCCGAAGGAAATTTGCAACCGAGTTCAAGCTGAAGACAACTAGTCCAAGTGTGCTAACAATCAAGAATTTGATTCACAAATTTGAGAGAATGGGTAGTGTCGTGAAGACAGCGCCGGCAATATCGGTCATCGAAAGAGGCTGAAAACATCGAGGATACGTGTGTTGTGTTTCAAACCGGCCACAGGAAATTGATCAGATGAGCTGCACAACAGGTGGGGACCAACCGGAGAGAATTGTTGTTGAAACATGCGTCTCTTCCCATACAAAATTCAAACCCGTCAGCCATTAAGCCCCAAGGGTATGGAACAGTGGTTGTGTTTCACCAGCACTATTATCCACAGAACTGACAAACAGGACTTCAATCTGAATATTGTTCGGTTTAACAGAAAAGCGTATTTTCATTTAGATGAGTCCGTCAGTAAGCAAAATTGGTGCATTTGGGAGGACTGAGAATCTGCATTTCAATATCGAGAAGTCTCTTCACCTTCAGTGGGTGTCTGTTTGGTGTGCAATGCCCAGTCGTGGAATAATCGGTGCCGTATCTCTTGCTGGCACAGTAACTACCTAACAGTATGTGAATGTTTTGTAAAACGATTTTGTCCCCATTATCTAAAATGATCCTTATTTTGTCAGGAGGTGGTTCATGCAAAACAGAGTTTAACCTCATGGAAGCAGGAGAGTGTTTGATGCCCTGGAGGAGCACTTTGGGGACCCCATCCTGGCTCTGGAGTACCCATAGGCCACTGGCATGAGCCTCATTCCTCTCATTCAGGTTCTCTGGATCTGAAAACATGTGACTGCTTTTTGTGGGGCTATATTAAAGACAAGGTGTACACAATAACCCCAAAACCATTGCCGAGCTGGAAAATGCCATTTCGGAGGTCATCAACAGCATCAAAGTTCAGACAATTCAGCAAATCATGTACAATTTTGCTATTCATCTGCGTCACATCATCGCCAATGTTGGCAGACATATCAAACATGTCATAACCTAAACCCAATATCTGCAGTGACATTTACATGTTGAATAGAGTGTATGCATGCCATAATTTGTAATTAATTTAACTTTTTTTCATATAGTTCAATAGTTGTCACCTTGTATACAGAGCAGGGCAGCTTGAATAATCACAGGTTTGTTTAATCCATGGAAGATTGTCAGAGAGATACTGAAGGACCTGAACTGGAAGACTCTCAAAGATATGTGTAAAGTATCCCCAGAATGTCTACTGACAGAGTTTCGAGAACCAGCTTTAAATGATTACTCTAGGGATATATTACAATCCCAAATGTATAACTCACACAGGGACTGTGAGGATAAGATTAGAATAATTACTGCGTGCACAGAGGCATTCAATCAATCTTCCTGGACTCCATACATCAATGGAACAGGAAGAAAGTTTAATAACTGGTACAATGTTATGTATCCTCTGCCGTGCACCTCACAGTGGATTGAAGAATATGGATGTAGATGTAGATATGAATTTCAGTTATACATGACTGAACATAATGAAAATAGTATAAAATATGCAACATGCCTTCTCATGGTAAAAGAGATTGAGATTAGGTTTGTATCAGCCTTATTTCTGCAGCAAAGCTCTACCATTTCTCCTTCCCTCCCCTGCAGATTCTCCCCTCCAACAATTCATTGCTGCCTCAGGATTAAGCCCTCGCAATTAAACTGCTCTTTCTGTCACGTTGTGCCATAAATTTCCTTTTTTTCCATAATTTGGTTTTTCCATAATTTGGTTTTCCAGTCTATCCATCTAATCTTCAGAATTCTCCTATAGCACCATGTCTCTTCCCAGAAATCGATATCATTGACATTAAACTTCTATACAGGGTGGAACTTAAGGGAGATACTTTCAGAACAGACTGACGTAACACTTAAATTTGTATTTGATGTTAATAAATTTCTCTTTTTTGGGAAAACTTATCATCCTATTTACATTTGACATCGTGTCTGCTTTGGTTATTTTGCTGCCCAAATAGCAAAACTCATCTGTAGCTTTCAGTGTCTCATTTCCTAATAAAATATTCCTGACCCCTCCTTTTTTAATTAGGCTACATTGCACTAGCCTTGCTTTACTTTTGTTGGTGTTCACCTTGTAGCCTCTTCTGAAGGCATTATCCACTCCATTCGTCTGATTCTCCTAGTCCTCTGCTGTCTCTGAGACAATTATGATGTTATCAATAAACAACAATTTTTTGTCTGCTCCCTAAATTTTAATTCCCTGTCCAAAATTGTCTGGTTTCCTTTTCTGTTGCTCAATGTACAAACTGAGTGACTTGGGAGATAGGCTACAACCTCGTCTCATTCCTTTTGTGTCCTTCAGTTCTTGTAACTGCAGTCTGGTTTGCTGCAACCCTGACTCATTCCTCTCACACCTTTTAATTCCTATAACTATACTCTGGTTTCTTTACTGACTGTAAGCTTTTGCATCCTGAATTTTATTCCTGCTGTCTTAGCAACTGCAAAGAGAATATTCTCCTCCAAATTGGCTTGTATGATTCTTTCCATTCTTCTATAAATAATTTGCCAGTAGTTTGCAGTCATGAATTATTAAATTTATGGTTCAGTATTATCACACCTGTCATTTGCCTTCAAACCTGTCACTTGCCTTTTTTGAAATGTTGTTGTTGTTGTGGTCTTCAGTCCTGAGACTGGTTTGATGCAGCTCTCCATGCTACTCTATCCTGTGCAAGCTTTTTCATCTCCCAGTACCTACTGCAACCTACATCCTTCTGAATCTGCTTAGTGTATTCATCTCTTGGTCTCCCTCTACGATTTTTACCCTCCACGCTGCCCTCCAATACTAAATTGGTGATCCCTTGATGCCTCAAAACATGTCCTACCAACCGATCCCTTCTTCTGGTCAAGTTGTGCCACAAACTTCTCTTCTCCCCAATCCTATTCAATACTTCCTCATTAGTTATGTGATCTACCCATCTAATCTTCAACATTCTTCTGTAGCACCACATTTCAAAAGCTTCTATTCTCTTCTTGTCCAAACTATTTATCATCCATGTTTCACTTCCATACATGGCTACACTCCATACGAATACTTTCAGAAATGACTTCCTGACACTTAAATCAATACTGGATGTTAACAAATTTCTCTTCTTCAGAAACGCTTTCCTTGCCATTGCCAGCCTACATTTTATATCCTCTCTACTTCGACCATCATCAGTTATTTTGCTCCCCAAATAGCAAAACTCCTTTACTACTTTAAGTGCCTCATTTCCTAATCTAATTCCCTCAGCATCACCCGACTTAATTAGACTACATTCCATTATCCTTGTTTTGCTTTTGTTGATGTTCATCTTATATCCTCCTTTCAAGACACTGTCCATTCCATTCAACTGCTCTTCCAAGTCCTTTGCTGTCTCTGACAGAATTACAATGTCATCGGCGAACCTCAAAGTTTTTATTTCTTCTCCATGAATTTTAATACCTACTCCGAATTTTTCTTTTGTTTCCTTTACTGCTTGCTCAATATACAGATTGAACAACATCGGGGAGAGGCTACAACCCTGTCTTACTCCCTTCCCAACCACTGCTTCCCTTTCATGTCCCTCGACTCTTATAACTGCCATCTGGTTTCTGTACAAATTGTAAATAGCCTTTCGCTCCCTGTATTTTACCCCTGCCACCTTTAGAATTTGAAAGAGAGTATTCCAGTCAACATTGTCAAAAGCTTTCTCTAAGTCTACAAATGCTAGAAACGTAGGTTTGCCTTTCCTTAATCTTTCTTCTAAGATAAGTCGTAAGGTCAGTATTGCCTCACGTGTTCCAGTGTTTCTACGGAATCCAAACTGATCTTCCCCGAGGTTGGCTTCTACTAGTTTTTCCATTCGTCTGTAAAGAATTCGTGTTAGTATTTTGCAGCTGTGACTTATTAAGCTGATAGTTCGGTAATTTTCACATCTGTCAACACCTGCTTTCTTTGGGATTGGAATTATTATATTCTTCTTGAAGTCTGAGGGTATTTCGCCTGTTTCATACATCTTGCTCACCAGATGGTAGAGTTTTGTCAGGACTGGCTCTCCCACGGCCGTCAGTAGTTCCAATGGAATATTGTCTACTCCGGGGGCCTTGTTTCGACTCAGGTCTTTCAGTGCTCTGTCAAACTCTTCACGCAGTATCGTATCTCCCATTTCATCTTCATCTACATCCTCTTCCATTTCCATAATATTGTCCTCAAGTACATCGCCCTTGTATAGACCCTCTATATACTCCTTCCACCTTTCTGCTTTCCCTTCTTTGCTTAGAACTGGGTTTCCATCTGAGCTCTTGATATTCATACAAGTCGTTCTCTTATCTCCAAAGGTCTCTTTAATTTTCCTGTAGGCGGTATCTATCTTACCCCTAGTGAGATAGGCCTCTGCATCCTTACATTTGTCCTCTAGCCATCCCTGCTTAGCCATTTTGCACTTCCTGTCGATCTCATTTTTGAGACGTTTGTATTCCTTTTTGCCTGTTTCACTTACTGCATTTTTATATTTTCTCCTTTCATCAATTAAATTCAATATTTCTTCTGTTACCCAAGGATTTCTACTAGCCCTAGTCTTTTTACCTACTTGATCCTCTGCTGCCTTCACTACTTCATCCCTCAAAGCTACCCATTCTTCTTCTACTGTATTTATTTCCCCCATTCCTGTCAATTGCTCCCTTATGCTCTCCCTGAATCTCTGTACAACCTCTGGTTCTTTTAGTTTATCCAGGTCCCATCTCCTTAAATTCCCACCTTTTTGCAGTGTCTTCAGTTTTAATCTACAGGTCATAACCAATAGATTGTGGTCAGAGTCCACATCTGCCCCTGGAAATGTCTTACAATTTAGAACCTGGTTCCTAAATCTCTGTCTTACCATTATATATTCTATCTGATACCTTTTAGTATCTCCAGGGTTCTTCCATGTATACAACCTTCTTTCATGATTCTTAAACCAAGTGTTAGTTATGATTATGTTGTGCTCTGTGCAAAATTCGACCAGGCGGCTTCCTCTTTCATTTCTGTCCCCCAATCCATATTCACCTACTACGTTTCCTTCTCTCCCTTTTCCTACACTCGAATTCCAGTCACCCATGACTATTAAATTTTCGTCTCGCTTCACAATCAGAATAATTTTTTTTTTTTTTTTTTTTTTTTTTTTTTTAAAAAATAGCAGTTATAAAATTTTTCTTTATGTTTGTGGGTATTTCACCTGTATCATATGTCTTGCACACCAGGCAGCATAGTTTTGTCATGGCTGACTCTTCCAAGGAGCTCAGTATTTCTGGGGGAATTTAATCTATTTCCAAGTACCTTGTTTTCACTTACATCTTTCAATGCTCTGTCAGACTCTTCTCACAATGTCATATCTCCCATATCATGTTCATCTACTGCCTCTGTATATTTCTTCCACATTTCAGCCTTCCTTTCTTTGCTAAATATGAGTTTGCCCTCTGAGCTTTTCCAAAGGTTTCTTTAATTTCCCTTTACACAGCTTGTATGTTTCCCACAACCACGTAAACTGAATGTTTGAAATCCAGTATGTGTGGCTGTTTGTTTTCCCTGTTACTGTGTTGCAGGTGCTGATCTGTGGGTTCTCAGCCTGAGACATTCCAGCCTTCTCTACAGAGGCTGCAACAACTTGGTCCATTTATTTTCTAGTTTTGTAAAAAAGGAAAAAATTGTAAACACTCAGTATTCCTCAGTTTGTAATAGCTGTGCTTTTTATTGTCAGTTCTCTTCTGTTCAGCTGAATTGCTGCAAATAATGAAGCACTGCAAAATCAGTTTTATAGGTGCATGAAGCTTCGACAGAAGCAGCCAAAGAGAGTGGGAGAGATTATATGAGGCAGAAAAATGTTGCTAAAGTTAACTGGTGATGCAATACTGTGCAGTGTAGAAACTTTCACAAATGTAACATTTCAGTGGACTTATTAAATATGGGCAATTGCTTACCTGGTAAACTGTGAGCAAAAGTATGACAATAATTATTACAATATTGGAAAAAGTTCTGACCAGGAAATCAATAATCGTGTGATGAAGAACAATACTACAGAAGGGAGGAGGCATTGGATGGTGTAAAGATGGCTGAATAATATTGTTGAATGGCATAGAAAAGATGCCTCCAAAATAAAACTAGTTGCCTATAAAAGGTCACAGATACAAACCAATCAAAAAATTTGCACATGTACGTTTTCCATCATATTTACTGCACTGTAATTATTTTTCTAGAGCATGTTGCACTTTAGAAGAATCTGTCTTGTCTTGTGTGTATGGGTTCCTTGCCAAAGTAAATTTTTTTAAGGTTAAAACCATTTTGCCATTTCAGCTTTAAAATTTTTTTAAATATAAATGTTTCTTTATTTCATCATTCACTCACCCACTGTCAGCTGATTTTTGGTACCTGTATTAAATTGAGTAATTCGAAATCAAGCTGCATCTGTACTTCACTCTTTTGAATAATGCATCAGTTTAAATAGAACTCAATACAACACACTGCATTGCTATCTGCACCACTTCCGTCACGGCTGAACTTATACAAACACATATTGCATAAATGGCAAAGAAATCAACAAATATGGTATTTCTAATGTGGGTTCAACTTGTACAGTGTAAAAAGAATTTAGTGGTAAACATGTTTTTCATCCATTCATTCACCCATTTTGTTCTGGCTCCACATTAGGGGTATGGAGTGAGTTAAAGTATTCATTAAAAGGTGTGCGTAGAGACATGAAATTTGTCGAACATTGGCTGTTGTGTTATCCCTGCTTTTTTCAAGTCGTCTTTACTGTCATGACAAGTTCCATTGTCTGTATTCTAGCTTTACTGCTGGTTTTGTAGAGCTCCACAACTTACCTGGTTAATCTGGTTGACTCTATTCTTGTAATATCCCATAGAAGTTTAGTGCATATTTTTACATGTGAAGAAATATTGATCTAATTTAGAATCTCCTTGTTTGCTCCTTCATCCATCCTTTTATTAACAAAATAATTTGTGATTACTTTCTTTTCTTTTATATTTCCTCAGCGCCTCTTTGCCCATTTGAAATACTTTGTCAGTGGGCTACATCCATACTGTTTTCAAAACTAGTTCCTAGAACAATTTATCCAAATATTTGACTCAAGAATCACTTAATTGTTTTGTATTTAGTTTCTAGAATTTTGTTTGGCAGAATGTAGTTGGACATTAGCAACATTATTATTTTTTAAAGGAAATTACTGATCTTCTTATCATACTACTAGCTGCTGTTTTTATCTAATAGTTTTGAGTAAATTTGCACAGAACAGTGTCAGCTGTCTACAGAACATTAAAGTTAAAGCACAGTTTAACATATATGGTCATGATATTCATTGCTGTGGGAACTGTTACTGTCTGCAAGCTGGAACAACACTAGTGCACATTGCAGCGAGAAATCCTGCAGGATTATTGCTTTTGGCATTTTATTGTAATGTCTGTGTGGTTTCACCTTCAGCTGCATCTGTGGAGGCATATGTAGTACATTAAATAATGCAGGTATTGCGTTTCAAACAGCTTTCCTACATTACATATTCTCTGATTTGATTGGAACTGTAATGAAAAGAGTTAACATAATTGAGTAGATACTCAACATGGGTGTCTTTCTGCAAAAAGTCAGTTCTTCTGCTGTTTACTAGTACTTTTTGTTCTTAAGACCTTAACCCAAAACATCTCTCAAGTATGTAACAAGAAACATGTCTCCTAAAGTTTGTAATATTGTTATCACATATCCCCACATTAGCTGACAAAAATTAAGTGAATAGTCAACTGTTTCATATTACGAGTAGATGCAATACTATTGAGAACTTACAGTATTCAAAATGAATAAAAAACATATGTGCAGTCATTTAGTAAGAATCTTGAAATGATTTAATATTGTGACATCAATCACGATGTACATGAGTATAAATGAAAGATTGCAGAAAATGCAAACAAAAGCAATTCAGAGAACTTTTTCACACTCGATGCACATCTTCCTATTGCATTCCATGAATGTTGGCTGAGCACGATTGATGCACTTATGAGACCACCAGTTCCTTTTTTTATGCTGGGTACTTTATACACATCTTCTTCTTTTCCATTCTATCATTTGGTATGCCTCTAAGGTGTCATCAAATAAATTCTCCTGTGTTTGAGATTTAATAGGCATTTGCACCAAAATTCGATTTTTGCTTTTAGTAGAACCATTCCTCTTTCCAAAATATTATGCTGAGCTGTTTTTCTTGCTGTAACAGACTGAATGTTTCTACTTGAAATTATCTTTGCCATAAAATTACTGTGTTTGCTGTGAGTAATTAGCTGTAGTACAATTCAAACAGGCTCTCCTTCCAGTAAAGCAACGTCTTTATTGTACCACTCCTGTTTTGTGGTGACCATCAGCTACTACAAAGTCAGAATCGATACTAGAATCATCAAAAATGTTATTGTTTTTCCCATTTTCTGCTTCCTCTTCTTTGGTTCAACTGCAGACCCCTTTGTCTTCTTATAAAGTTGCTGCATGCTGAAGCTAAAAATAGCATAAATTCACACATACAATAAAATGCTATAAAGTAAGAATATCCAAAATATCAACTGAAAGCAAAATATGTACTGACTAGAAACATGCAGTGTGTTGGACCTACCTAATTATTATACATAATGTGAAACGTGGTCACAAAGGCACTCAATTTTGCACTAACTTCGAAATGATATGTCTTATTGCTAGGCTGACAAAGTCAAGCTCATTGTTGAATGTTGCCACATGTTTTAGAATGAATGTTTAAAATGAATGATGGGTCTGAGAGACCATTGGTTTGGGTTAAGGGTTAAAAAAAACATGCTTCAGCAAATATCTGTAGGCTATAAGGGAAACATAAACAAACTATTCTGTAACGGACTGTTTCATACCTCCCAAGGCCCTTAGGAAACTAAAGAAAGACAAATGTGGTCTCGCCCACCCTTCCTTCTTTTTCTTTCTTAGTTAGTGCTTATTTTTACGGCAGTACATGAAGTTCCCTATTGTAAAAGCTGTTAGAAATCAACATAAATGGTACTGTTTACACTAGTCTGATACCATATTTGTAAACGTACCTTTCTGTTGGCTTGGAACACTGCTGTTGCAATATATAACATAAATGAGTCGGAATGTCACGACTGTATGTGTTAGACCGTAGTTAAACCTGACTAATTATCAGTGTTAGGGCATTTAAAACTCCATTGTTCTGATAACCTGTAAGTGTGATGGTACCACTGCACCTTAGTTTTGAATATTTGGAGATTTCCATTTCTCTACCTGATGTCTGTTGGCAACCTTCCAAAAACATTTTCACCAGAACAAAAAACTCAGTCCCAAACCCCAGTCAGGATTCATAGTCTACATGAAAAGCATTTTTACTTCTAGTATTTAGGCAGTTTGTCCTAAATTCATTATTATTTACCTCAGATAAGACAAAAGAGTGAACATATGTTTATCTGTTGATGTTGGTTTTTCCACTTTACTCAATATTCTCACTATAGACTAAGTAGTTTTTTGACCTCTGCTTCTCTGCGATAGAGCCTCAATTGGTAGTGAGTGTGCTTTGTGGATGTTTCCTAGACTGGCTGCTTCTGCCTGGTGATCCATGACTCATATCAGCCCGCATTGCTGCAGGCTCTGCACTATGATGGGATTTACCGTACACAGTATGTGAATTAATGAATGAGTGAAGATTATGCCACAGGCCAACACTGAGTGAAAATGTGTGAGGCACACTGTTACCAAGCACTCAAATTCCACAGACTGTGTTCATTTTCTACTGGAAAACACAGTAAGTTTTGGATGCAAATTGTGTTCAGAGAATTCTGGCTGTGATGAAAAACAGTGACAACATTGCATTGCAGACTGAAGTACAGAGCTGCAAAAATTAGCCACATGTTTACTACTTTACCTGTATGTGCATCCACTGCCTAGAACCTCTTCTGAATCCTATGTGGTTTTCTTTTTGTATTCCACTAGTTATATAATCCATCCAAAACTGTCATCACTTCATATTTTGGAAAATGTGGCAAAGGGACCAACAGCATCCAAATAAATGTCAGGCCGATTTATTTTTTAATGTTAAGTATTACATCATCCTCCACAATTTGGCACCATCGACATCACATTCCGCATGTTGTCATCCCTTGGCCGAACATCTTTCAATATATAGCCCCTCTGTCTTTCATTAAAGTTGCATCCTGTCTCTAAGTCTCTGGTAATCTGTCCACTAGTAAACACTGTCTTCAGTTCCCACTGAGTGGCTATAGAGTTTGCAGGGGGTACACTGATTGCACCACCAGTGAAATAGGTGTGGGTTACAAAATATCCCCAGTCCAAAATAAACTTTTTCAAGACAGTGGTAAAACCTGCTCAGCACACAGTTAATGCTTTCATGGGCAGTTGTCATAGTTGCTAACGAATCTTCCAACTTGTGTGGTTAACGTCCAGAGCTGTGTTTTGACATCTTCAGAGATGCTCCTGGTGCCACTTTGTTTTGCCAAATGAAGAGTTAGGCATTGGAAAGAAATATAAATACAAATATTTCATATTCAGTGATCAAATGTTGTCCACAGCTATATAGAGAAGCCATCAAAGTACATAAATACGTGGATGATTTTAACAGAAAAGAAGCCATGAGACTTAGTGGTATGTGGATTGATAAAAATATTTAATAATGAACATACAGCACTGGAATTGTTACAGATCTTAGCCCTCTAGACAACACAACTATTCAACACAGTTGCCATGCATTTATACACATTTGCACCATCATTGAACCCAGGCATCAAAACCAATTTGGGGGAAAAAAGTCACACTTTTGCTTCTTAACCTATTTTTGTCACCATGTCTGTCACTGTGAATCACTTCAACAACACATCAATTGACATCTGTGACATATGTTGGCACAGCAGTATCTGTTTCTCTGTAACCCATCTCTTTCACGCAGTACCACACACAGCTGGTGTTGACTGCAGCATCACCGTACGCTTGGTTGATGGATGACATAAAATCAGCTTTAAAACGGTGGGTCAAGAAGCAAAATACTGAATTATTCCAAACTGGCTTTGATGCATGTTTTAAACAATGGTATAGATGCACTGTCAGAATTTTAAATACCAGTGTTATGCAGGGACACTTTGGTCAATGATCTGTACTAATTCTGCTGTTCTTTGTGCACTATTAATTTCTTTATGAATCAAGAATCAATAGTTAAGTTTCATCTTTGATGGTGATTACGTCTGTCAATCACATTAAAACACGTACCATGCCCCCTTTTCACAATATTCGTGTCACATGCCTGACCTGAATCTCGGCAAGACATGGCAGAATCAGAAGCAGCTGTGGAGATATCTGACTCTGCTCTATATGACATGTCAGGGCCAAAAACATTTGTGGACCATGAAAGTACAACCCCAAAAAATTTGCCAGCAACTAAAATCTTCTCAATCTTACTGTCTGCTGTCTCGTCTCATTACATTTTGTATGTTACTTCCTAATCCTACTAGCATGTGCCTTTGGCATCTCAAGTAATGTAATTTGTGTCCTAACAAAAATAAATATTCTAATAAAATACAGTCCTCAGTGATGAATGTCTTGTTACAAAATCATGCATGGAACATATCAAGTTCCTAGAAAAACAAAAATTACATTAGAAATGCAGAAAACTCTGCCATTTATGTTGCCTCGCAACTAGTGTTGTCAGACTCACTCACTACCAACTTTGGTCAATTTTCTACTTGTCCCAGAGCTTAAAAATGAAGATAAACAGTCTCGACTGCAAAAAACTTTATTTTTGTAGTTACTGGTTTCTGTCAGTTACTGACCACCTTCAGACCACATATAATGCTGACAGGTGTTGGCAGAGAAGAGAGCAGGCATTACAAAATGCATTAATGTCCACTGCGGAGTTTTGTGGAGTCCATACCACCTACCATCAGATAGTAACAGAAGGAAACTAGCAACCACAAAAATAACGGTTCTTGTGGTCGAGACTGTTTATGTACATTTTAAAGTATTAAGGAAAACTACTGTTCAAGAAAATTGTTCTCAAAAATTACTGTCCCAAAGCTATCACTGTGTTGAAGTTTTGGGTTGAGAAAGGAGAGATGAATTTGAGGTGGGCTTCTGACTTAATAATTTCGATCTCCTTCTGGTAAACAGTTGAAGAGACTTCATTTTGTTCCAGAGTGCAATAGATCTTGAAGATATGCATAGCAGTTCTGGCACATACTGTAGCTGCATACATTCTCAATATTTTGTGATTGTCATGTTTTTTCACTGGACATATGAAAGGCTGAGCAACAGCTTCTTCCCACATGGAGGACTACTCTATATTACAGATACTGAAGGGTACCGGATATTGTATAGAGGAAGTAATGACTGTATCCTAGTCATTTGGTACTATGACAATTAGATTCTTCACAAAGGAAATTAATGAGAAATCCTGATTTGGGGGGAAAATGGCCTCTGTTGGGTTGAAGGTAAGCTATGATGGTCAGGTAGTGAAGCAATGAATGACTTTGAATTCATGCTAGCTTTCTCACAAAAATAACCTGTGTCAGATGACAGAAACTCTTTCTGCCATAAACTTTTTGGAGACAGGATTTTTTTAACCACTCTAACTGTGGATTAGAGATGTAACAGGGTGGTGAAAATTTGGGTTTCAGCCATGGCTACTGTGATACTGGTTTTCTCAGATGTACTTAATGTGGGTCATCTTCAAGGATCTTAGGGACACATTTAAACATGAAAACCCTTCTTTTAATGGCAGAAAATGAGATGAGTCCCTACTTGAGTGTACTGTACATGAGTTTGTTTCAAATTAATTAATTCTCAAGAAAAAATTAAAAAAATGGAATATTAAGTTTCATAAATACTGTCACAAATACTGAGAACTTACCCGCTTTTAGCAGTTATTTAAGACTGTCATTACTCTCCGCTATTGCCCCTGACCATCAGTCCTCACTTTCATTCTTCATCACCATCCATTTGACACCCACTACTAAATAAAAGCTGCCTCTTCACTTTGCCACACCTTACAAATTTTCACCCACATCCATTCCTACTGCTGCTGCTTGTCATTTTCTAATGTCATCTACTTATTTGTGTAGCTATTGGCTTCCATGTGCCTCCCACTAATTCCCAGTTTGCTTGCTGACGATCCTCCCAACATTTGAACAGAACTCTCTTTAAAACTGCAGGTTTCACTCCAACTCCATCTACCAACCTACTATACTACACTCAGTCTAAAACAGAGCATTGGCTCAACAGAAATGCAGTTACCTCAGCTGGATCTTTGCCTGGAACTGTTAGCTGTTATGTAGTGTTGTTACCAAACCGGGCGGTCTTGTGTTGCCATACTTGTGTTTATGTGAGTTCCATTGAAATGTGAGGACACAAGTGGCTAAAACTCACGAGAAAGATCCACTATTTTGTACTCGAAGTCCTAATTATTACTGTAGGCCAATTTGTTGGAAGCTCACTGATTACACTTATGTGGCCAGGAGCTCGGAGGTATTGTGTAATGTGAACTCTTTGTTGAAAATGTTTGTTGCAATAGTAAAACAATCACAAGCATATCATTTCATAAAGAGGACTTGTGCAGATTAAGTGAAGTTGTGTGAGGCCAAGAACTTGCCAATACAAGTGGAATGTTTTGGATAAGTGTTAAAATAAGAAAATAAATTTTGGGTAACGTAAATTGTGGGGAATTAATGTATGAAAGCTGTACTTTGCTCCATTGGCATATTTGGGGAAAATTTTCTATTGTATCCAATTAATCTTCTCATATCCCTCTGACGCTGGGTGATCCACATCATAAGAACTGAGGGCAGCCTTCTTCTGTAACCTTTGAACCAAATGTTGGTTCTCTTGGATTATCTCATGTCCTGTGCCATATGTTTCATTTCTGTATTGGGTTGATGGTGTAGATGTTCCTTGATCAGTGTACAACATTCTTGGTACTGATCTTACATCCTAACAGGCTTCAGGACATTCTAATATGGTTCATAACATACCTCCATCAATTATAGGACCAATGCAGGAGTAGTGGCATGTTGTAATGGTATTTGAAGGTTGTATCCTGTTGGTGGAATACCCTGGCTGCTCTTGACAGGCAGTGGTACCTCTGCCATCTAAAGACGGCTCCATATATCTAACATGTCTGTCCTCTGCTCTCCTACTTCTCCACTAGCTGTTCATCTTTCATATCTGTAAAAAGACACATCACACTCAAAACTCGTAGTAAATCATTCCCAAAGGTAAATACTTGTGGTGAACCCCTTCTTTTTTTAAAGCTTTCCTTTATCAGATTATTCCACATGGTATTTCTTGCAGGCTGCTATTTATTGTGATAGCATGGCAACCAAAATGTACAGATGAACAAATAAAAAATGAAAAATAAATAATAAAAAAGCTCTCATCAAGTATTACATTGAGGTTTTTGAATATCCATTGGTTGGGGAAAGAACACTGATGAGCTCTATAGGGATGTATCAAACAGAAAGGAGTAAGAGCCACTTTAGGAAAAACTTGATTTAAATCATTCCTAATGTAGTTTGGTGATTATTGGCTATGTCTTGTTGTTAAGTTATCCGCACATAAAAATGTAATGTGATCGTGTATGACTGTCTTATTGTAGTGGCACATGGCAACTGGTAATGGAAAATACTTTGACATGCTGGTGCATCCTTAGGTTCCTATTACCCTGTGTGTGTGTGTGTGTGTGTGTGTGTGTGTGTGTGTGTGTTGTGGATCTGCAGGAGTGGATGTGCAGTGTTTGTTGTACTTATGATTAAAAGAAATGTGCTAGCAATTTGTTGTTTTAAGAAGATAAATGTGTATCCACTTCCGAAATAACTGAGAAGCTGTTTCCTGGTCAGAACTTTGTAATCAGTTTGTATTGGCGTGTGTGTGTGTGTGTGTGTGTGTGTGTGTGTGTGTGTGTGTGTGGATGAATTCTTCTGCACATGGGTTTCCAGTATTGTTATTGCAATCCGTGTTTGGCAATTACCAACACACACACACACACACACACAGACAGACAGACAATACCATATGTAGAAAATGCACTTCTCCATTGAGCTGTTGGTAATTGCCTTTTGTCTGTCATTGATAATTTTGCAGTTCATTGCAGTAGATTACTTGTTAAATGTCTAATTTGCACAAAAAGCTTGTACTCTTTCCAAATGTCTTACAGCAACAAGAAGTGATGAAGAGAATGTGTGTTCAGTGAAAAAAATTTATATTAGTGTATAAGTGAGAGCATTTAGCAGTATTATAGTGACAACTGTGGTATACAGAATGTGTTAGTGATGTGGGAAAAGAATAATAAACTTTTTGAGATAATAACTTATAACCTGTGCTGTAAGTCTGCAGACCACTTCAACAATAGACTCCTACTCCATTCTTCCTTCCTCATGGTTTTATTATTGTTATTGGTTAATATAACTTAATTTGTTACACAAAAGGTGTCCACTAAACTGCATTTAATGATCATCACACGGGCTGTATTTTCACATCGTTGGAATGTGCAAAGAAGATGTAAGCAGCAGTTGCAATCTGAAAACAGTGAAAAGATGGCAGGAAGTAGTCTCCATCTACTGAAGGTTCAATATGGTGCATCAGGACCAAAGCTTCCTAGAGCTACTATTCAATGCTGAATACAGTGCTTAATAAGGAACAAGGAAATTATAGGAAAATAATACATTGGGATGAACTGTTACTAAACCTTTTAATATGCTCAGTGATTATGCCCGCTAAATGAAATATAGTGAATCAGCAGGAATGCTGCCATTTTTAACAGTGCTACTACTGACTCAGTTGTACCAGATATTCACTGTTTATCTTGTATTGGTAGCTTAATGTTTACTTGAGCGGATTTCCGTGTTTTGCAGAAAATGTTTCCCTACACCTGTAACAAAGTTGTTGTTATGTTATATCACCACTTGTGCATCCTTATAGCCAATACTGTTACTTGTCAGTAGCTGACAGTAACGTTTAAACCCTGAATGTAGGTAGTCAGGTCAGTTGTGGAGGAAGTGCATTCATTTAATTTTTTGTTTAACTGGTGGCAATTTGCAGTGTCATGTTTTGTGTTAGGTGGAAGCTAATCCACCGACATAAATACAGGAGGTACATAAAGTCCAGGAACACTTTCAATTATTTATTGCACAAAAACCAAACACTGTTAGATATCATACATATGTCATTATGAAGAGAAACCCTGAAAGTTTTTTTTTTTTCTTTCTTCACTTATTCCGCCACAGTGTAGTTTGGTAATTTGCCGATAGTCAGCGCCAGTCGCAGACATGGCGAGTTCAGGTGCGGAGCAAGCTTTCTGTGTGTTGGAGTTCGAAATGGCCTCCCAGATCGCCAGATGTCACTCGGTGTGACTTCTTTCTGTGGGACATTAAAGATCTGGTGCATGTACCGCCTCTACCACGTGATGTAGGAGATCTCCGGGAGAGAATACTGGAAGTGACTGCCACAGTCGACAATGCAATGCTCAGACGGGTATGGCAGGAATTTGATTACCATATTGACATCTGACAGCTCACTCATGGTTCACACACCAAATGTTTGGGGGGGTGGGGGGGGGGGGGGGAAACACTTTCAGATTTCCTCTTCAAAATGCCATATGTATGACATCTCTACAATATTTAGTTCTTGTGCAATAAATAATTCAACGTGTTCCCAAACTTTATGTACATCCTGTATTTTATTCCTTTAAAGAATTTTCCCAGTCAACATACTATTAGTCTGTAGAAATGTCATTGCTCGAACAGCATAATTTCTCTGGATGTAACATACCCCTTTACTTTACTATAAATACTTTGCATTTTAAACACAGTACAAACAGATTTATACAAGCTAATGGAATTGGAAGACTTATCAATATCTATTACAACAGGAAGTACTTTGTGCCATGCACTTCACACTGACTGCAGAATACGATGTAGCTGTGAAAATATCACGTTTTTTCCCATAATCAGTAGCTTTTACATATATACATTATTTTAAAACACTCCTTCTGTCAAAAAAGTTTCAGGGCGGTTTTTTCTTTCTTTGTTTGTAAAAATGAAAAATGTTATTTTTACGTTATGTGGTATGTGTATGTCCTTCAAATAAACTTGGACAGGTTGCCATACAAAATCACTAAGTGAAAGGACTGAGCTTAGGAATACACTGTTTGGGTTTTAGTTATGGTCACACAATGAATGCTGATTGTGAGCAATGAATTAACATTATGTTCTGCTTTACGCTCTGGAAAACCACTTGTGAAAATTGGACAATCCCTCATTTCTGTAAAAGGTTATTACTGAAGAAGAAAGTTGGTGCTACCAGTATAGCCCTCACACCAAGTGTCAAAGTGCTGAATGGCGGAGACCTGGATTACCAGCCTATAAAAAACAAGTCAAATGACAACCTTTGAGAATATAGGAAATGTTGACCACATCCTTTGATAGGGATTATTCGCCATGAGTATGCTCCTACAGTTCAAACAGTGAACCAAACTCTTTACACTGAAGTCTCGAAACATTTACAACAAGTCATTTGATATCACCACCCTGATTTGTGACATTCTCAGTACTGGTTTTCACTGCATGACAATGCAATACCCCAAAGCTGGGCAGACATTCTGTTATTGCCATCCCACATCAACCGTATTCACCTGACCTTTCACCTCACAGTTTTTTGTTTTTTCCGTGTTTGAGTGAAAGGGTGACTGAAAGGAAAGCTCCATCAGGATATTGCAGGCATCCAATGGGCTGTGAGAAATGACCTTACAGCAATTGCAGTTAAAAATTTTCCTGCTTGCTTCCAAGACCTCCAGAAACATTGGCCACTGTGTATAGAGAGCCAAGGGGACTAATTTCGATAGGAGCTAGGATAACTACTCAGTAAGTGTAATTTTCTATTTTATTAAAATACCTGTCCGGGAACTTATCTGACAAAGGGAGTAAATTCACACCAGAAACCAATGGACTCTGAAGCATCATACTGAACAGATTTGCAAATTATGTGGCAACAAATTCAAACTATGGCAGTTTGTTTCAAAAATACTTTTATAAGCTCACCAGACCCAGAACAACGTGACGTGATAAATCTCAAATTGTTGAACCACTCTTTGTATGGTAAACTTTATTATTGCAGGCAGAATAACGTTTACTGGACGCTGCATTACATTTCCAAGTGACACAGATATGTGGCACTATTTTTTTCAGCACAGTCGCAAAGTCTCTAAACAATGGTCAGAACATTGAACAGTCGTTCAGTTCCTCAACAATAGAAATCTGCTCCTAGGCCATGGAACCATGCTGTATGAATTATGAATGTTGACACTATTGGAAAAGCTCTCCCCCCCCCTCCCCCCCGACTCCCCCCCCCCCCCCCCCCCCCCCACCAGTAGTGTTTTCCATTGCAGATTTAGTCAGAGCCACCGTTAGACTCTGGGCTTCAACTACTTTCTTACCTTAAATTTTCTATACCGTCAGATGTACACCATTGGTGAATCAAGATACTAATTATTTCAAGTAATCCATTCCAATTTGCACTTTTTCTCATTCATATAGAAGACAAGGCTCACAATGCAGAAGAAAAATAATGTTCATTATTGTAAATTTTTAGCCAGCAAAGTTGTATGTAATTCAGAATTCTGTTGATTCTTTAGGCCATGAAAATCTAAATTCCAATCAAGCCATATTTCATTGCATTATGTTCTTTTCTAAATAATAACTCATTCTTACCTACATCTATAAGTAGTTAGACATCACCCAGAAAAGCCAGTCCACAGTTGAATGGACTGGCAAGTGAATGGGCAACAAGTGAATGGGCAACTACTATGTTGGAGGTGCCAGCATTTCAAGTTACTGTCAACAGGTTCGTTTCATTTCTCTAGACAGCAAATAATGTCTTGTTTTTCCTCACTGTCTTTGTGGGTGTTCTACCTTGTATACTGAATAATATAAATAGTAATCCATAAAGATCACAGATTTATTTTGTAACGATTTTAAGTACAGTATCCTAAAACCATTTTACAAAAGTTCTGTGCCTCACCTCTTCTTCGGAGGTCTTCTGCGAACTTAATAACAGCAGACAACTAGGAATGAAACTTTCTGAAGTTCCAGTGTGCTCTACAATTATTTTACTTCTCTGTGTCAGTTTGAGCTGCCACACTACTGCTGATGGTATCATATTTACAACCTTTTCCAAAGCTGTGTCCCGCTTTTACCCAGGTTTCATCAAGCCAAATGATTTTGTGAAAATTCGTCCCTACTGATTCACTCAGAAAACGGCAGTGCCAGGCTGTAGTATCTTGGTGCTGCATTAATAACATCCAGCCACAAACAGGCATGTAATGGAATCCTAACTTTCTTACAAATTGAGGCAATAACGATTAACTACCCTGAAACAGGTCTGCTGCGACAAGAGATGCAGATAGTTTTATATGCATTGGCTGTTCCTTTCTCGAATAATACACAAACTGTATATTTTATGATGAGAAAGAATACAATTTGCGACTGTCCTCTTGAGGGGCTTCTGCTTCCCAAGCATCACCAATTTAGATGATGGCTAATCTTCTTTTGCTAATGTCTCACTGTCAATTCTTATTATTTGTCATTCACTAATTTTTAGAGCATCAGTAGTTGCTTATCATTTTGTCCAAAGACACGAGAGATGCACATGTGTGCAGCATATTGATGCATTTGAACTTTGGTGCTGACAGATTACTGTACATAAAACGGATGGAAAGAAGAACAGATGTTTGTTGTCGAGCAACTGAATATCTCCAGACGCCTTTCTTCTTGTATCAATCAAAAAATTCTCCACCCTTTGGCCATACTGTGAGAAGATGTGGAGAAAATAATCTCGGAAGGGAACATCGAGGGCAAGAGACCGAGGAGAAGATAATCTCTGGTCTACTTCTTCAACAGGGCCTAACAGGATGGAGACACTCCGTTTGTGGAGTCATAATGCTCCATGATGAGCATGAAAACTTGTGATGATGAAATAACAAAATAGCACCAGTTGTTATTTCCCGTTATCTATCTAAGACATCTGAGTGTGTAAATCACAACATTCTTGTAGATGATCTGAGGTTTTATGGAATTGATGGCACAGCCAACCAACAGATAATATCATACATAACCAATGGAATGTGAAAAGTTATGCATAGTAAACCAACCAATGCAATCAGGGTAGATTCTTCTAATGAGAGAAATCATAATAGGGTTCCCCAAGGTCCCATCATAGATCTGCAATCATGTAAATTGCCACTCGTCTAACACACAACAAACAGAGTTAGTTCCTTTTGTAGATGACACTAGTTTTGCAATCAATCCAAGCATGTATACAGCAGGGTAAGAAATGAGAAACAATCTTCTTTAACATATCATTGATTGTTTTCTTCACATGGTCTCGCTCTCAATTTCAAAAGGCACAAATTATGCAGTTCTGCCCTCTTAGGGGTACTAAACCCATGATAACTGTAACAAATTGGGGGGGGGGGGGGGGTGATACATAGGGTGGAACATCAAAATTTTCTTAATGTCTATATTGATAAGACTTACAAGGTAAAAAAAAGGTTTTCGTAAGCCCTAAAACAAGTTAGTTCGGCCACGTAGATATTGGGGAGAGGCAACATATTTTCCATACTTGCATTCAATAATGTCACGTGGAATAAAGTTCTGGTGTAACTTATCCTTGTTTGAGGTTGTCTTTTGCACAAAAAGTGAAGCACAATATTACTGTCAAAATTTTCATCAGAGACATGTGACACACGGCAAAGTTAAATTTGAAAACCAACTGAAAAGATTCTCCTCGATAACAACTGTTCTGTATTTCTGTTTGTGTACCAATAATGTGTAAAATGTGATTGGTAGTAATTAGTAATTAACTTCTTTATACTTAAAAAATAATAAAAACACCCAGTAAATAGTCTGGATGTAGCAGCATATTGTAAATTTGTTACTTGAGCGTAAAATGATTCTTTCCACATCATTACAACTTGTTGTGCAAATGATCCAGGGAATACGAAAGTACCGTACTGATTTCAAGTTTTTTTCTTTTTCATAGTAGTGCAAAAAGTAATAGTAAATGTAGAAGTCCTATAATACTGTACTGTATATATGTGTTATTAAAACTGTCTAAATAACGAACTGCAGAAGGACTGGAATTGGTAAACAGAATAAACCAATTAGGTCAATTGGGGTTACTGATTCCAATATTTGTTACTTTCCCATAGTAGTTCAGAGAGTAATCATTAATGGTGAAACCCTATTACCCAGTGCCCAAACCTGCTGGATAAACTATATAAATAATGAACCATGAAATGGCTGGAATCGGTAAATAGAACTGACCTACATCATTTAATGCTACTTACTGATGCCAACATTTGTTACTTTATGTGACTGTTCATTACCTGTATACCGACAGCTCTTTCAGGATTTGTGTGTCAGTTTCTTCACATTTCTTGCTACTGTTTTTTTTAATGTTTCATATATGTTACGATTTATTTCATTTTCTGTTATTGTGTTACATTTTAGTTTCTCCATGCACAAAAACTCCCACTTTCCCCCAGTAGAATTTTTAGATTCAATAATTATTACATATTAACACTATTTTATAACATAATGACTTCACCACATGCTCTACTGTAATAGATTTAAAGGTTATCTGTCCTTTTCTTACTCACATAAATTACGATATTAATTTATTCCAGACATGGATATTACTCTTTTTCTGTTATTTATTTTCGTTACCTTCAGTTCTTTCCAATATAAATCTCGGCTAAGTAATTAATCACCTGTGATTGTACATAATTTTATAGTATGCTACATTTTTTTTTTTTTTTATCAGTTACTTTTTTGATCAGTTACTTTCAAAGATTACCTCAATGTAGCGTCTTTGCCTTAGATATGACATCACTGTTCAAAGCCAACGGTTGGAATCAGACACTACAATTGACCCTTCAACTGGATGTCGTAACTTATGTGAACTACGTCCCTTACTCTGTCAGTGTAGTCTTGTCTCTCCTGTTGCCGTCTGCTGTGTAGTGACTGTGCACCGCAGCAAACACAAGCGAACGAGCAATCCAGACAACAGTTCACTACAATTCGCTTGTACTTACGAACAAGTGTTTACACTAGACGAGCGAAAGAAAGCACTGCCAAACAAGTATTGAGAGAGTGAACAAAAGCGAAGTCTGCGATTTTGTTTCTTTGGTACTAAACTTACATACACAGATACCCGATAGAACCACACCGCAGTGAAATAGTTGCGATGAAAACAGTGATATCTAGACAGGATTGTCGTGTATGTCAACTGCGCTGTTGCTGATGCAGGAAATAAAGCAGCGAAGGAAGAGAAAAATTTCGGTCTGAATTTTTGTGGAAGCGTCAGATATGTGGTGGCAGTTCACTAGTCACTAACTTCATAAGGCCTGCTTCGATATGTATGTCGGTGGATGATTTTCACTGGTTGGTAACACGTATTGAAAGGAAAACTAAAATCAAGACCGTGGCTATAGACTAGAGACCTCGGCTGAAGAGAGACTCGCACTTACGCTCCGTGCCAACAACTGGAAACATTTACACAAGTCTAAAACATTTATTTCGAATTTCAACAACAGCTGCATCACACAGAGTTCCTGAAATCTGAAGTGGCACATATGCGAAGCACTCGAGGATTATATCAAAGTCGGGAAAATAATTTCAGTAAATATGAACAATGTAAATTTAAAATATAGAAATGACCTGCTATAGTCGATAAAGTATATGTTACTTCTTGCCTGTGGTGGCAACCATTATAAGGTCATTGTCCCTATCCCCGAGTGTGTAAGGTATCAGCTAATTCCATCTCCCTCCTATATCACAGACATTATTGCCAAACTTAATTTTAGAAAAAAATTTGATTAGTTTTATTTATAAAATGATTAAAGATAAATAATATTTGGTTCTTGATTCTATTATACTGAACCAAGAACTAGTGAGTCTGTGAGATATGGGTGCTGCTTATTTTTATTCATTTTTTTTTACATCTGGTTTCTTCTCAGGCACTACACATTGTAAGTCATGTACAAAGTCTATTCAGGTTCTTTTTGTTTCATTGATATCATAATCAAAAATCTACTTTCAAATGAGTATATCTTGAATGTAGTGTTTCTCAAAAATGTTCAATTGTGTGTGAAATCTTATGGGACTTAACTGCTAAGGTCATCAGTCCCTAAGCTTACACACTACTTAACCTAAATTATCCTAAGGACAAACGCACACACCCATGCCCAAGGGAGGCCTCTAATCTTTGCCGGCACCAGCCACACAGTCCATGACTGCAGTGCAGTGTTTCTTTCAGTGTGTGTGTGTGTTGCAGCAGTCTGTGAAATAAAATGAACGGTAAAGTAATACCCAGTGCATCACAAGTGCCATCAACAACTCCACCTCAGAAAAGAAATGTGCACTGTCCTACCTACTAGCATTTACTTCTTCCACACACTTTGCCCTCAGATAAAATCAACACAGTTAAAATGTGGTTCTTCCTGTTTGGAAATTATTTGATTGCTGGACAACCTTCCATACTAGCAGAAATTAGAAGGCTTCAGCATGCCAATGCTTCATGTCTGAGCACTCCCACTAAATAATAATAATAATAATAATAATAATAATAAGATTAAGCGTGGAATATACCAAGGAGACTCATTAAGTACTTTGTGGTTCTGCCTTGCTCTGAACCCACTATCCAACAATTTAAATAATACAAATTATGGATACAATATTACTGGAACATACCAACACAAAATAACACATGTGCTATACATGGATGATCTAAAACTAATGACAGCAACAACTCAAACAATTACAGAAGTATTCAGCAGTGATATAAATATGGCTTTTGGAATAGACAAATGTAAGAAAAATAGCATAGTCAAGGGAAAACACACTAAACAATTAGATTACATATTGGATAACCACAGCGACTGCATAGAAGCGATGGAAAAAACAGATGCCTATAAATATCTAGGATACAGACAAAAAATAGGAATAGATAATACAAATATCAAAGAAGAACTAAAAGAAAAATATAGACAAAGACTAACAAAAATACTGAAAACAGAATTGACAGCAAGAAACAAGACAAAAGCTATAAATACTTATGCTATACCAATATTGAGCTACTCATTTGGAGTAGTGAAATGGAGTAACACAGACCTAGAAGCACTCAATACACTTACACGATCACAATAGCAAAAATATAGAATACATCACATACATTCAGCAACAGAAAGATTCACATTAAGCAGAAAGGAAGGAGGAAGGGGATTTATCGACATAAAAAACCTACATTATGGACAGGTAGACAATTTAAGAAAATTCTGTATAGAATGAGCAGAAACTAGCAAAATACACAAAGCAATCACTCATATAAATACATCGGCTACACCATTGCAATTTCATAACCACTTCTACAACCCTTAAGATCACATAACATCAACAGATACAAAGAAAGTAAATTGGAAACAGACAACACTACATGGCAAGCACCCGTATCATCTAACACAGCCACACATCGATCAAGACGCATCCGACACGTGGCTAAGAAAAGGCAACATATACAGTGAGACTGGAGGATTCGTGATTGCAATACAGGATCAAACAATAAATACCAGATATTACAGCAAGCATATTAGTAAAGATCCCAATACGACAACAGATAAATGCAGACTTTGCAAACAACAAATAGAAACAGTAGATCACATCACAAGTGGATGTACAATACTAGCAAATACAGAATACCCCAAAAGACATGACAATGTAGCAAAAATAATACATCAACAACTTGCCATACAACATAAACTAATAAAACAACACGTTCCCACATACAAGTATGCACCACAAAATGTACTGGAGAGTGATGAATACAAATTATACTGGAACAGAATCATTATAACGGATAAAACACCACCACATAACAAACCTGACATCATACTCACCAATAAAAAGAAGAAATTAACACAACTAATTGAAATATCCATACCCAATACAAAAAATATACAAAAGAAAACAGGAGAAAAAATTGAAAAATACATCCAACTGGCTGAGGAAGTCAAGGACATGTGGCATCAGGATAAAGTTGACATTATACCAATTATACTATCAACTACAGGAGTCATACCACACAATATCCACCAGTACATCAATGCAATACAGCTACATCAAAACTTATATATACAACTACAGAAATCCGTAATTATTGATACATGTTCAATTACTCGAAAGTTCCTAAATGCAATATAACATATACCATACAGTTAAAAGGAAGTCACGCTTCATCATGGTTAGCGTCACTTGCCTTCTTTGACCAGATGTGGCGTCTGAGAGGGGAGAGAAATAATAATAACTTATAGATCACTGCAGTAGCCATTACAATGTTACCAGTGGAAGCTGCTGTGTCAGAGCACAAGAGACCGTGAGCACCCTAACTTTTGACACCTTCTGGATTTACTGTTTTCTTTTATTTCTGAATGCTGTTAAAATGTAATGTATAATCTGAAATACACGGCACTAAGTCTACCGTGCTGTGCTGCATTACTCCTCTAGATTTGGTGGAAACTGGCATCAGGATCGTGAGCTTACCTTCACTTGTGCAATTTTAAGGAGCTTCTGTGCATGCACAACTGGCGTGATGTAATTGCCTTACGGGCCAAATAGATACAAATTTGATAAACAACGTGTAGTGTTCACAGCGTGCACAGCTATACTCCATACGGCGAGAGAATAGCTCCGACAGTTGACACGGCCTTGGCGCACTTGCTTCGCGCATCCGCGACGGCCGATTGGATCATGAGCTTTTGTTTACGTTACCGTGGCAATGGCCGAGTGTTGCCGTAGTACTCGCTGGACCACTGCTTTCAGTCAGTTATGCCTCGTGCTACGTTCAGGTTTGTGTGTACACGTGTGCATGCTGCTACATCTGTGAGTCTTGCCGTATAAGTGCAAAAGTGTGTATAAGGGGAAAATGGCTTTTGGGAAAGGAGCTACGCTGAAATCCCAAGCACACGAATTTATATACAGATTGCGTGTTTACTTTGAAAGGGAAAGGGTCATTGGTGGGCCTTTTGTTATCAGTGAGAAAATTGGTTGACTGAAAGGCAGAAGCATTGCACATCTCTGCAGCAACAGTGAAGAGAGTTACAAATGCTGAAGAAGCTGCCAATTCAGCTGCGAGCCCTGTTATTGTGACGCCTGGAATCTCCAGGAAGAGATCGTGTTGTGTGACTGAAACAGACAACTTTGTCAAAAGTGCTATCAGGCAACACATATACGCGTACTACAGCAGGAAGGAGAAATCGAAACTTAAAAAGTTGATGGCAACACTGTCAGACAGTGGTTTGTTCGCAGGCAGAACGACAAGTCTCTCCATTGTTCTGGAAAAAAAAAAAAAAAAAAAAAAAAAAAAAAAAAAAAAAAAAAAAAATTTGCTTCCATTGGAAAAAGTTCTCAGTAATAAAAGTATTAACGGAATGCAGAGACACTGTAGCACGGAGATGTCGTTTCCTGTGCAAGTTGCTAGCAGTCAGTCTGGAAAATGTAATATGGATGGTCGAAATGTGGGTCAATGTGCGTCACGCACGTTCTGTCACAAGGACAGATGACATGCACCACGGAACTATGTGTGTACCAACTGGTAAGGGAGGGTGACTAATTATATGCCATGCTGGCTCTATGAACGGTTTTGTGCCCAGTGCTATGATGATGTTTCAGTCAATAAAATCTCTCAACTACCATGAGGAGATCAATTCAGATACATTCAAAGACTGGTTTGTTACTTGTTTGCTACCAAACGTCAGTTCTGGTAGTGTTTTTGTAGTGGACAACTCGCCATACCATTTGTGTAATTAGATAAGGCGCCAACAGCTGCTGCAAGGAGAGGCAGAGTATTCAACTGGTTGAAACATAATAAAACAGGCTTCGAACAGAATATGTGGAAATCGGAACTTCTGGAAGTAGTCAAATGATACAAGCCACAGAAGACGCATTATGTAATTGATATGTTAGCAGATAACCACGGCTACAAAGTTATTTGTCTTCCACCGTACCACTGCCATTACAATGCAACTGAACTCATCTCGGCTCAAATAAAAGTAGATGTTGTGGAGCGAAAAGAAAACTTTACACTGGGTGACACAGAGAGTCTCGTAAATGAGGCTGTCATATGAATAACGCCAGAAAAATGGAAGAATGTCGTGAACCAGATTTAGGAGATGGGTAGGGTTTGGGAAAGCCACCCAGAACACTGGGTCTGGGGAGACTTGCCAGATGGATGAGAAGGAAGAAGTCTTTCCTTCTTCTGGTTCAATCTACGTTATACTGGGAAGAGAGGGCTGTGTATGTGTAAGGAGATCTTGGCTGCGTCACATTTTAACAACCACCTTACAATTTTTTGACCTCTGATTTCTTTTTGTACATCTGGGAAATTTGAGGGGACTGATTTGTTAGGTTTGGTTTTTGTTGGGTTGCTTACATTGGTCAGTAAGAGATCTTTGCCTTCTTCATGGTCCAAAAGTTTATTAAATATTTCTGTCACAGTTTCAGCATTTTCTTTGTTACTGTGTGAGTGTCTTCTAGCTTTATCCTCAAATATTACCGTAGGTAGTTAATACTATTGCAATTAATTCCCAAGGATTTTGTAGACTCTCCTGGAATTTTTGTGATTTTGAGGTTTATGGTTCTTTTTTTTGGGGGGTGGGGGGACTTGATATCAGTTTGTCCAGGTCATATCTTAATTTAATGATTTGTTTTATTTGGTGGTACTTCTCATTTTTAATCAACTGATGTAGGTTGAATCTAATTTTCTTTAAAGGTGTAAATATTATATTAATTTCAGCTATGTAGTGGTCTGAGCGTGTCTTTACCTCTCATTGATGACGTAATGTAATTTTGTAGATGCTTATCTGCTCAATAACTGGTGACGGGAGAAAAGATATACAAAGATTATAGAAATGTGCAAGATTTTGGAGGCAGTGGCTCCATCTCCTTGTAGAAGGATTGAAGAGGAAAGAAGAGGGGTGAAGGAAAAGGGCTGGTTAGGTTTAGGAGATGGGTAGGTTTTGGGAGAGGCACCCAAAAACTGTGTCTGGGGAGACCTACCACATGGATGAGAAGTAAGAAGTCTTTCCTTCATCCGGTTCAATGTATGTTGTACTGGGAAGAGACAGCTGTGTTTAATGCAGAGAACTAGCTGTAATCAAGACTTTAAAATTGCCCATGGACAATATTGTAAATAACTTGACCCAGTTATCAAAAGATAACAACTTTTAATAATGGACTAAAGTACTTGATCCTTCAATTACCAAATGTGGAGCACTGTTACCCACGAAACAAATGACATGTAAAACAAATGACGATCAACTCCCTAATGACAATAGCTGAAGGATACCAATTTTCTTGTTGTTCATCTTATACACTCTTTTAGAGACACTATTCCTTCCATTCAACTTACCCTCCAAGGCCTCTGCCAACAGTGATAGAACTACACTGGCATTGGCAAAACTTATAGCTGTAATTTCTTATTCATGAACTGTAAAAATTATGTCAAAACTTTTCTTGGTGTCCTTGACAGATTGTTCAGTGCACAGATTGAATGACACAGTGAATAGGCTACAACCCTGTCTCAGTCCCTTCTCAGCCACTGTTCTACTTTCATGCCCTTTGCCTCTTACACTGATCCATCTGTCCATTTTATGTCTAACAACATACGAAATCCAGAGTATTTATGGCTGCAAAATACTATCAGGAACTGTATACAGAAGTAGTGAATAGATAGTAAAACATGACTTCAAGAAAGACCAGATAAGATTTAGGAGTAAGGTAAGAACACAAGAAGCAATACTGAATTAATTTGTAAATGAATGGGAATATTAAGAAAATACACACATCCATTTTTTGACAACATTGAGTTAGGTACGGTTTTGTGCTATAAGGATGTAGCCTGATAAAGATGTATAAAAATCCCATATGTTCTGGTACTTTTTGTATTGTTATGCAGTCATTGTTATCACTTTCACTGAAGAGAATGCCCACAGGTACAAAAGACTGGGGCTCTCACCAAAATTTTATATTGTCAGCACAATTTTAAGAAGGGCAAATAATCATTATTGCCTCATTCTCATTGATTAATCTCTATTGTCATTGGTGATAAAATGTCAGACAGTCATAATGTTAGTGACAAATGTCAGGGAGTGATGAAGAAAGAAAGAATGTAGTGCAGCTCCCAAAACATGTAGCCATAAAGCGAGCAGAGTGAAAAATGAAGCTTGTATAAATTGGAGAGGGAACAGAGTTCAACCAAAATGTCATGGTTCTAACAGCATGTGAGTTCTAACCTGAAATGTAGTATTACTTCAGAATTAAAGTTTAACTACCACAGTGAACATTATAATGTAGAACATTAAGTTCAGCTGAATATGTCATTCTGTTTCCACTTGTCAGATGAAAGGCATGACAAGATAACAGAGGGCAGCACAATAGAACAAAAAATGAACAGGATGGAATCATTCGAAGCCTCATAGAAGTAAAACAAATGGCAAGGAAGAAGCCTAGAAGTGATAAGGAATTTAGGTGGAAGAAACCAAAATTGCAATCATGCATTTATCGGTTATCAAGGTCTGAAAAAAAGATTCAGTTTTGGAAAACAGCCTTCCAAATTGTTGGTGGTGTCAGCAATGGCCGAGTAAGGCAATATGTTGAAAGAAGGTAAATCTCCAAGAGATAAGAGGTGAAAACATGAAATGTATTCACAGTTGTGAATATGGACAAGCTTCAGCTGTATGATGGAATGACGACAATGAAAACTTGTGCCATACTCGGACTCGAATCCAGATAACCCACCTATTAAGAGGGACATTGTATCGTAATTCAGAATAACGCAGGTGCTGGAGCATTGCAAGAGGGGAAAATGACATACTGGCAGTGCAAAACCAGTGGCTTAAGAAGTGGAAATGAAAAATCACATCAAATCATTTCCAGTCCAGAAAGCACATTACGCCAATGAAGAATGGAATTATCTTGACCATAAACATGTGAAGATTATGTGGCAGATGTTCAAAACTTTTAAACCGGATATTTAAGTTGATTATAAATTTTATCTGAAAATTAAACATGGCATTTTAATTTAAAATTTGGGCAACCACAAGTGTCTGCGAGCAGTACATGTGAAGAGCCTTGGGTACATATGAAAAGTCCATCTCTGAATAATGCTGCTAAAAGGACAGCATAGCTGAGTTAATAGTGCACAAGAAATTACACCCAGTTACAGCAAAAACTGACACTGATTCTACCATTGCAGGCCTCTCGTTTGATATAATGCAGAATTTGCAATTACCTCAGATACAAAGACAACTTACATTTCACTTGTGGCAGCTTTCATTAATTCTTTTAATGCGCACGAATTACAGAGTGGTACAGCCAGGTTTTTATCTGCATCATGAAGGAACAGCACAAAAAAACCCTGATGAAGCCTGTTCATTTCTTTTTAATTATATAAATGAAAATGGTGGACAACGTGTTAAAGACTTTCACTCATTCTCTGACTATTGTGGAGGCCAAAATAAAAACCATTCAATGGTGAGGTTTGTTTAATGCTTGTGGCACAGGGAAGGTTTCAGTTCATCACCCATTACTTTCCAACTGGAGGGTAGTCCTACCTTGCACATGATAGGCATATCAACAGACAAAAAGGAAAATTAGCAAGGTGGATAGGATATATGTTCTGAAAGAATATGCAGAATTAATAACTGAATCCCGCACAAAGAGGAATTTTGTAGTGAAAATATCAAAAACAGAAGAGGTTCCAAATTTTAAGGAGTGGTGGCCAAAATTCCATAGAAATACTAATATTTCTGTTGAAAGGAAAGGAAGGGCTTCACACAGAAACTAACAGCTCTTTTATGTAACACAATTTGTGCAATTCTGTTGTTCACAATACACTCGTGTTGGTGTTAAAGTTAAGCCATTCATTGATGTGGCAGAAGAGCACACATTCCAACTTTCTGATCAAACTGCAGTTCCACCAAGCCCTGTAAATCAGGCTCAATTGGGCTCATTTAATGATAAATGAGACGAACATGCACCATCTAAGGCGATTTCTACCATTCCTTCCAAAACAAGACATCATAAAGAACTTCTATTCTAACATATACAATTGGTCACATGTCAAAGAATGAACCATGAGGGGAGTATAATGCGAAAGACAATGCGAATTAACCATAATTTACTTGATTTTCTCCCATATTACAATATATATTTTTTTTCTTTTTTGTTTCTTTATTGTATTTCAATTCCCCATCGGGGCTGGCTGGCAGCAGCATATGCGCTGCTCTTCAGCCGAAAGACATAGAACAAACAATAGAAGACATTTAAAAATAACAAAGGAGAGAATATGGTGAATATATATATATATATATATATATATATATATATATATATATATATATATATATATAAAAGGGGGAACATCATGGAAGGCAATAGACAAAAAACGGGGTGACTGTAAAATGGAGATAAAAAACTGTTTAAAAGTAGCACACACAAAAAGTCATACACTGCGACAGTTAAAAGAACACAAGGCACAGTATGACTGGAACATAAAAGGTATCGACGGATGGCGTAGCACATAACAAACACTGACGGTGAACCTCATGGCAGTACTCAATTAAAATCACACCTCTTGATGCACAGGAGCCCATATTACAATAAACTGAGTTACGTATTGATTTATGTGCATTTATTGCACTGTATTCAAGAAGGCCATATGTTCAATTATTAAATTTTAACAGAACGTCAAGAAAATATATTAGGTTTACCAGCAGAGCATTTGCATTCACCCTTCCATAGAATAATGCTAGTGTTCACTGCAATTAGTCTGTGTTTGCTCCGCTATACAGGCACTGCAGAGCAGACGGTGACAGGGGATGGAGCATGAAAGGCTCGCCATGTTTTTCCCGGCAACGTGCCACGCTGACATCTGTCGGCGACACCAAGCAACAGGGTCTTCAACCGACGGCCAATTATTCGATGTCGAAATATGAATCATAACAGGAAATGGTTGGAAATAACAAAAACCTCCTTAACTACTGCAATTGAATATGTTTAGTTTCTTAACAAAGGTGGTAAACTCATCCCTGTCTCTTTTTTATTTGTAAAGACAATTTTTCATACTCAGCAATATTTGTGGTGACATGTTGGTTAAAAATGAGAAAGACATTAACAAGAGTTTTTTCCGCCAGCACCGCCTCCTTCCCGTTACCCAGTGTGGCTTTCGGCCGTCCTTCTCTTCTGATGACCTTCTCCTTCACCTCACTCATCTCCTTTCTGAACAGCTTAATTCCCGTCACTCTGCAATCTTCCTCTCCCTGGACCTCGAACGTGCATATGACCGCATCTGGCATTCCGGTCTCCTCTTCAAGCTCCAAACCTTCGCCCTTCCCATTAACTACGTCCATCTGATCGGCTCCTTTCTCTCCCGCCGTCCTTCGTATGTCACCATCCATAACACAGATTCCTACACCTTTTTCCCCTCCGCCGGTGTGCCCCAAGGCTCCGTCCTCTCCCCCCTCCTGTATCTTTTGTACACGGCAGCATGCCGCCGCCGTCATCCCCCGTCCACCTTCTCCAGTTTGCCAATGACACTGCCTTCCTTGCCCTTGCCCCCACCCTGCAACGCTCCCACCACCTCCTCCAATCCCATCTTGACCGATTCACCCCTTGGTGTAACCAGTGGTTGCTCAAGGTCAATCCTTCGAAAACCCAGGGGATCATTGTAGGCAAAACCACCCCTTCCTTCCGCCTCCTTGATTTCTATCTCACCGCCTATGGCCGTCCCATCGCCCTCACTCCCACCCTTAAGTACCTTGGCGTCACCCTCGACCGTCGCCTCTCCTGGACTCCCCATCTCCGTACAATCCAAGCCAAGGCACGTCCCCAACTCCGTACCCTCAAGCTCCTTTCCGGCCGTACGTGGGGTCTGGACCCTTCCACAATCCTCCACACCTATAAATCCCTCATCTGCCCTATCCTTTGTTATGCCCATCCAGCCTGGATCTCCGCCCCCCCCCCCCCTACCTTTTATAAATCCCTCCCAATCCTTGAACGCCATGCTCTCCGCCTTGCCTATCGCATCCGTCTCCCCTCCCCCATGCAGATCCTGTATGATCTCATCCCCTTCCCCCACCTCCTCCTTTTCCTTGAAAGGATATGGATCCTGTACACCTCCCGTAAACTTGATCCTCCTCACCCGGTCGTATCCCCGATCCTCTCCCATCCCCGCTCGCTGCCGTGCCTGTATTCCCACGTCCCACCCGGTCTCCATCTCTCCACCCTCCTTACTCCCTCCCAAGGTGGCTTCCGCCAGCTCCCCCTCCCTGATGATGTCCTCCTCCCCTCCATCTACCCCTCCTATCAACTTTGAGCCTGCCCCCCCCACTTCTGGTGTCCTTTCCCTTAGGCACCCTCCCTCCCTTCTCTTCCCTTCCCTTCTCTTTCCTTTTCCCCCGTCCCCTCCCTCCACCCCTCTTCCCCCGGGCTTCCCCTCCCCCTTCCTCTCTCCCCCCCTCTCTCCCCTGCCTGTAGCGTCTCTGCTCTCCCCTCTCGCTCTCCCCCTGCCCCTCCTCATCCTCCTCCTCCTCTCTTGGCAGGTCCCCGGACTCGCACACGCATTGTGAACATTCGCGCGCCGGAGATCATCGCCCTCGGTTTAGTGTCTGTGCCGTCATGTTTGTGCATCAGTGTTTTTCGCCGTCCACGCTCTTTCGTTCACATGTGTCGTCTAACTCGTCGGTGTTTGTGCACAGTGCCGACAGTTTTCTTGTTTGTTTCGTCGAGTGTGAACGGCTTCATGTTTTTTTAAATTATTGTATCTACTGTTTTTTAAACCGCCAGTCTGTTACTTTACTGTCTCCCTTTCTCATTTATTGTACTGCTTATGGCTGAACAGCGGAGTACACTTTTCCGCTGCCAGCCCACCCTGTATGGGGTGTTCAAATTACAATAAAGAAAAAAAAAACGAGAGTTCATATGGAGGGTTGGATCCCTTCCTTCGAAGGCGTCAGATTGCAAAGCCTGGGCTACTCTCAGGTTGGAATCTCCGTCTTCGAAGATTCTGTCTGTCTGCCCGCCGCTGCTCTGTGGCCGTCCTCGTCTTCCTCCGTCTTTGTCTTCGTCTGTCCCCTGTTTGTGTCCTTTCCTTTTCGTTCTGTGCGTTATTGTTTCTCCCTGACGTCATGTCGACCCCCACCATCACCGCCACCGCTACCACCACCGCCATAGTTTACACTTCCCCTTCTGCCGCCTCCACCACTATAACGTGGTGTGCCCAGTCCCACCCCCCTCCTTCCATCCCTCCTCTTCTCACTGTCCCTTCGCCCTCGCTCTTTGTTGCCCCCTCTCCAGCTTCTTCCTCCCGCTCCTCTCGATCTGATCCTTTCCCCCCACTCCCCCAGCCTGTCACTGCTGCTCCGGCTAGGGTGGTGGCCCGTTGGGCCACTGTCCATGCCCAGCTCTCCCCGTCGCCACCGCCACCGTCACCGCCACCGCCACCATCACCGTCACCGTCTCCGGCGCCGACTGCTGCGTCCACGCCGGGACCTGTCCCTTCGCACCACCTCCCTATAGCTCCCATCCCTCTTGTCACCACCCGCCCTTCTGCCGCCGTTAAGCGCCCTAGTCGCACCACCACCTACTCCGCCCCCAAAAAGGCCCCGCCCCGTCCTCCTTCCCCCCCCAGGATGCCATGGATGTCTCCCCACCTGGCCCTGCTCCCTCTGCCTCTTCCTCCTCCTCCTCCCCCCACCTCTTTCTACAAATACCACCTCTCCCGTCCCGATCCTTCTCTTCTTGAGGCCCGGAATCTCTCCCTCCTCCTCCGCCAACACTTCCCTGGTGCGCCTATCTCTCTCCTCACTCCCAGACGGGATTCTGTTCTCATCTCCTCCCCCAGCCCCACCCTCCATACTGACATCCTCTCCCGCCTCCCCATCACCCGTTTTGGCCCCAACGCCTCCCTCACCCCTGCTCCTTCCTCATCTCCTACACGCCAACCCCAACCCCCGCGTCGCCCACCGACCCTCACCGCCGTGATCACTCGGCTCAGTCCGTCGATTATGGAGGAGGAGGTGTTGGCGGAGCTCAAGGCGCATCCCATGCTGGAGGTGCGGGCAGTCCGCCGCATTTTCAACTCGGCCGGCCCCACATGCCTTATACGGGTTTTCTCCGAGGACGACCCCTCCATTGACCGTCTCCTGAAGGACGGTGCCCTCCTCTTCCACCAGCGTTACAAGGTCGACCCCTCCCGCTCCCCTCCTCAATCCCTGCGCTGCCAGAGGTGTCTGCGCTATAACGCGCACCCCACAGCTGAGTGCCGTGAGGCCCCCACCTGCCCGCATTGTAGGCAAGCGCACTTCCTCAGGCAGTGCCCCAACCTCCAATCCCCTCCTTCCTGCAATACCTGCAATCTCCCCCATCCCACCTACTCCAAAAAGTGTAAAGCCCGACCCCCTCCGACCACTCCTGAACTCACCGTCCCTGTCCGTCCTCTGGACGCCCCCACCCCTCCTGGAAATTCCCTTCGTCCCCCCCCCCCCCCACCACCGCTGAGGACATCATCCGGTTCCTCACCATCGTCCTCCAGAATGTTCATCCCTTTCAGCGCCCCCACACCCTCCAACAGGTATCCCTCGCCGCCCGTTCCATTTTCCACCTCAAAATGTATGCCACCTACTCGAACAACCAGGCCCATTTCACCTTCTCCTGCCTTGACACCCTCGTCTAAATCCCTGTCATGGTGTGACAGCAACGTATCCTTTTCAACAACATCTGCTCCCTTCCCGCCAACAAGAACCTCTTCCTGCACATCCTTGCCACCCGCCGCGTGGATGCCTTCCTCCTTAATGAAACCTTCCTCCAACCCCACCACTCCATCCACACTTCGCCCTATCTCCTCCACCGCTCTGATAATCCCCTCCCAATTGCGCGTGGCGGAGTAGCCATTGGTCACCACCGCCAGATCCCCGTTCGGCTCCAACCTCTCCTTCCCGACCCCACCACACACCTGATCCTTAGTCTCTTCTTCCCCGGCCGTAACATTACCTGTGCCACCATCTATGTCCGCCCCAACGCCCCTATTCCCTTCGACTTCCTCTCCCACATCGACCGTACCTTCTCCTCTTACGTGATCGCCGCCGACCTCAACATCCATAGTCGTTCCACCGCCCAGTTATGGCGGTGGCATCAGTTCCTCTCCTCCCTTCAAGGCGACCTAATCCCCATCCCCCAGCACACCCGTTCCGAATCCAATTCCACTCCTGATGTTATCCTCTCCTCCCCCAACTTCCTTGGCCGCATAACGGTGGATGTCCTGGAGCCTATTGGTAGCGACCATCTCCCTGCCCTCTTCACCGTTTCAGACAGTCGTCGCCCCCGCCCTGACCCTCGTCATGACCCTCCCCCTAAGTATGTCCATGACTATTCCTGTGCCGACTGAAATGCCTACCGGGATACCCTTTCCACCCAGGTCAATAGCCACCCCTTCACCTACCACCACCCTGACGATGTCACCCACGTCGCCTCTTTTCTCCAGCAGACCTTGTCTGAAGCCGTGGAGGCCCACGTCCCTACTGTCGCCATCCTTCCCCACCGTCCTACCTTACCCCCACAGGCCGTCCTCCTCCGTGAATCCCGTCGTCTCTTCTGTGCCTTCCTCCGCACGCGTGACCCGGACACACTACGACGCCACCGGCAACTCCAGCGACACATTCGTAATTTGCTCGCGGCTGAGAAACGCCGGGACTGGCGACAGACATGCACCAGTTTAAATGCTACCCTACCAATAAACTCGTCCAAGTTCTGGTCGGCCTTCCGTCGCCTTACCGGAACTAAACCCTCCCCCTATTATCCTCTTCTCCATGATGATCACCCTTTCCCTGACACCCTTAGTAAGGCCAATCACTTTGCCTCCTACCTCTCCAATGTCTTTTCCATCCCCGATGATCCCCAGTTCGATTACTCCCTCTTCCCGAATATCCGCAATCGAACTGACACCTCTGTCCCTCCCCTTGCTCCTGGTTTCCAGTACTTGGACAACATTGCACACACGGAACTCAATGCCCCTATCACTACACAGGATCTCATTGATACACTCTGCACAAAATGCAACACCGCTCCTGGTCACAATCGTGTCACCTACCGTCACCTTCGTGAAGCTCCTGTCTCTTTCCTCTCCACCCTGGCCAGCCTCTACAATGTAGTCCTGTCCACCGGTTACTACCCCAACCTGTGGAAAACCTCCCGTATCCTCATGTTCCTTAAACCTGGCAAACTGCCGTCCGCCGTCTCCTCCTACGGTCCCATCAGCCTTACCTCGGTCTTCAGCAAGGTCCTGGAATCTATCCTCACCCGACGCATCCACCAACATCCCCGCCAGCACCGCCTCCTTCCCGTTACCCAGTGTGGCTTTCGGCCGTCCTTCTCTTCTGACATCCTGCTGCTCCACCTCACTCATCTCCTTTCCGACCAGCTTAATTCCCGTCACTCTGCAATCTTCCTCTCCCTGGACCTCGAACGTGCATATGACCGCGTATGGCATTCCGGTCTCCTCTTCAGGCTCCAAACCTTTGCCCTTCCCATTAACTACGTCCGTCTGATCGGCTCCTTTCTCTCCCGCCGTCCTTCCTATGTCACCATCCATAACACTGATTCCTACACCATTTTCTCCTCTGCCGGTGTGCCCCAAGGTTCTGTCCTCTCCCCCCTTCTGTACCTTTTGTACACGACGGACATGCCGCCGCCGTCACCCCCCGTCCACCTTCTCCAGTTTGCCGATGACACCGCCTTCCTTGCCCTTGCCCCCACCCTCCAGCGCTCCCAACACCTTCTCCAATCCCATCTTGACCGGTTCACCGCTTGGTGCAACCAGTGGTTGCTCAAGGTATATCCCTCCAAAACCCAGGTGATCATTGTAGGCAACACCACCCCTTCCTTCCGCCTCCTTGATTTCTATCTCACCATCTTTGGCCGTCCTATCACCCTCATTCCCACCCTTAAGTACCTTGGCGTCACCCTCGACCGTCGCCTCTCCTGGACTCCCCGCCTCCGGACAATCCTAGCCAAGGCACGCTCCCGACTCAGTCTCCTCGAGCTCCTCTCTGGCCGTACATGGGGTCTGGACCCCTCCACCATCCTCCACACCTATAAGTCCCTCAACCGCCCTATCCTTTGTTATGCCCATCCAGCTTGGATCTCCGCCCCCCCCTACCTTTTATAAATCCCTCCAAATCCTAGAACGTCATGCTCTCCGCCTCGCCTATCGCATCCGTCTCCCCTCCCCCACGTGGATCCTGTACAATCTCATCGCCTTCCCCCTCCTTTTCCTTGAAAGGATACGGATCTTGTACACCTCCCGCAAACTCGATCCTCCTCACCCGCTCGTCTCCCCGATCCTCTCCTACCCTCACCTGCTGCCGTGCCTGTATTCACACGTCCCACCCGGTCTCCATCTCTCCACCCTCCTTACCCTCTCCCAAGGTGGCTTCCGCCAGCTCCCCCTCCCTGATGATGCCCTCCTCCCCTCCATCTACCCCTTCTACCAACTTTGATCCGCCCTCCCTCCTCCTGTGCTTGCTCCTCTGGGCACCTTCCCTCCCTTTTCCCTCCCTCCCTCCTTTTCTCCCCCTCCTCCCCCGGGCATCCCCTCCCCTGTCCCTCTCCTCCTGCCCCCGTCTCCTCAGCCATTGGCATCCTTTTTCTCCCCTCTCCCCCACCTCACCGCTGTTCACCTCTTGGCAGGTCCCCGGACTCGCACACGCTACGTGGACATTCGCGCGCCGGAGATCACCGCCATCAGTGTTTTGTGTGTGCCGTCGTGTTTAGTGTTCAGTGTTCACCGTCCACTCCATCGTTCACCAGTGCCATCGTCATCTTCAGTGTTTGTGCGTCGTCTCATCAGCTAGCAGAGTGGATTATCAACGAGTGTGAACGGCTCCGTGTTTGTCTATATGTGTCTCCTGTTTTATTGCCCACTGTTCTGTGACTTATGTGTCTTCTCACTGCTTTTGCTCCTTGTATATTCTATGGCTGAAGAGCAGCGGAGTGTGCTGCTGACAGCCTGCCTGTTGTACAGGTTTTAAAATAACAATAAAGTAAAAAAAAAAAACAATAACGAGAGTTTGTAGATCCCATTATATTACATGCAATTTTTGGAGAGTTCATGCCATTAGGTGCGAACCGGCAAAAAGATTAATAATAATATGAGGTAGTGATGGGCTAAACTGCGATGTTCCGATATCAGTGATTTTTGTGAATGCTACTTTTCAGTATCTGTTATTCTTAACTGTGATTTGTCGCAGTTAAGAGTCGCAGTTAAGGAACATAGGTCGTGAATCCCTCTGCCACTGCTATTTGTGCGATTTCTGCGACTTCTGCTATTTCTGTGACTTCTGCGATTTCTGTGACTCCTGCGATTTCTGCGACTTACCACTGTATGAAAAAGTTACATCTGTCAACTCAGAAAATTGCATCGCAACAAACCTGTCATTGGCAAGTATGTTTTACGTTTTTTCTCCCGTTGGCTTTAATTTTGTATTAAAGAAACAACTGTGAAAATATTAATAGTGTAATTAATATGTAAGTAGCCGTACAGTACCGTAATAGTTCGTGTTTAGAAAATGAATTCTAACATATTGTTATGCTCACAGGTACCTGAACTACATTTCAGTCACTCAGTAAAGTGATAACTCAAAATATCGTTGTCAACAGATCTGAAGAAATTGCCTCTGCGTCTTTAGACTGTTTTCGTCAGACGAGAGGTTAGTTTCTAAGCGTTTCGATGGACTTAATTACTTCAGTGAGATCGTTCTTGCAAATGTGACATTCATTATAGCAAATATTAGCAATCTACTCTGTCAATTATATTGCTAGTAATTAGTGACACCAAAAATTGTTTAATAATCCTTGTGTTTTTGCAGACGCAGTTCTGACTGATTACTGGTTGCTGTACGTATCTATCCACATCAAGGCTGTTGAGAGAGACTCGTGAAGATTCAAGACAGGTCTTAGAGGATATTCAGTTTAAAAGTGAAATAATTGTGAAATAAGTGTGTGAATGATTAAACTGTGTTTTATTGAAGTTGTTGTGCGATTTTAAAGGCATAATAAATATTAAATACAGTGAGTGAATAATAAAAATCTCATTTTTAACATGTTAAGTCGTCCAATACCCGTAATTTTCCGCCACTTACTTATTGGCAAAACACTTGTTGGAGAGTGACATGCCGCCCCTCCCCCCCCCCCCCCTTTCTCCACAATCTTGGTGTGACACTGACCTGTTACATATCCTGAAGTATACAATATGCATTTTGAGGATGTTGATGTGAAAGTGGGAAGTACAGATCTTCCAGTTAAATTGGGAATAGCTTAAGTGCATTACTTGAAAGTAACACAGGAAAAGCTTACTTATGTAGGTGGTAGTAGTGTCGGCAAGAAGTTCTTGTGTGTGAAGTTGCCATGTAGAACACCAGGTGTAAAACTTTTCTCCCGAGTCTTGAACTGTGTCGGAACAAAAGTGAGTCATTCATATGACTGTTTTCATTTAACTACACTTATACAGATGTCTGAGTCCTGCTGTGTTAACATTGCAAAGTCCTGTAGGCATGTGGAGTATTAACCAAAACTGTCATATTGGAAGCAGAATCAGACACATTTGTTACGTTACTTGTTATTTTCAGGAGAAAAAGGCAATGTTGCTTCTTATTAATATAATACATTCAGAGTCACAGCAGTATTTGACCAACCATAACTGATCCTGAATGTGCATGTCGTCATATAATATGAAGGGCTTATTTCAATAGTGGTAGAAGTCCATTACCTCCACTTTTCTGTCTATAATGCTTCTGAAATTAATGATCCAAACAAACATAAATAAAGGTTCATCTCTAGTAAGAAGCCATATGCTTGAATATTTCTGGTATCTCAACTGCAGATTTTTCAGCGGTCATTTAACTTTACGACTCTGTATCTCAAAATGAACAATAATGGACTTGTACCACTATTGAAATAAGCCCTTCATATGCACACACAGCACATCGATCTCGTGAGGCACAAGGCTCTCATAACGAAGTACGTACGTCGGTCAACAGATGGCATTAGAAAAAGTATGTTAACTGCGCTTTTTAGTTGCTACTTGCGACTCTTAGTTGTGACTTGTCACGGAAATCGCAGTTTCACTCGATAGCGTGTCGCAGAGATGAGCGTAGTACGAACTTAGGCCTACCGATGGCAGTGCTAACTGCTCTTTTTAGTTGCTACTTGCGACTCTTAGTTGCGACTTGTCACAGAAATCGCAGTTGGACTCCGTAGCGTGTCCCAGAGACGAGCGTAGTACGAACTTTGGCCTACAGAAGAGTTGCGATTTGTCACAGAAATCGCAGTTGGACTCCGTAGCGTGTCCCAGAGACGAGCGTAGTACGAACTTTGGCCTACAGATGGCAATGTTAACTGCGCTTTTTAGTTGCTACTTGCGACTCCTAGCCGCGACTTGTCACTGAAATCGCAGAAAGGAGTATGGAAATCGGCCAACAAATGGCTCACGGCGTTGAATGTGAAATGCTACTTGCGACTGCTAACTGTGACTGAAATTGCAGTTAGATTTTGTAAAGTTGTTATTGTGATATCTGTGACTTCTCAATCACTGTGATTTCGAACAGATACGCGATTTCCTGCCCACCACTAATATGAGGCGTAAAGTGGTAAGGGATGTTAGTCAAAATTACGTGTCTGTAAGTACACGGTTTTATTTTAATTTGCTGAATGCACTAGATAGCTCCCCATTTCTCTCCAGCTACCATGCATGGAGAGCTGCATCGAGCCAGTACCTGGACTGAAGACGTCGACAACAACAAGCCTTGTCCTGAAGATGGTTGCTGCTGCATATGTTATTTCTGGTCGTGTGATTGTCTTACAATGTTTTAAATTTGCAACTACAGACAGCCGTTTTTTGTTGTATGTTTTCTTGCTGATTTAATTTTCCTCAGTGAGGTTTTTTATTCTATTTTGCCATGTTCCTCATTTAGATTTCCCGTTATGATGTCGCCTAAATATTTAAATTGATTTTTCGATATTGACTTCCTGTTCTTCCGATGTATTTTTGTGGACCAGCTGGCATTATTTGTTTTTGCAATCGATATTCTGAGGCTGAGTTTCTGTGCTATTTTTTAATGTTTTAACTACTTTAGTAGTTTCTTGAACGTTCTGGACTAGGAGCATAATATCAGCAACAAATCCCAAGCAGTTTAAGCTTTTATCAGTTTTCACACTTCCAGTTCTTATGTTCTTTGCGTTATCCTTGTACCATTCTCTCATTACATATTCCAGTGCTCAGTCGAACAGTAATGGTAACAGGCCTTCACCTTGTCTTATGCCTGTTTTTATGAGGAATGTTTCAGAATTATTTTCTCTAAGCCTTACTTTCAATTTAGCGTTGTTTAGAGTAAGCTACTAGTTTAATTAATTTTGGATATAGTCTTATTTTTCTTAGAATTTTTAAAACTGGAGTTCTATGGAGACATTGGATGGCTTCTTAAAGTTTACAAACGTTATTGCCAGAGATTGTTCTGTCTTCTAAGCACACCATAATCAACTTTAAACTTATGATCCGCTCTGCACAAATTCTCCATGGTCTGAAACCTTCCAGATTTCCTCGTAACTCATGTTTTAGTTGTACCTAAAACTTTAAGTCGACAAACATTTTCAGCTACAATAAGCACATTAGGCCATAGGAGCAATACGTAAATTACAATTCAAGGCAACAATGACAAATATATTTAGCAACTCGGAGAGTATATTTGTTTAGAAACGTCAACTTGCACGATGGCCAGAGCTATTGGACTACCTTAGTGGTCATGGTTATTGTTTATGACAATGCTGTGTACAAATTATCCAGTTACTAAGCACTTTAAAACAAATGAAAAGGCATTTGTGATAAGATTGTATAGAAAAACCGTCTCTAATTCGTGATTAATGAGTTAACTTCGTAAAATAGAGGTATGAACCTGGGCATCCATGATGCCCTTTTGCCTACAATAGCTAAAATTATCTTTTGCATTAAAATTTTTAAAAAATAGTAAGTCATAGCACTAAATTGGTATGCAGTGCCAAATAAAAGTATTTCTACTGATACCACATTCGGCTGTGTACAATTAGTAAATGTTCTCAAAATATTTGTTGTCTTGAGAAATAATACTTTATACTCCTCGTAACATTGGCCGATTTAGAAAGAGATTTAAAAAATTTTTACTTATATACCAAACTTTGAAGTTTGAAGTATCACAGATTTTTAGAAAATGGAGTGAACGATTATTCAAGACTTGTACAGAAACCAGACTGCAGTTGCAAGAGTCACAGAATGTGAAAGGAAAGCGGTGGCTAAGGGTGAAAAGTGGGTTGTAGTGTACGACTGGTGTTATTCAGTCTGTACACTGAGTAAGGAGAAAAGGAAATCAAGGAGTAATTTGTGAGCGAAATTAAAGTTCTGGGACAAACAACAAAGGCTTTGAGGTTTTCTAATGATATTGTAATTCTCTCAAAGACAGCAAAGGGCTATGAAGAGCAGTTGAACGGAATGGACAGTATTATGGCAAAAAAAAGCATTTCTTGTTGCTGAATAATGCAGCTAGCTACGAATACTTCCGAAATGTTACAAAATAACTTCACGTACTGAGACACTATATTGATATCAGCCATTTGGACCAGAAGAAAATTTGTGCCAGACCAGGATTCGAACCCAGATTTGTCGCTTACCACAAGCGCTCGCCTTAAGAACTACAACTACCTGAGCACACTTCCGGTATCAATCGAAACTTACACGTGTCACATAGTCACAACCCTCATACTTGCACAATTCGTGATTTCCACATGGGGAAAACCTCTAAGACAGAAAAGAAAGCAACTCACCTTGAAGAAATTGTCCACTTGGGACTGAAATTGGTAGACGTTATGTACTTGTACAGCCAACCAAATGGTTACAACTGCAAAAAAATTGGTCGACTTATTCAAGTGAAAGAGCTCCACAAATTGAGCAAGTCAGTAAAGTGTTGGTCTACCACTGGTCCTTATATTAGCAGTTATTTGGCTTGGCATTGATTGATAGATTTGTTGGATGTCCTCTTGAGGGATGTCGAGCCATATACTGTCCAGTTGGCGCTTTAGCTCATCAAAATCCTGAGCTGGTCAGATGACCACACCAATAATGTTACATACGTTTTCAGATGGGAGCGAACCTGCGACCTCACTGGCCAATGAACGGTTTTTAAGCATGAAGACAAGCAGTAGAAACTATCGCTATGTGCAGATGTGCATTATCTTTCCGAAAAGTAAGCCCGGAATGGCTTCCCATACAGGGCTACAAATGGGTGCATAGTATATCACCGACATACGACTGTGCTCTAACAGTACTGTGGATGATAACTAAAGGGGTCCTACTACAAAATGAAATGGCACCCTGGACCACGGCTCCACATTGACGGTCAGTGTGGTGGGTGACAGTCAGATTGTTATCCCATGGCTGTCTGTAGCGTCTCCCGACACTTCTTTGCTCCTCATCCAGGCTGAGTTACAAGTGGGATTCGCCACTGAAGACAATTCTACTCCAGTCAACGAAATTCCAGGTCGAATACGTGTTTCAAGACGCCCTGGACAGCAGTGGGATACCAACCTGAATGTTGCCCACCATGTGGCGTGACAACCATATGGTCTGGGGTGCCATGTCTTTTCATAGCAGATCCCCACTGGTTGCCATCTGTGGCACCCATACAGTACAGAGATCAGTCGAGGAGATTCTATGCACCATTTTGTTTCCCTTCATAACAAGCCACCCTGGTCTTACATTTCAGCAACATTATATGCCTGTACACTGTGAGAGTTTCTACTGCTTGCCCGCATCTCATGGTCATGCGGTAGCGTTCTCGCTTCCACGCCCGGGTTCCCAGGTTCGATTCCCGGCGAGGTCACGGATTTTCTCTGCCTCGTGATGGCTGGGTGTTGTGTGCTGTCCTTAGGTTAGTTAGGTTTAAGTAGTTCTAAGTTCTAGGGGACTGATGACCATAGATGTTAAGTCCCATAGTGCTCAGAGCCATTTTTTTCTACTGCTTGTCTTTGTGGTTGTCAAACCCTATCTTGGACACCATAGCCGCTGGTTCTCTCCCCAACTGAGAATGTTTGGAGCATTATGGCTAGGGCAGGGCCATCAAACCAGCTCAAGATTTTCATCTATTGATTTCTGTCTCATTTCGCCATTTCATGCATAGTATTATTTTGTGTGTGTTATCTCGTGATTTTTACGGTAGAGGAATAGATACATCATTGATTGTTCCAATATTGTGTTTATGCAGTGACCGTATCTTTACAGTATATTCCTTCAAACATCCATACACATCCGAGAGAGCAGAAATCTCACTGGCCGTTACAGCAGTGGTAAACATTACAAAATAGCTTTGGATACTGCGACTGTACATTGATGTCAGATGTTTGTGACTCGTGAAAATTTGTTCTTGTCTGGGACTCAAACCCGTAATGTTCACGACTGCTATAATTGTCAATGACAGTGCCCGTTCCTTCCGATTTGCATGCCGTTCTGAAGGACATAGTATTGTGAAGACACAGATACCGTATAAACAGTTTCGAAGTGCCTTGTTTCAGTGCCATAATTGGCCTTACGAATCTGTGCCCATCTTCACATGGCTGACGTTTCCAGTTACATTTATGTATTCATCAAAAGCATGTTGTCAGCTCCAGCACTATGTTCCAGTAGACTATGCTTCGTCTTCCATCAATACATATGTTTTTCTGCGACCTTAGCAAGACAAAGCGTTGTGCATTGGAACAAATGAAATAATTGACATCTCAGAAGAGTGGCATACCCAAGGGGAGTACAAGTTAAAAAAATGCAATACTAAATGGTTTACATAAGAAAAGGGTTCCACAGCATAATAAATGGCAGGTAATGCATAATATAAAAATACCTTACCAAAACTGCACGTAATGCATAATATAAAAATACACTGAACAATAAATAGGAAAAAGTGACTTAAAAGTAAAATAACCAAAACCAAAAATTTTTAAAAACTCACATCAGGATGTCAAAGTAATTCTGATTCTTCCAATTTAACAAGAAGGTCATTTTTATTGCCGCTTTCTGGCATAATTCAGAATCTGGAGATCATCCAGCATGGGTGGCCGATGCCCTGTTGACTTAAAATTCTCGACAGAGCCAGAATGCTGCTTCATCTGGCCAAAGTTTTAAACCTCCCACCAGTCATAAAATTTTTGGCAGACATTACACTCCAGTTTATATTCTGGGAGGGGGAGGGTAACACTTCTGTGTTTATGAGGCTATTCAGTAGGAACATGATTGTGCTGGGTTTTGATCTCGACTTCTAGAAGAATTGTAAATTATCAAACATGGATATGCAGTTAATGATCACCTGCTTAATGATCAGCTGATTAGTAAGGGTCAGAACTACCTTGACACCACAATGTCAATTTTTGAAATATTTACTTACCCAGTTTTTTTACTTTAGTTATTCTGCATTTAAATTGCTTTTTTTTTACTGTGTATTAATTTATGTATTTTTACATGATGCATTTCGAGCCAGTTTTAATGCTGCAGCTCCCTTTATTTATGTTAAGTGTTTGATCAGTTTATTTGAGCATTCAAATTGAACTCCCCTCAGATACCCCTATTTTCTAAATGTTAATTTCTTTATATTTTTTATCCTGTAGATATATACATGCAATCATTGTATTTTTCTAAGGCTACAAATTTACTTTTTAAATTTTAACTGCCAAACAGGGTTTTTGTCATTGTAATTCAAGTTTAGGTGGTAACACTTGCATATTTTACTTCACTTTCTCCTTCTTGGGGATCATGTCACTCGCAATCTTGTGCACTATGCACGTGGCATTATTAATTTGTAATGTGTATCCTGTCAATCTCATTATTTCACTATAGTTGTTTGTTTGTCCAAAGCTTTTCTGCTAGTGACAGCTTCCCAACGTTTTGTGAACTTCTGCATTCCGGATAGAGTGCATTCATTGTTGAGCTATCTGATTATTGGGGTTACCTCACTGAAAGCCCCTGTACTCTTACGGATTTATGGGCAGCTCGGCAGGGTTCATGGTGTCAATTGCTTTTAGAAGTACTTCAGATGTTAGTTGAGTCCATGCCACGTCGTGTTATGCCACCTCTACATGCTCGCAGGTGCCTCGCACCGTATTAGTCAGGTACATCAGTTTCTTTGCCGCTTCAGTATATGATAGAAACATATACTTCCATAACGTAAATTAACTACTATCTGCTCATTATCACATAGAAAAAATGTCCAATAAAGTCGTACATCCTGCCACTGTGTCATAATGAACCGCACTCAGAACAATGTGTTTTGGAGAGATCATGAGTGATGTGTATCACTGAAACTACATATTTTCGTAAGACGCATGTATAAATATGAAAAAAATCATTTACGGCCTGTTCGTTTCTAAGGTGGTGGTCCCTTCTGACTCTAATCACTGGTCAGAGTAGGAAAGTGGCTTCACAAAATAATAGCGATTTTAATATTTGTGGCACGGTGTTTATCTTTCATCCCGTATGTTTGTGAAACTTGTCTGGTAATTACAGTAACTGCGGACAGAGTGTGCAGTACTCGCCACGTTCGTTTCGAGACAGATGCAGCTGATTTACGTGCATCTTATAACAGCAAAAGCCGAGCTGCAGCACTCGTCTTCAAGCACAGAGGCGCCGTGGTATCCATCCCATCATTGTAGGTTAGAATATAGCCTACTTCATACATAAAATAGGTTCTGACCTAATCTAACCTCCTCGATCTCATCAGAAACTAACGAATCAGCTGGGACGCAGAGTGACCAAGCTGTCAGACGATGTTGAAGGGCAACCTTTGGTGACGGAGTCTGACAACCGTTGTCGGTGACAATGTGAGCGCAGCCCTAAAGCACGTCCCACCATCTTCTGCACCACTGGTCCATCATAAGTCAACGCGGACGGCTTGCCATAGACGAAAAAAAATTAATTTCTTTGTTCTATCGTCATCTGAATAGCGAAGCAACAGAGGACTGACCCTGAAGCAATTGGAAGAAAAATGCAATTTCACGGCACTTATCCAGCACTTGACATCGTAATGCGAAAGTCATAGAAGCTCTTTAGTTTTGAAATTTGTGGTAACTGAAGTTGAAGATTGGATGGGTAGGGAAAAAAATAAACAGCAGAGTAAAAAATTATTGCGCTGCAGTTCTGTAAACTCGATAGTCCTTATAAATGAAGCAAGAGTGTCACATCTTCCCGAAGGGTAAAGTTGTGAAATACTACAGCTAGCGACTCTCACGTTTTATTGCGAGAACTATTGAAAACTGAGGTTTGGTTTGAGAGGAATGTGGAGGTGCGTTTGGGAGTTACCAGCATCACACATCTCACGACTCATGAGCATGCAGTCACCCACATCACACTCACTACACCGAGCGAGGTGGCGCAGTGGTTAGAGGGCTGGAAGGACGGGAGGACGGCGGTTCAAACTCGTGTCCGCCAACCTGATTTAGGATTTCCGTGTTTTCTTCCCTAAATCACTTCAGGCAAATGCCAGAATGGTTCCTTTGGACGTCACGGCTGACCCTTTTCCCATCCTACCCTAATCCAATGCGACCGACGACCTCACTGTTTTGTCCCCTTCCCCTAAAACAACCAACACCTACTTACAATTATCTATCGTCTACCGGCTTGTATCACAGAATACAAGCTGTCCAAAATTGTCACAAATGTACACGAAATCAAACACGAAGATTATCCCCACATTGCGAACACATCACCATGAACGTTGCTGACATTGACATCATAACCAAAAATTGGCTTTCAAATATCTGTATCTTGAATTCAGTATTCCTTTCAGGATGCTATGTTTGAGCTAACATGAATGATGTAGCAATTCTTGATGCTTCCTAAGTGGTATCAACAACTCTTCCTCAGGAAAGGGAGCTGCACTGACCTACCTACTGGCATTTTCTTCTTCCACATCCTCTACCCTCAGGTAAAATACAGCCCAGTAGAAATTTGTTGCTTGTTATTACCTTTTGCACATTATTTAATTGCTGGACTTCCATACTGGCAGAATTTAGAAAACTTCAGCATGTCAGTACTTCATGTCTATGTACCGGCACTAGTAATATTGCATAAAGCAGTACAGTAGCTATTACATAGTCCCTGTTGTTTTACCACTTAGTATGTTTATCTGTTTCAAAGGGAATACTGAACAAATCGAATTCAGTAATCGTCCACAAACACACACACAAAATCTTGACACAGGGCTAATAAAGTCTGTAGCTGTAATTCAATGACTCGTGAACTGCCGCCACGTATTTGTCAGCTTCTGTAAAAATTCAGACGCCCATAATTTTCTTTTTCTTCGCTGTTTTACTTTCTGCATCACCAATAGCACAGCTGACACACAACAATCCTGTGTGGATACCACTGCTTTTCATTGCATGTATTTCCCTACAGTAGTTTTTTTTTTCTTTATTCTAATTTTAATCACCTATACAGGTGGGCTGTCAGCAGCATATTACGCTGCTCTTCAGCCTTAAGTGGAACAATAACATGACATAGAAGTGATACAGATAATACAAAAAGCGGCGGGCAAAAAAATGGAGATACAAAAAACAATAAACATGAAGCCGTTCACGCTGGAAGATAAAAACACTAACACTTGTTGACACGGCGCACAAAACACGGAGGACGGCGACGGCACATGTGAACAGTGGAGTTGTAACTGCGAAAGAACGCGAAACACAAAATGAAGCACACACACGAGACACTGATGGCGATGATCTCCGGTGCGCGAATGTTCACTATGCGTGTGCGAGTCCGGGGACCTGCCAAGAGAGGAGAAGGAGGAAGGGAAGTGGGAGAGCGAGAGGGAGAGCAGAGATGCCACGGGCAGGGGAGATAGGGGGGAGTGAGGAAGGGGGGAGGGAGGAAGGGGGAGGGGAAGCCCAGTGGAAGAGGGCTGGAAGGAGGGGACGGGGGAAAAGGAAAGAGAAGGGAAGGGAAGAGAGGGGAGGGAGGGTGCCTAACGGAAAGGACACCGGACGTGGGGAGTGGGGCAGGGTCAAAGTTGATAGGAGGGGTAGATGGAGGGGAGGAGGACATCATCAGGGAGGGGGAGCTGGCGGAAGCCACCTTGGGAGAGGGTAAGGATGGTTGAGAGATGGAGACCGTGTGGGACGTGGGAGTACAGGCGCGGCAGCGGGCGGGGGTGGGAGAGGATCGGGGAGACTAGTGGGTGAGGAGGATCGAGTTTACGGGAGGTGTACAGGATCCGTATCCTTTCAAGGAAAAGGAGGAGGTGGGGGAAGGGGATGAGATCGTACAAGATCCGCGTAGGGGAGGGGAGACAGATGCGATAGGCGAGGCGGAGAGCATGGCGTTCAAGGATTTGGATGGATTTCTAAAAGATAGGGGGGGGGGGGCGGAGATCCAAGCCGGATGGGCATAACAAAGGATAGGGCAGATGAGGGATTTATAGGTGTGGAGGATGGTGGAGGGGTCCAGACCCCACGTACGGCTGGAGAGGAGCTTGAGGAGACTGAGTCGTGAGCGTGCCTTGGCTTGGATTGTCCGGAGGTGGGGAGTCCAGGAGAGGCGACTGTCGAGGGAGACGCCAAGGTACTTAAGGGTGGGAGTGAGGGCGATAGGACGGCCATAGATGGTGATGTAGAAATCAAGGAGGCAGAAGGAAGGGGTGGTTTTGCCTACAATGATCGCCTGGGTTTTGGAGGGATTGACCCTGAGCAACCACTGGTCGCACCAAGCGGTTAACCGGTCAAGATGGGTTTGGAGAAGGTGTTGGGAGCGCTGTAGGGTGGGGGCAAGGGCAAGGAAGGCAGTGTCATCGGCAAACTGGAGGAGGTGGACGGGGGGTGACGGCGGCGGCATGTCCGCCGTATACAAAAGGTACAGAAGGGGGGAGAGGATGGAGCCTTGGGGCACACCGGTGGAGAGGAAAAAGGTGTAGGAGTCGGTGTTATGGATGGTGACGTAGGAAGGACGGTGGGAGAGAAAGGAGCCAATCAGACGGACGTAGTTAATGGGAAGGGCAAAGGTTTGGAGCTTGAAGAGGAGACCGAAATGCCATACGCGGTCATAAGCTCGTTCAAGGTCCAGGGAGGGGAAGATTGCGAAGCAACGGGAATTAAGCTGGTCGGAAAGGAGATGAGTGAGGTGAAGGAGAAGATCGTCAGAAGAGAAGGACGGCCGAAAGCCACACTGAGTAACGGGTAGGAGGCGGTGCTGGCGGAGATGCTGTTGGAGGCCGCGGGTGAGGATAGATTCCAGGACCTTGCTGAAGACCGAGGTAAGGCTGATGGGACGGTAGGAGGAGACGGCAGATGGCGGTTTGCCGGGTTGAAGGAACATCAGAATACAGGAGGTTTTCCACAGGTCGGGGTAGTAACCGGTGGACAGGACTACATTGTAGAGCATGGCCAGGACGGAGAGGAGAGAGACAGGAGCTTCACGAAGGTGACAATAGGTGACACAATCGTGACCAGGACCAGTGTTGCGTTTTGTGTGGAGTGTAGCAATGAGATCCTGTGTAGTGATAGGGGCATTGAGTTCCGTGTGTGCAATGTTGTCCAAGTGCTGGAAACCAGGAGCGAGGGGAGGGACAGAGGTGTCAGTTCGATCGCGGCCATCCGGGAAGAGGGAGTAAACGAACTGTGGATCATCGGGGATGGAAAAGACATCAGAGAGGTAAGAGGCAAAGTGATTGGCCTTACTAAGGGAGTCAGGCAAGGGGTGATCATCAGGGAGAAGAGGATAGTAGGGTGAGGGTTTAGTTCCGGTAAGGCGACGGAAGGCTGACCAGAACTTGGACGAGTTGACAGGTAGGGTAGTATTTGACCAGGTGCATGTCTGTCGTCAGTCCCGGCGTTTCTTAGCCGTGAGCAAATTACGAATGTGTTGCTGGAGTTGCCGGTGGCGTTGTAGGGTGTCCGGGTCACACGTGCGGAGGAAGGCACGGTAGAGACGGCGGGATTCACAGAGGAGGAGGACGGCCTGTGGGGGTAAGGTAGGACGGTGGGGGTGGACGGTGACAATAGAGACGTGGGCCTCCACGGCCTCAGACAAGGTCTGCTGGAGAAAGGAGGCGGCATGGGTTACATTGTCAGGGTGGTGGTAGGTGAAGGGGTGGCGATCGACCTGGGTGGAAAGGGTATCCCGGTAGGCATTCCAGTTGGCACGGGAATAGTCATGGATGTGCTTAGGGGGAGGGTCATTACGAGGGTCAGGGCGGGGGCGACGACCGTCTGAAACGGTAAGGAGGACAGGGAGATGGTCGCTAGCAATAGGCTCCAGGATATCCACCATTATGCGGCCAAGGAGGTTGGGGGAGGAAAGGATAACATCGGGATTGGTGTTGGATTCGGGACAGGTGTGCTGGGGGATGGGGATGAGGTCGCCTTGGAGGGAGGAGAGGAACCGATGCCATCGCCATAACTGGGGGGCGGAACGACTATGGATGTTGAGGTCGGCAGCAATCACGTAGGAGGAGAAGGTACGGTCAATGTGGGAGAGGAAGTCAAAGGGAATAGGGGCGTTAGGGCGGACATAGATGGTGGCGCAGGTAATGGTAAGGCCGGAGAAGAAGAGACTAAGCATCGAGTGTTCGGTGGGGTCGGGAAGGAGAGGTTGGAGCCGAACGGGGATCTGGCGGTGGTGACCAATGGCAACTCCGCCACACGCAATCGGGAAGGGATAATCGGAGCGGTGGAGGAGGTAGGGCGAAGTGTGGACGGTGTGGTGGGGTTGGAGGAAGGTTTCATTAAGGAGGAAGGCGTCCTCGCGGTGGGTGGCAAGGGTGTGTAGGAAGAGGTTCTTGTTGGCGGGAAGGGAGCGGATGTTGTTGAAAAGGATACGGTGCTGCCGTGCCATGACAGGGATTTAAACGAGGGTGTCAAAATGGGAGAAGGTGAAATGGGCCTGGTTGTTCGAGTAGGTGGCGTACATTTTGAGGTGGAAAACGGAACGGGCGGCGAGGGAGATCTGTTGGAGGGTGTGTGGGCGCTGAAAAGGTGAACATTCTGCAGGACAATGGTGAGGAATCTGATGATGTCCTCAGCGGTAGGGAGTGGGCGAAGGGAGTTGCCGGGAGGCGTGGAGGCGTCCAGAGGGCGGACAGGAACGGTGAGTTCAGGAGTGGTAGGAGGGGGTCGGGTCTTACACTTCTGGGAGTAGGTGGGATGAGGGAGGTTACAGGTATTACAGGAGGGGGGGCACTGGTGGTTGGGGCACTGCTGTAAAAAGTGGGCTTGCCTACAGTGCGGGCAGGTGGGGGCTTCGCGGCACTCAGATGTTGGGTGCGCATTATACCGCGAGCACCTTTGGCAGCGGAGGGATTGAGGTGGGGAACGGGAGGGGGTCAACTTTATAACGCTGGTTAAAAAGAAGGGCACCCTCCTTCAGGAGACGGTCTATGGAGGGGGCGTGCTCAGAAAAAACCCGCATATGGCGGGTGGGGCTTGCAGCATTATGGATGCGGCGAACCACATGCACCTCCAGATGGGGATGGGCTTGAAGCTCCGCCAACACCTCCTCCTCCGTGATCGCTGGACTGAGCTGAGTGATCATGGTGGTGAGGGTTGGCGGGCGACGCGGAGGTTGGGGTTGGCGGGAGGGAGGTGGCGAAGGAGCAGGGGTGAGAGAGGCATGAGGGCCAAAGCGGGTGACAGGGATGCGGGAAAGGAGGTCTGTGTGGAGGGTAGGGCTGGGGGAGGAGATGAGTACCGAATCACAGCGAGGAGTGAGGATGGAGATGGGGGCACCAGGACAATGCTGCCGAAGGAAGAGGGTGAAGTTCCGGGCTTCAAGGAGGGAAGGATCCGGGCGGGAGAGGAGGTAGCTGTAGGAGGAGGGGGTAGAGGAGGAGGAGGAGGGGGCAGGGACGGGCGGGGAGACATCCATGGCATCAGGGGTGGGGGAAGGGGGACGAGGCGGAGCCTTTTTGGGAGCAGAGGAGGCAGGGGTGCCGCTGGTGTGCTTGACGGCGGTGGAGGAGGTGTGGGGGATGGGAACAACTGGAATGTGGCGGGGAGTGGCAGGTCCCGGGGCTGGAGTCGGCGCCGGAGACGGTGAGGGCGATGGCGAAGGCGATGGTGAAGCCGATGACGAAGACGATGAAGGTGAAGGGTAGAGTGGAGCATGGGCAGTAGCCTGCCGGGCGACCACCCTGGTGGGGGCCGCAGAAACGGAAGGGGCATAGGGAGGGAGGGGAGGGAAGGGATCAGAGGAGGCACCGGAGGGAGGAGCCGGGGACGGGGCGACAAATAGGGAGGGAGATGAGAGAGTGAGGAGTGGGGGGTTGGACTGAGGGGGGAGTGAAGCGGCACACCACGTGATAGTGGTGGCAGCAGCGGAGGGGGAGGTGTAGATAATGGCAGTGGTGGTGGCGGTAGAAGAGGTGGTGGGCGTGGCCATGATGATAAGGGGGGAAAAAAACACAGTACTAGACAAAGAAGCAAACGAGAGACACAGAGGAGAGAGGGATGGAGAATGAAGAAGGAGATTGAGGCCGAAGCCCCACTTTTCTGCCGCTGGGGGGGGGGGGGCGTGGGTCGACCCGGCCGGCTGGCTAGTGGGGACGCCTCGGCTGCTGCTGCTGCTGTTGCTGTTGGGGGCAGCTAGGACCACCGCTGGCCGTTGGCTGCAACCGCTGGTGGCGGGACCGCTGCTGGCCGCTGGATGCTGGATGCTGGGTGGTTGCCGCGGGCTGGTCGCCACTGGCTGCCGGCTGCTGGCTGCCGGCTGCTGGCTGGGGCCGGTGTAGGCGAGGACCGCTGCGTGCTGCTGGCGGGGACGCTGCTGGCTGCTGGCGTAGACCGCTGCTGGCGGGGACCGCTGCTGGCGGGGACCGCTGCTGGCGGGGACCGCTGCTGGCTGCTGGCTGCTGCACGTCGATGGGCTGGCTGGCTGGCTGGCTGGCACCTGCAACACCTAACACTTCGATCGGTACCAGAAGAGCACAGATCGAAGGGCGGTATTCGACTGAATTACCACCGAAGATGCGTCCCTACAGTAGCGTTCTATCGGATATTTGCGTGTGTGTGTGTGTATGTGTGTGTGTGTGTGAGGTTAGCGCCAAACAAACAGAATGGCTTGTGTTCCCTCGCTCATTATTCGTCCGACAGTACTGTCTTTGATTCATACTGCGTAATATCTTGTTCATAAGTTCAGGCCAACTGTAGTGAACACTGGCATTATTGTGTGAACTGGTCGTCCGCCTGTTGCTGCTCAAGCATACAGGCATTGCAGAGCAATCGGAGACAGGAGATGGAGGTTTTTCCTGACAGCGTAACGAGCTGACATCTGTCGGCGACGCCAGGCAACAGTGCATTCAACGGACGGCCGTTTATTCGATGTCGCAATAATAAGCTTAACAGGAAACAGTTGGAAGTAAGTAAAGTTACCTTATCTGCGTCTATTGAGTATCGATAGTCTGATAACAAAGAGGTAACCCCGTCCATGTCTCTTGTTTATTTCCAAAGACAGTGCTTCATACTCAGCAACACTAGTGATGATGTGTTCGTTAAAAAAGTGAAAGATATGCAACAAATTCCATCATTCGAGGGTTGGATTTCCTCACTTCCTTATCGAGGACTCACACTGCCTGGGCTACACTCAGGGTGTATCTTTGACGTGGAAGACCGCACACCTTACCTGCCGTGTTGTCTGCACGCCGTCACTACTGCCAGCCGTCCGGGCCTCCTCGCCATCGCCGCCGCCGCCTTGTCTTCGCCCTCCTCTCATGTGCCGCCACCATGTCCCAACCCACCACCACAATTATTTACCCCTCTCCCTCCGCTGCTCCAACCACCATCACATGGAGCTCGTCCTCCACCTCCATTCCTGTCCTTCCTTCCCTCCCTGTCCACGCCACTCCTGCGCCATTTTCGACTGTAACTACCCCCAACTCTCCCTCCTCTGTCACTGTCACCTCATCGACATCTGCAGACTTTCCGCCGCTCACTGCACCACCTCCAACAGGCTCTAAGCCGGCACAGATTTTGGCTGGATGTCGGCTCGCCATTACACAGTCTCTGTGACACCCACCCCCCTCCCTCTGCGTCATCCGCTCCTCAGGGTGGTACTGCCCCCTGTCATCTCCCCCTGCAACCCATACCCCAGCGCCCTCTCCACCCTGTTGTGACCACGAAACCTTCCAAGTGCCCTAATGTTGACCCTTCCCCCGAAATCTCCTCGAAGAAAACCCCCAATCCTCGTGACCTACCAACCCCCATGGACACGACCCCGACACCCACCCCTGCCACGTCTGCCATCCACACCTTTGTCCTCTCCAATCCTGACTCTCAATTCCTTGATACCCACGCCCTCACCCTCGCCATCCAGAAATAGTACCCCAGTGCCCCCGTCTACCTTCTTATTCCTCGCAAGGACTCGGACCCCTTTAAATCCCCCAATGCTTCCTTCCACTCCGGTCACCTCTCCTGCATCCCACGTATCCAATTTGGCCAATGTGCAATCCTCACCCCCTACCAAACCCCGTCCTCTCCCTGTCAACCTCAACCTCCCTGACATCTGCCAACCTACACCACTGTGATCACATAGCTTAGCCCCGTGGTCACGGAGGTTGAGGTGTTGGCGGAAATGAACTCCCGGCCCAAGATCGAAATCTGCTCGGCCCATTGCATCTTTAATGATGACGGGCCGACTTATCTAATGCGGATAATCACCAAATCCCCCTCCTCCATTGACTGCCTCCTCACTGAGGTAGCCCTCATCTATAATCGCCATCATAAGGTGGACCCCTCCCGTTCCACAGTCCAATCTTACCACTGCAAATGCTGCCTCACATACAATGACCATGTTACATCTGCCTGCAAGAAACCCCCTACTTGTCCCTATTGCAAAGCTTCCCATTTTCTCAAGAACTGTCCCAACCTCACCTCTTCCCCCTCCTGCAACACCTGTAACGAACCACATCCTACCTTCTTCTCAAAGTGTAAAGCGAAACCTCCTCCAGTCACCCCTGAGCTCACCGTCCCTGCTCGTCCTGTTGATGATCCCAACCACCCCAAAAACTCGCTCCGCCCTCTGCCTACTGCAGAGGACATCATCCGTTTCATCACCATTGTGCTCCAAAACATCCACCCCTCAGTGCCCACACCCTTTCCCAGATCGCCCTCGATGCCCGTTCCATCTTCCATCTTACCACCTATGGCACCTACTCCCACAATCAGGCCCACTTCACCTTCACCCCCCTCACCACCCTCGTCTAGCTCTCCCCTCCCATGGAACAACAACCCTACCATATCCTGTACCACAATATTCGCTCCCTGCCCTCCCACAAACTCCTCTTCCTCCACACCATCCAACAGCACCACGTGGATGCTTTCATCCTAAATGAAACCTTCCTTCAACCCCGTATCCCCATTTCCACAGCTCCTTACACCCTTCACAGCACCGATAACCCATACCCTCTGGTGCGTGGCAGAGTTGCTATAGGCCACCTCAAGCAGCCCCCTGTCTAGCCCCAACATCTCCTTAACAATCCTGCCGAGCATCTCACCCTCAGCCTCTTCTTCCCCACCCTTACAGTCACCTGTGCCACCATTTATGTCTGCCCTCGCACCCCGATCCCGTACGATTTCCTAGCCCACATTGACCGCACCTTCTTCACCTACGTGATTTTCACTGACCTCAATATCCACAGCCGTGATCCTGCCAATCTCCAGTGTTGGTATCAGTTTATCACCTCCCTCCAGGGAGGCCCAGTCCCCTCCCCCAGCACACCCGACCCGAATGCAACACCACTCCCAATGTGGTCCTTGCCTCTCCCAACCTCCTTGGGCGCATCACTGCAGATGTCCTTCACCTCATTGGCAGTGACCATGCTCCTGTTCTCCTCACTATCTCTAGTGGTCGCGATCCCTGCCCAGCTCCTCGCCATGACGTCCCTCTTACACTGGCCCATGATTACTCCTGTGCCAACTGGGATACCTACCAGGACTCCATTCACATCCAGGTTGACAGCCACGACCTTGCCCTCCAATCTCCTGATGACCTCTCTCGCACTGCCGCCATACTACACCAGACCTTGTCTGACGCCATCGCCACCCATATCTCCATCTAAGCCATCCACCCTCACCACCCCGCCCTGCCTCCACAGGCCGTCCTTCTCCTTCGAGAGTCCCGCCGCCTCTACCGCTCTTTTCTCCAAACTCGTGACTGGTACAGACTTAACCGCCACCGGCAATTATGACGACACATCTGCAACCTGCTTACTGCGAAGAAACTCCGTGCCTGCCGCCAGACATGTACACAACTCAACACCACGCTTCCAATAAACCCTTCCAAGTATTGGTCTGCTTTCCACCGCCTTACTGGAAACCGCCCCACCCCCGGTACCCTCACCTCCTTGATGACCGTCCCTTTCCTCACAACCTCAGTACGGCTAACCACTTTGCCTCTCACCTCTCTGATGATTTTTCAGTACCAATTTGATTATACCCTCTTCCCTGACCTCATGGCCTGTATGAATACCTCTGTTACTCCCCTTACCCCTAGCTTCCAGTACTAGGGCCACACACCACCATATCAACTTGACACTCCCATCAGTACACAGGACCTCTGCCTCACACTCCGCACTAAACACAACACTGCTCCCAGCCACGACTGCATTACCTACCGCCACCTCAAACACTGCCCTCCCTCCTTCCTTTCAGTCCTTGCCACCCTCTACAATATCATCCTTGCCACTGGCTTCATCCCTGACCTGTGGAAAACCACTCGTATCCTGATGTTCTCCAAACCCAAGCCTCTTCATATCGTCCTATCTGTCTCACATCTGTGTTCAGCAAGCTCTTGGAATCCATCCTTTCCCAGCGCATCCATCACCACCTCCGCCAAATCCACCTCCTCCCCGCCACCCAATGTGGCTTTCGACCTTCCCTCTCTGCTGATGACCAACAACTCTGTCTCACTCATCCCCTCTCCTCTCCCAGCTTAACTCCCGTCACTCCGCCAATGTTGTCTCCCTCGACCTCGAAAAGGCCCACGACCGTGTCTGGCATCCCGGTCTCCATTTTAAACTCCAAACCTACGCCCTTCCTATCAACTACATCCGTCTGGGTGGCTTCCTTCCTCTCCCGCCGCTCTCCTATGTTACCATCCATAATGCCAATTCCCACACCTTCTACCCCTCTGCAGGGGTGCCCAAGGGCTCTGTGCTCCCCTCTCCTCTACCTCCTGTACATTACAGCTGTGCCCCAACACCCCCTCCAGTACACCTCTTGCAATATGCCGATGACACTGCATTCCTCGCCCTCGCTTCTACCCTCCACGTTCCCAATGCATTCTCCAGAATCACCTTGACGTTTCTGCCAAATGGTGTAACCAGTGGCTCCTGAAAATCAATCCTTCCAAGACCCAGGCAATCATCGTAGTTTGTACCACTCACTCCTTCCTGCTTCTGGATTTCTTCCTTACCGTCCTCGCCCATCACGTCCTCCTCTCCCCCACCCTCACCTACCTTGGCCTTACCATTCACCGTCACCTCACCTGGATCCCTCATCTCTGCTCCATCCGATCCAAAGCCCACTACGGCCTCTGAATCCTCATACTCCTCTCTGGCAGGACATGGGGGTTGCACCCCTCTACCATCCTACACACCGACAAATCCTTAATCTGTCCCAACTTCTGTTATGACAGTCCCACCTAGATATCTGCTCCCCCCCCCCTCCAGATCATTGAGCGTCATGCTCTACGCCTTGCATTCCGTATACGCCTTCCGTCCCCCATGTGGATCCTCTATGACCTCATTCCTTCCCCCCATCTGCTCCTATTCCCCGAACATATCCGCCTACTCTACACCTCCCACTGCCTTGATTCCCTTCACCCCCTGGTGGCTCCTCTCCTGTCCTGCCACCGCGTCCTGCCACGCCTTCACTGTTGTGTGCCCCCTACCCTCCATCTCTACACCCTTCATCTCCTTTCCCAAGGTGGCTTCCATCAACTCCCCCTCCCGGATGATGCCCTCTTTCCCTGCATCTATCCCTCCTATCAACTCTGATCCTCACACCCCCCTCCTTTCCTCAGTTTATTCCCTGGGCTTCCTCTCCCCCCCTTCCATCCTGTTTTCTCCTAGCCAAACCTCTCCCTACCTCCCTTCTACCCCCCTTTTGAGTCCTTTTGTATTCCCCTCCTCTGCCTTCCCCATTCCCTGTCGCATCTGCCCAGCTCCCCCCACCGCTCCATTGGCCCCTTCCCCCCCCCTTCGCTTTTCCTCTCCATCCCCCCCTTTTTTATTTTCCCATCATCTGTCCAGTTTCCCCCCACCTGCTCTCAGCTGTGGTATGTCACATTTGCCAACTTTATAGTGCAGTGTTCCAGTGAATGTTCAGTGTTGTTCGCCTTTCTATTGTTGTGAACAGAAACCAGACTGTCGCCATGTGTCTTTAATTGTCTGTATTTTTTTTACCCATCTGCTTCGTATGTATTTTATTTGCGTCAACATCCCTTCGTTCTATGTTTTATGTTCCACGATTTTTTCGTCATGTCACTATTTAAGTCTCCGGTTTTATCGCCGGTTTTTATTATTTATTATCTTCATGCCATCCCAGCAGCGTCTGCGGTCACCTCCCGCCAGCAGCAGTGGAGTGGGGTTTCAGCCCCAGGCAGCGTTTCGTCCGTCTTCATCCATCTTTGTGAGCTCCTTGTTTTCTTCTTTAGTTTTGTCCAGTCCTGTCCTGTTCTTTTCCTTCTTTTCTCGTTGTAATCATGATAACCAGCACCACCACCACTACCACTACCACCACCATTGTATATAGCTCTCCCTCTGCCTCCACCACCACAATTATGAGGTGTAATCGTCCCCCTCATTCCATCGCCCAAGCTTCTCACCCTCTCTTCTCCTTCTCCTTCACTTCTCGTAGACTCATCACCTGCTCCTTCCTCCCTCACCTCCTCCTCTGATCCTTTCCCTCCACTCCCTCACCCTGTTCCCTCCATCTCTGCAGCCCCCGCCAGGGTGGAGGCCCATCACCATCCCCGTTTTTGGCGCCAGCACCAGCATCCATGCCAGGGGCTGCCACCTCCGCCATCTCTCAGTTGCTCCTGTACCACACACCTCCTCTCAAACTTCAGTTGCTGTTAAGTGTCCCAGTGGCGCCCTTCCGCTCCCAAAAAAGTCCCAGTCCCTTCCTCTTACCCCCTCCCCCCAGGATGGCATGAATGTCTCCTCACCTGTCCCCTCTGCCACCACCACTACCTCCTCCTCCCTCTCCTCCTCCTACAAATACCTCCTATCCTGTCCTGATCGCTCACTCCTTGAGGCCCGGAACCTCACGAAGCTCCTCCACCAACTCTACCCCAGAGGTCGCATCTCCCTCCTCACTCCTCGTTGGGACTCCGTTCTCATCACCTCCCCTTGCCCCACCCTTCACTCAGATATCCTTTCCCGAATCCCCAACACCTGCTTTGTCCCCAATGCCTCTCTCTCCCCTGCTCCTTCCCTTCCCACTCCCACCAACCCCAAGCCTGGCGTTGCCCGCCAACCCTTACCACCATGACCACTTAGCTTAGTCTGACGATCACGGAGGAGGAGGTGCTGTTGGAACTTAAGGCACATACCTACCTAGACGTCTGTGCAGTGCACTGGAATTTCAATCCTGCCGGCCCCACCCACCTTATGCAGGTGTCCAGTCCTGTCCTGTTCTTTTCTTTCGTTTCTCGTTGTAATCATGACAACCACCACCACCACCACCACCACCACTACCACCACCACCACCACCACCACGGTTGTGTATAGCTCTCCCTTTGCTGCCACCACCACAATTACGTGGTGTGCCCAATCGGCCCCCCCTCATTCCATCCCCCAAGCTTCTCACCCTCTCTTCTCCTTCTCCTGAAGGAGGGTGCCCTTCTGTTCCATCGTTGGTACATGGTCGACCCCTCCTATTCCCCTCGTCAGTCCATCTGCTGCCAGAGGTGCCTGCACTACAACGCACACCCAACATCGGAGTGCTGCAAGGACCCCATCTGTCCATACTGCAAACAGGCGCACTTCTTCAGGCAGTGTCGCAACCTCCAGTCCCCTCTCTCCCACAACACCTGCAACCACCCGCATCCCACCTACTCCCAGAAATGCAAGGTCAACCCCCCCCCCAATACTAATGAAATAACTGTCCCCATCCGCCCTCTGGACACCCCCACCCTCCTGGCAACAACCTCCATACCCCCCCCCCCCCTGCTGAGGACATCATCTGGTTTGTCACAATCGTCCTCCAGATTGTCCACCTGTTACAGCGCCCCCTCACCCACCAGCAGATATGCCTCACCACACAATCCGCCTTCCACCTTAACACTTATGCCACCTATTCCCACAACCAATCCCACTTCACCTTCTCCCACCTCAGCACCCTTGTCTAAATTCCTGTCATAGCGCGACAGCACTGCATCTTGTTTAACAACATCCGGTTCCTACCCACCAACAAGAACCTCCTATGCACACCCTCACGTCCCACAGTGTGCATGCCTTCCTCTTAAACAAAACCTTTCTACAGCCTCAGCATACTGTCCACACTTCTCCCTACCTCCTCAACTGCTCCGATAATCGGCCACCACCGCCAGATCCCTACTCAGCTCCAACCCCTCCTTCCCAACCCCACAGAAAACCTGATCCTTAGTCTCTTCTTCCCTGGCCTCACCGTTACCTGCGCCACCATCCATGTCTGCCCTAACGCCCATATTCCTTTTGATTTCCTTTCCCACATCGACTGCACCTTCTCCTTCTATGTAATCGCTGCCGACCTCAACATTCATAGTTTTTCCGCTGCCCAGTAACAGCAGTCGCATAGGTTCTTCTCCTCCCTTGAAGGCGACCTCTTTCCCATTCCCCAGCACACCCGCCCTGAATCCAACTCCACTCCCGATGTCATCCTCTCCTCCCCTAACCTCCTTGGCCGCATGACGGTGGATTTTCTGGGCCCCATTGGTAGCGACCATCTCCCTGTCCTCGTCACTGTTTCAGACGGTCGTCGCCCCAGCCCCAACCCTCGAAATGACCCTCCCCCGAAGTACATCCATGATTATTCCCGTCCCCCTTTATCCCCACAGGCCGTCCTTCCCCTCTGTGAATCCCGGCGTCTCTACCATGCCTTAATTCACACATGTGACCAGGACACACTTTGACGCCACCGGCAACTACAAAGACACGTCCAAAACTTGCACACGGCTAAGAATCGCCACCACTGGCGGCAGACATGCACCTGTCATAATGTTACACTTCCTATCAACTCGTCCAAGTACTAGTCTTCCTCTCCCCTCTACCATCCTCTCCCTCGTCATGATCAACATTTCCCTGAGAACCTTAGTAAGGCCAATCACTTTGTCTCCTACCTGTTCAATAGCTTTACCCTCCCTTACAATCCCTAGTTTGATTACTCCCTCTTCCCAAATGTCCGTGATCGAACTGACACCTATGTCCTGCATTCGCCCCTGGCTTCCAGTACTTGGACAACATTACACCCAACGAACTCAATGCCCACATCACTACTCAGGATTTCATCACTACACTCCACACAAAACACAACACCACTCCTGGTCATGATCGTGTTATCTATCGCCACCTCCGTGAAGCTCCCACCTCCTTTCTCTCCATCCTAGCCAGACCTCCCCTTATCCTGATGTTCCTCAAACCCGACAAACCGCCATCTGCTGTCACCTCCTACCATCCCATCAGCCTTACCTCGGTCTTTAGCAAGGTCCTGGAATCCATCCTTACCCGATGCATTCACCAGCATCTCCCCCAGCGCTGCCTCCTTTCTGTTCCCCAAGTGTGGCTTTCGACCATCTTTCTCTACTGATGACCTTCTCCTTCACCTCACTCATCTCCTCACCGAACAGCTCATTTCCTGTCACTCCGCCATCTTCCTCTCCGTCAACATGGAACACGCCTACGATGGTGTGTAGCATTCTGGTCTCCTCTTCAAGTTCCAAATCTTTGCACTTCCTATCAACTACGTCTGTCTGATTGTGTCCTATCTTTCCCAACGTCCTTCCTATGTCACCATCCATAACACAGATTCCTACACCTTCTACCCCTCCGCCAGTGTGCCCAAGGTTCCGTCCTCTCCCCTCTTCTATACCTTTTGTATATGGTGGATATGCCGCCACCTTCACCCCCCATCCATCTTCTCCAGTACTTCGATGAAATAGCCTCTCTTGCCCTCGCCTGCACCGTGCAACGCTCCCAACACTTTCTCCAATCCCATCTTGACTGGTTGACCATTTGGTGTAACCAGTGTTGCTCAAGGTCTATCCTTCCAAGACCCAGGAGATCATTGTAGGCAAAACCACCACTTTCTTCTGTCTCCTCGACTTCTATCTCACCATTTATGGCCATCCTATCGCCCTCATCCTCACCATGAAGTACCTTGGCGTCACCCTTGACCATCACCTCTCCTGGACCCCCATCTCTGGACAATCCATGCCAAGGAACACTCTTGACTCTGTCTCCTCAAGCTCCTTTCTGGCCACACATGGGGTCAGGACCCCTCCACCATCCCCCACACCTATAAATCTCTTATCCGCTCTCGCGTCCGTCGGCCGTCGTAATTTAATATATTATTATTGTTATTATTATTATTTGATTGTTGCCGACTTACGTGGTGGGCCTTAATAAAAATGATATTCCATTTAATTTTGATTTTACCATTAAATGCTTTCCTGAAGTTCTCCTTTTTAACAATATTAATCTCAAATTATTTGTTACGTTAATGAATGTTAGACTCGCAGCATCTTAAAACATGAGCATACAAGCTGAACAATGTAATAAACTTTTCATATTAATTTCCTCGGCTAGTCAATTCACTTTAAGGCAAAATATCTTTAGTTATTAATTACAATTGCGGCCCACACACGCGCGAGAGTATTTTTTCTTACCTCCGTTAACCATTGTATTGTAGTCGGAGTCCTGGCTCTGGCTCTTGGCTATGGTACTGAAAATAAGAATCTTAAATCTAAGTATTTTTCTGCAACGTTGGGCGGCTGTGGAGAAAAATTAATATTATTTTAATAACGGGCGAGTATTTCGCTTCCGCTAATTTTCATAAGTTAATATCGCCACGTAATGGCGTCGCTGGCTGCATCGGCCACTGCGATTGTTGAACTGTAAATTACTTGAATGCAGGTTAATTCAAGGAAGGCGGACATGAAATCGGGATCACCTCTTACAAATTAAAAGTGCACAATAATATTCAATTAATATATTAGCTGCTTAACTCATACAAATATGCTTACATTTGTCAGCACTCGAAAGATGTCCGTCTATACACACTCAAGACAAAAGAGGAAGTGAAGTCGCCTAAAAAATTAACAAAAGAGCGTATCTTGTCGTCTCTTTAGATCATTTTGTCATAAATTATTTCTTTGCAATCTAAACCTACACAGAGAAATTATTATTTTACGGCTACATAATAAAAATATGGCACTGGGGACGCTATATTGCCCCCCGAAATGTTTATGTCATAAAAAATGTTCGTGTTTTTTGACATAAATATTTCCTCTTTCATGTCCACAGTGTCCACACGTAGATTTTTCTTTCACAGTCTATATATGTCACATCGTATATTTAAATCGTTAAATTACTGAGGTGTGTTGCGCACAAAGTGTAATACAGATGAAGTTATCTACATAACAATATAATATACAATTGGTTACGTATACAGTCATGTACAAAAGGACATAGAATACCATTAGTTTTATTTTGGCTGCTTCTTCTTAGGACTGTAACTTTTGCAGTGTTCAAGGTATACAATCACAAGTTAGTCTGTAGAACTTGAAGTCGCAGGGGTGTCAACTGTTCGCTCCCCATTTCGCGCGGCCGTAGGGAAACCCTGGGGAAAACCTCGGCGGAGCGACAGACTAACTGCTTTGGTTACTTTCACTTAATTGTTTCTGGGATGTCATTGGAGTACAGGATGTGCATACATTACAAATAATTTTTTTGTTGCACTATGCAAAAAATGAGGTCATTATAACAATTGATTGCGGTGTCGTTGATGATCTACGCCGCGAAGTTTAGCTCGCGACGGCGTCGGTTGGTGTGTTCGGTGCTCGGCGTTCGCGGCGGCTGCAGAGAGGTCAACGCCCGCTCGACGCCAGCGTGTCTCTTGCCGTCGCGGAACGTCAGAATCAGCTGATCGGCTGCACGGTTGGCGATGCGCTTCTGTCTCGACCGGGCGTGGCGGAGTGGGATGATATCCGCCTCCCGCGCTTGTTGGCAGGAGTCAGCTCTGCTACGCATCTCTGACGTAGTACATGAAACATACACACAACCAACGTAATATTTGTTTCCCGCTGCAAATGGTTACGCTAGTGGGAAAGGGGCATTTATTAGTGTGGCAGTTGTTGTTAAGTTTTTGCCAGTTTCCGAGTGTCAAGCTAGCACTGTCTTGCAGAATACATGATATGGATCTTCTCCCGTGAATGAAGTTTTGTTGCGCCATTGTTTCCATTACACGTCAGTTTTTGTCTTGATACAATTATTTATGTTTTCGCCGCACTCGCAGGCACTGGTGAGTGTCCCAGTGCGAGTTTAGCACAAACATTCGCCGTTTCTGCGGTCGCTGTTTTGCAACAGTCCACGCATCGCATTCCAATCTCGCATTATTGTGCTCACTGAAACTACAGTCTGTCCCAAAAATATTGACTGTGGGTTCACTTCACGTTAACAGTTCCCATTTATAAGCAAATTCACAGTTTTTCGTGCGTAATATTGGCGTTTGGCGTCCTCACCGCTGTTGAACGTTCAATACTAGCACTTCACTGTCCATATCACAGTTTCACCTTCACAGTTTTTCACACTGCTTAAAGTAACTGTTTCGATTAGTTCACAAACACTAATGTATTTCATTCAGTCTGAACTGGATTTTGGCTCGTGCTGGATTTTACCAGTCTCTCGCACTAATTATATCTTTTCATTTTCCACTTAGAGTCGTACTTGCCTTCAGATTTTTTTTTGACTATACAATTGTATTTCCGTCCCATCTGAGGTCAGTCCCCATGTCATGTCTGCCCACTCATTGCGTACTTGCCCTCCAGAGCCAGGCTCGACTTTACAAAAGTTTGCCTCTCGCATTATCGTACACATTTTATAATCTAGGCCTAGCGTGCAAATTCCTAGATTAGTGTTTGATTTGTGACTTTTGTTTACACGATAAATTCGTGTAAATCTCTGCCTTAGCAGATGGCAATATATTTTAACAGTGCTTAGCGGTAGTTGCGTTTACTGATTTGCTTTGTACCTTGTCCACAACACATGAGGTACCTCGGGTGATGTACACCCTGCACTCATATTGTTAAGTAAATTATGATGGAGCATATTTCAGGATCGGTATAGACATAAATACATGGAACAACATATGCACTATAATATTGAATTTCATAAGTTGCGTTACTACTACAGTTCAAAAATATTCATGACACACAAATGAAATATTCTTTCATCACTACATGCTGTTGAATTTTTTTTAATATTTTTAAAGCATTTTTAAACATGAAATTTGTAAAATATTCTTAAATCTACGTTCATTTTCTTTTCTTTCAAAATGCAATTGCTTAAAAATACTGTTATTCCTTAACATCTACAAAATTGAATCGCAATCTTGTGTGCCTCATTGTCTTTAAATATTACACTAAATCTGAACATTTACACACAGAAAAAATACACTATAAACTTAACCTACTACTCATATATGTAAACGTTGCTCTACTGAGCGAACTTCTTTAAGTCTTTGTACGTTTTTTCTTGTTTCCTTCGTATTGCCTCCTTATTTGACCATGGGATGGTATAGTTTGCGTGACAGAAAGTATCGTGAGGTACCACTTCGATGTTATAGGTGTAGCCCTCGATAACACCAGGTTTTTCCGAAAACACATTCTCATAATCTGTAAGTAGCTGAATCAATTCGTTTTGTTGTGCTTCAGTCAAATGTTCTGACTCCCTGACTTTCATGGCTATCAGTTGTCTTTTTTCCTCTTTATCTTCAGTAATAAATTCTTTATAATATGCTTGTCTTGTACTTAAGTCAGAATATAAATCCATTACCTGTATTCCTTCGAATCTCGACTGAAAGTTCCGGCAATATTTACTGTGCACTTCCCGTGTCCTCAACAACGGCAAAATTACCCGTCTACCCTCATTCTTAAGGCTTACTTCCCCGCACAAGAGCTCGATTTTTGCGTCCCTCTGGCGTAAAAATTCCATTCCCAGGATGCAAGCAACACCTAATCCCTTAACTACTAGGAACGAGCTTTTCATTGCCTCATTTCCTACCGTAAACTCGACTTGCACCTGGTTCTTTATGATATGAGATTGTGCACCTGTTACACCTGTTACACGACAATTCTTCACTGGCAATACTGGTATTCTATTATTTTGACTCAAGTACTTGTAAAAATTTGCGCTCATGACATTGGTTGACGCACCGGTATCGACTATTATCTGTATTGGTGCTCCGTACATATCTGCTTGCAATATAGCCTGCACAACACTTTTGTCGGTTCGGTTACATTTCTGCGGTATGTCTACAAGTTCCTTTTCTATTTTTATTCCCTCATTGTATCTCAGCATACAAAGTTTATGGCCGTCATCCGTGAATGTGCCCTCACTACACCATCCTGCAGCCAACAACGGAGAGCGTATTGTGGCTGTCTTTAGTTTAATGGATGAGCATTAGTGGGTTGACAGTTGTCTGTCACTTCCACTAACCTCACATTGTGGTTCTGGTTGTTGTTGTTGCTACTGTTGGGTTGGCCGCCCTGCCTCCCTGATGGTGTATTCTGATATTGTGTATGGCTCTGGTTTTGCGGTGGTCGGTTGTAACTTCCTGACATGCTCTGTGATGGACCTGGGTTGGCGTTCCATTGTGGCGCTGTGTTTTGTTGCCACTGTGGTGTCGGTTCATTACTACCGCGCCACTGGTTTCGGTTGTTCCGCCATTGCGGATTGCCATTACCATTATATCCATTACTCATGCGTCCATCATGATGTCTCTTTCGATTTTGACGATTGTAACCATTGCCGTTATAACCATTGCCATTGTTTGTGCCTCGATTCTGTTGCCGGTGCTCTTGCCTATTCCCGTTACCATTTGGTACTAAGTTACTACCGTTACTGTGGCTGCTATTGTAATCGGCTTTTTGTTGATTACAGCCTGGATGGTTCCACTTGTTTTTGGTTTTCATATCTTCGAGCAATACGTCAACAGAATCCACTATTTCCATGAATTGTTCTATATCGTATTCCGGCACATTGATGAAATATCTTTTAATTTCACTGGGCAACTTCATTTTTATCAATCTGATTATGTCATGATTGGACATTGGCTCGTCCCAGTACCTAGTTTTGTTTATATACATTTCGAAATATTTGCATAACGTTCCCATCTTAGGATTGTACATTTCTGGACTGTACAACTCCTTTCGTAGTCTTTCTTGGACGCTATCGGACCAGAATTTTTGCAAGAAAGTTCCTTCAAACTGTTGCATCGTTAGACATTTTTCGGACACGTCGGTGGCCCACAGTGCCGCGTCACCTTGAATAAAGGAGACCACGAACTGTATTCTTTGTCTTTCCGTCCATGTCCTGGAAAATACATTCCTGAAGCTCTTAATAAATACCACAGGGTGGACATTTCGTTTTTCGCTATTGAGGGGTTGGAATGTCCTGTGTTTTATTACATTGTCCTCTTTTTTGCACATCTGATTGCTACATTCTGGGACATTCATTACATCGTGATGTGCGCTGCACGGTATCGCATGTTGTTCGTGCTCATAATTCGTATTAGGTTGCGGTTGTGCACTCGCACCCTGCCTACCGTCAGGGTTATTATAGTAATCAGTACGCCGAGTCGGATTCATTATCTGTCCGCCACTGTTTACATTGCTTTCCAACACATACAGTCTACGCGCGACCTCCTGTTGCCAATTTGGCAACTCCGCTGTCACACAGGATTTGATCTGTGTTAATTCGGCATGTAGTGCGACAGCGCTAGCGTCAATATTTACACTCGCGGCCGCAGTCGCTTGTTCTACAGCTGTTTTTACATCGCTTTCAATCTTTGCAGATATCTTGCGATCCTTTTCTTCTAGCCATTCATTTAATTCTTTTTCTACTTTTTGAGCTTCCACTTCCAAATATGTATCAATACTTTTCCGTGCATCTATCTCCACATTATCCACGCGGGTGGTTAAAGTCTGGACATTATCTTCAAGCCTAGCCTGCGATATCTGTAATTTTTGCATCTCGCCGGCTAAGCTTTGCACAAGATCGGGTATTTCTTTACACGCGTCCCGCATCTCAGCACGTTCGCTTTGGATACTGTCTAGTTTTGCTTCACTGCGCTGCTCTTGCTCAATGAGCTTTTTCGTTAATTCTTTCCCTTGGTCATGTAGCATTTGCGTTAATTTTTTCTCCTGCTCATGTAGCATCTGAGCCAGTTTTTGATCTCTCTCCCTATCCCTTTCTTCTAACCTGCGTAGAAATTCTGCAAATGGGTCTGCAATTGGTGAGCATACTGGTGTCCCGCTTAATCTAGCACTTGATTGGCCCCCCTGCCCAGGCAGTTGAGTTGTTACTCTATTCCCATTCTGCTGTGGAGCGTCATTCACCATCCACAGATCCTCGCCCCCCGCTCCGGAAATTATGTTACCGGAGGCGGTGGCTTGGGATTCGTTTACGTTTTGCAAATGGTCCTCACTTTCCATATTAACAGAATTTTGTTCTTCTGGTACGGATGCTTTAGGTTGTCCTATCTTACCCATACTAAATTCACTTTAAGCCACTGACAAATCTTTAACTCTGATACACACACGAATAATTATCCCCTCCAAAAATAAACATATAAATAAACAAAACGAATAATTATCCCCTCCAAAAATAAACACATAAATACACAAAACACCGAAGGTATCTCATGTGCACATGGGTTCGATATTCCGCACAGAACTACACAGGATGCTTGCACAATAGGCCTTACCTTTATTTTTCTTTATCGTAATCCTTTTTCCTTTCTACACTTTTTCCTCTCCAGATCTCCTCAGGGTGTGGTTTTGTTGTTGTACATGTAAAAGAATTCATATAAGCATTAATATTTTACAACAATTAGACACATACATAATTAAATTCATTACAATACAGTCAGATTTAGTAAATTTCGTATTTTCTTTGATCGGGCCCCAAAGTTGCGGCGCCAATCTCCCGTCCGTCGGCCGTCGTAATTTAATATATTATTATTGTTATTATTATTATTTGATTGTTGCCGACTTACGTGGTGGGCCTTAATAAAAATGATATTCCATTTAATTTTGATTTTACCATTAAATGCTTTCCTGAAGTTCTCCTTTTTAACAATATTAATCTCAAATTATTTGTTTCGTTAGTGAATGTTAGACTCGCGGCATCTTAAAACATGAGCATACAAGCTGAACAATGTAATAAACTTTTCATATTAATTTCCTCGGCTAGTCAATTCACTTTAAGGCAAAATATCTTTAGTTATTAATTACAATTGCAGCCCACACACGCGCGAGAGTATTTTTTCTTACCTCCGTTAACCATTGTATTGTAGTCGGAGTCCTGGCTCTGGCTCTTGGCTATGGTAGTGAAAATAAGAATCTTAAATCTAAGTATTTTTCTGCAACGTCGGGCGGCTGTGGAGAAAAATTAATATTATTTTAATAACGGGCGAGTATTTCGCTTCCGCTAATTTTCATAAGTTAATATCGCCACGTAATGGCGTCGCTGGCTGCATCGGCCACTGCGATTGTTGAACTGTAAATTACTTGAATGCAAGTTAATTCAAGGAAGGCGGACATGAAATCGGGATCACCTCTTACAAATTAAAAGTGCACAATAATATTCAATTAATATATTAGCTGCTTAACTCATACAAATATGCTTACATTTGTCAGCACTCGAAAGATGTCCGTCTATACACACTCAAGACAAAAGGGGAAGTGAAGTCGACTAAAAAATTAACAAAAGAGCGTATCTTGTCGTCTCTTTAGATCATTTTGTCATAAATTATTTCTTTGCAATCTAACCCTACACAGAGAAATTATTATTTTACGGGTACATGATAAAAATATGGCACTGGGGATGCTATACCGCCCTATCCTGTGCTATGCTCATTCCACCTGGATCTCCGTCCCTCCTACCTTTTACAAATCCCTTCAAAGCCTAGAACGCCATGAGCTCCACCTCGCATATTGCATCCGTCTCCCGTCCCCCACGCAGATCCTATATTACCTTATTCCAATCCCGCAACTCCTTCTCTTCCTCGAATGGATACAGATCCTCTACATCTCCTGCAAACTTGATCCTCCTCACCCGCTTGTTTCACCCATCCTCTCCCACCCACGTCCTGTGTCGCACCTTCATTCCCACATCCCACCTGCACTCCATCTTTCCACTCTCCATACCCTCTCCCAAGGAGGCTTACACCATCTCCCCCTCCCTGATGATGGCCTCATCCCCTCCATCTACCCCTCCTGCCAACTTTGATCCTCCTCTACCACACCCTGTGTTTTTTCCCCCGAGGCACTCTCTCTTCCTTCTCTCCCTCCTCCTTTCCTTCCTCCCTCCTCCCCCAGGCTTCCCCTACCCCCCTTACCTTCTCTCCTGCTCCTCCCATCTCCCCTGCCACTGGCATCTACACACTCCCCTCTCCCTCATCCCCCTTTTTTCCCTTTTGGCAGGTCCTCAGACCCGTAAACGTATTGTGAACTTTTGCGTGCCGCAGATCATCGCCTAGTGTTTGTATGTGACGTCGTGTTTGTCCTCAAGTGTTCCAGTGTTTAATCGTTTGTGCTCCAAAGTTTGTGTGTGTCATCTGTCATCTCTGCGCATGTCCACATGTCTGAACATTTTTAATTTGGACTCTGCGCTTGTGAATGGCTCCGTGTGTTTTAATTTTGTATGTCTACGTTTGTATATCCACCATGTCTGTTCTGTGATTGTCTTCTTTTATATCATTAGTTTCATCTGTGTCTGATGAGCGGCGTAGTATGCTGCTGCTGGCCTTCCTGTATAAGGTGTGAAATTAACAATAAAGGGGGAAAAAGCAAATTCGTTCCAGGCCCTATAAATCCCTCCAAATCCTCGAACACCATGTGCTCCGCCTCGCCTTCCGCATCCGCTTTCCGTCCCCCATGCGCATCCCTCACCCCCTACCCCCACCTCCTCCTTTTCTTGAACACATCTGTACACTGTATATTGTCCACTGCGTTAATCCCCATCTCCCCCTCGTGTCTCCCTTGCTTTCCACGCCCAGTCCGTTGACGCACCTTTGCCGTTGTGTCCCACCCTCTCTCCATCTCCACAGCCTCCGCCTCCTTGTCCAGTGCTACTTCCACCAACCACCCCTGCCAGATGATGCCCTTTGCCCTCACATCTACCCTTCCTACCAACTCTAATCCCATCTTCCTGCCTCTTCTACAGGGCTCCCTCTTCTCCCCCTCCCTTCTCCTGAGCGGCTTCCCTGTCCTACTACCCCTCCCTCTCTTGTGCTCCCTTTCAGTGCCTCTGCACTTCCTCCTGGCTTGTCTTCCCTCCTCATCTCCTGCCCCACCAGTCTTCTGCCTGCTAACGCCCCTACCCTCTTCATCCCACCGCCTCCCCGGCTCCCCCTTACATTCCCCTCCTTCTCCATCCTCTCTGGCCTCTCCCTCAGCAGGTCCCTCGTGGTAGTTTTATTCTTCATGGTGTGTGCTCCAAGTGGGTTTTAAGTGCGTTGTTCTGGAGGTTTTTTAATACTGTGGCCGACTTTTAATCTGTGCGTGTGCCTTCAGTGTCTTCTATGTGTTTTTTTAACCTTATGTTGACTTTTTTAATTGTCACCCCATGAGCGTCTCCATGCCAGTGTCTTTTTACCTCCATTATCTCCCCTTGCTCTGTTTTAAGTTCCTCATTTTTATCACCTTATGTATGTAACATTTTATTCCTGTCATAGTTGACATGTCACTCGGCAGAAGAGCAGCGGATTGTGCCACTGACAGGCCTTCCCTGCCCATATGGGGGGGGGGGGGGGCATTGGAATGAAATCACAATAAAGGAAGCACTCGGTCTTCAGGCTGCAAGTGGCCCATCGGACCGCCGTATCATCCTCTGCAGAGGACGGGGATAGGAGGGGCATGCGGTCAGCACACTGCTCTCCCAGTCGTTATGATGGTTTTCTTTGACCGGAGCGCTACTATTCAGTCGAGTAGCTCCTCAGTTGGCATCATGCGTCTGAGTGCACCCTGAAAAATGGCAACAGCGCATGGCAGCTGGATGGTCACCCATCCAACTGCCAGCCACGCCCGACAGCGCTTAATGCCTGTGATCTCACGGGAAGCGGTGTATCCACTGCGGCAACGCCGTTCCCACAGTAAAGAAAAAAAGCAACAAATTCCTATACATGAAACCATTAAATGTTTACGAAATTTTGGAGGGCTTCTGCTGTGTTGTGCGAGCCATCAAATAGTTCGTGAATGTTAGATGTTGGGGTGCCAGTTACAGTAACACGCTTGCAATTACCTATTCTTGCTTATTTTTCGAATGCACCACTAAACTCATCCCTTCCCTCCAGCTACCATGCATGGAGAACTGCATCACGCCAGTACATGGACTGAAGACGACAACAACAACAACGGTCGTTTTGAAGATGGTTGCAGATGCATATGTTATTTCTGGTTGTGTAACTGTTCTACAATGTTTTAAATTTGCAACTATAGACAGGCTTTTTTGTTTTATGCGTTTTTGCTAATGTAAATTTCCTTGATGGGGTTTTTATTCTACTTTGTCATGTTTTTTTCTCATTTTGATTTCCAGTTATGATGTCACCTAAATATTTAAATTGATCAACGATTTTGATTTCCTGTTCTTCCACTGAAATTTTATGGACCAGCTGGCATAATATGTTTTTTCATATGATATTCTGAGGGTGACTTTCTGTGATATTTCTTAGAGATGTAAATAGTTTAGTGGTTTCTTGAACATTCGTGGTTGGGAGAGTAAGATCTGCAGCAAATCCCAAGCAGTTTCAACTTTTACCATTTGTCACACTTCCAGTTCTTATATTCTTTGCGTTACCTTGTACCATTCGGTCATTACATATTCCAGTGCACAGTCGAACAGTAATGGTGATAGGCATTCACCTTGTTTTAAGCCTCGTTTTATGAAGAATGGTTGAGAAATTTTTTCTCTAAGCTTTACTTTCAAATTGACGTTGTTTGGAGTAAGTTCTACTAGATTCATTAATTGCATCGTAATTCGGAGTAACACAGGCGCTGGAGTATATTAGAGGGGAAAATGTCATCCTGGTGGGGCAAAACTAGTGGCTTAAGAAGTGGAAATGAAAAATCACATCAACTCATTTCCAGTCCAGAAAGCACATAATGCCAATGAAGAATAGAATCATCTGGACCATAAACATGTGAAGATTATGTGGCAGATGTTCAAAACTTTTGAACCCCATATTCAAGTTGATTATCAGTTTTATTTGAAAATTAAGCAAGGACATTTTAATTTAAAATTTGGGCAACCACAGGTGTATGCGAACAGTATATGTGGAGAGCCTCAGATAAATATGAAAGGTCCATCTCTGAATGTTGCTGCCAAAAAGCCAGCAAAGCTGAGTTAATAGTGCACAAGAAATTACACCCAGTTACAGCAAAAACTGACACTGATTCTACCATTGCAGGTCTATTGTTTAATATAATGCAGAATTTGCAATTACCTCAGATACAAAGACAACTTACATGCCACTTGTGGCAGCTTTCATTAATTTCTTAAATGCGCAGAATTACAGAGTGGAACAGTCAGGTTTTTATCTCTATAATGAAGGAATAGCACGAAAAAGCTCTGATGAAGCTTGTTCATTTCTTTTTAATTATATAAATGAAAATGTTGGACAATGTGTTAAAGACTTTCACTCATTCTCTGGCTGTTATGGAGGCCAAAATAAAAACCATTCAATGGTGAGGTTTGTTTAGTGGCGGAGTTGCCATTGGGCACCACCGCCAGATCCCCGATCGGATGCAACCTCTCCTTCCCGATCCCACCGGACACCTGATCCTTAGTCTCTTCCTCCCCGGCCTTACCTGCGCCACCATCTATGTCTGCCCCAACGCCCCTATTCCCTTCGACTTCCTCTCCCACATCGACCGTACCTTCTCCTCCTACGTGATCGCCGCCGACCTCAACATCCATAGTCGTTCCGCTGCCCAGTTACAGCGGTGGCATCGGTTCCTTTCCTCCCTTCAAGGCGACCTAATCCCCATCCCCCAGCACACCCGTCCCGAATCCAATTCCACTCCTGATGTTATCCACTCCTCCGCCAACTTCCTTGGCGGCATAACGGTGGATGTCCTGGAGCCTATTGGTAGTGACCATCTCCCTGTCCTCCTCACTGTTTCAGGCGGTCGTGGCCCCCAACCCGACCCTCGTAATGACCCTCCCCCTAAGTACGTCCATGACTATTCCCGTGCCAACTGGAATTACTACCGGGATACCCTCTCCACCCAGGTCGATACCACCACCCCGATGATGTCACCCATGCCGCCTCCTTTCTCCAGCAGACCTTGTCTGAGGCCGTGGAGGCCCACGTCCCTACTGTCGCCATCCACCCCCACCGTCCTACCTTATCCCCACAGGCCGTCCTCCTCCTCCGGGAATCCCGCCGTCTCTACCGTGCCTTCCTCCGCACGCGTGACCCAGACACCCTACAACGCCACCGGCGACTCCAGCGACACATTCGTAATTTGCTCGCGGCTAAGAAACGCCGGGACTGGCGTCAGACATGCACCCGTTTAAATGCTACTCTACCTATCAACTCGTCCAAGTTCTGGTCAGCCTGCCGTCTCCTTACCAGAACTAAGCCATCCCCCTACTATCCACTGCTCCATGATGATCACCCCTTCCCTGACGCCCTTAGTAAGGCCAATCACTTTGCCTCCTACCTGTCCGATGTGTTTTCCATCCCCGACGATCCCCAGTTCGATAACTCCCTCTTCCCGGACATCCGCGATCGAACTGACACCTCTGTCCCTCCCCTCGCTCCTGGTTTCCAGTACTTGGACAACATTCCACACACGGAACTCAATGCCCCTATCACTACTCAGGATCTCATTGCTACACTCCGCACAAAACGCAACACCGCTCCTGGTCACGATCGTGTCACCTACCGTCACCTTCATGAAGCTCCTGTCTCTTTCCTCTCCACCCTGGCCAGGCTCTACAATGTAGTCCTGTTCACCGGTTACTACCCCGACCTGTGGAAAACCTCCCATATCCTCATGTTCCTTAAACCTGGCAAACCGCCGTCCACCGTCTCCTCCTACCGTCCCATCAGCCTTACCTCGGTCTTCAGCAAGGTTCTGGAATCTATCCTCACACGCTGCATCCACCAGCATCTCCGCCAGCACCGCCTCCTTCCTATTACCTAGTGTGGCTTTCGGCCGTCGTTCTCTTCCGACGACCTTCTCCTTCACCTCACTCATCTCCTTTCTGACCAGCTTAATTCCCATCGCTCCGCAATCTTCCTCTCCCTGGACCTCGAATGTGCTTATGACCGCGTATGGCATTCCGGTCTCCTCTTCAAGCTCCAATCCTTCGCCCTTCCCATTAACTATGTCCGTCTGATCGGCTCCTTTCTCTCCCGCCGTCCTTCCTATGTCACCATCCATAACACAGATTCCTACACCTTTTTCCCCTCTGCCGGTGTGCCTCAAGGCTCCGTCCTCTCCCCCCTTCTGTACCTTTTGTACACGGCGGAAATACCGCCGCCGTCAACCCCCGCCCACCTTCTACAGTTTGCTGATGACACCGCCTTCCTTGCCCTTGCCCCCACCCTACAGTGCTCCCAACACCTTCTCCAATCCCATATTGACCAGTTCACCATTTGGTGCAACCAGTGATTGCTCAAGGTCAATCCCTCCAAAACCCAGGCGATCATTGTAGGCAAAACCACCCCTTCCTTCCGCCTGCTTGATCTCTATCTCACCATCTATGGCCATCCTATCGCCCTCACTCCCACCCTTAAGTACCTTGGCGTCACCCTCAACCGTCGCCTCTCCTTGACTCCCCACCTCCGGACAATCCAAGCCAAGGCACACTCACGACTCAGTCTCCTCAAGCTCCTCTCCGGCCGTACGTGGGTCTGGACCCCTCCACCATCCTCCACACCTATAAGTCCCTCATCCGCCCTATCCTTTGTTATGCCCATTCGACTTGGATCTCCGCACCCCCTACCTTTTACAAGTCCCTCCAAATCCTTGAATGCCATGCTCTCCGCCTCGCCTATCGCATCCGTCTCCCCTCCCCCACGCGGATCCTGTACGATCTCATTCCCTTCCCCCACCTCCTCCTTTTCCTTGAAAGGATACGGATGCTGTACACCTCCCGTAAACTCGATCCTCCTCACCCACTAGTCTCCCCGATCCTCTCCCACCCCCGCCCGCTGCCGCGCCTGTACTCCCACGTCCCACCCGGTCTCCATCTCTCAACCCTCCTTACCCTCTCCCAAGGTGGCTTCTGCCAGCTCCCCCTCCCTTATGATGTCCTCCTCCCCTCCATCTACCCCTCCTATCAACTTTGATCCCCCCCCCGTTCCTGTGTCCTTTCCTTTAGGCACCCTCCCTCCCTCCCTTCCCTTCCCTTCTCTTTCCTTTCCCCCTTCCTCCTCCCCTCTTCCCCCGGGCTTCCCCTCCCCATTCCTCCCTCCCCCTCTCTCCTCTGCCCATGGCATCTCTGCTCTCCCCTCTCCCATTCCCCTCCTCCTCCTCCTCCTTCTCCACTCTTGGCAGGTCCCTGGACTCGTACACGCTCAGTGAACATTCGTGCGCCAGAGATCATGGCCGTCAGTGTTTCGTGTATGTGCCGTCGTTTGTGTGTAGTGTTGTTTGCCGTCACGCCACCACCGTTCACATGCCATCACCATCATCCATGTTCTGTGCACCGTGTCGCCTAGTGTTAGTGCTGTTTCTCGTCTAGCGTGAACGGCTCCATGTTTTTTCGATTTTTAGTGTCTACATTTTTTGCCCACCGTTTTGACTGTCTTCTCTGTGCCACCTTTATGTACTACTTGTTGTCAAACTCGAGGCTGAAGAGCGGCGTATTGTGCTGCTGCCAGCCCGCCTTTGTATAAGGTGTTTAAAATCACAATAAAGAAAAAAAAAAGAAACAGTAGGGTTTAGTATATCATAAACGTATTCTTTACAATTTTTGGAGGTTTCATGCCCTTAGGTGCGAACCGGCAATTAGATTGATAATGTTATAAGTATTCTTTACAATTTTTGGAGGGTTCATGCCGTTAGGTGCTAACCGGCAATTAGATTGATAATGTTATAAGGCGTCAAGTGGCGAGGGATTTTTGACACGAATTCTTTACAATTTTTGGAGGGTTCGTGTCGTTAGGTGGAAAGCAAATACATTGATAATGTTATAAGGCGTACAGTGGCGAGGTATGTTAGTCAAAATTACTTATTATTTTAATTTACATTTTACTGAATGTACTAGAGAGCTCCCCGGCAAATAGATTGATAATGTTATAAGGCATAAAGTGGCGAGGGATGTGAGTCAAAATTACGTGTCTGTAAGTACACGGTATTATTTTAATTTACTGAATGCACTAGAGAGCTCCCCATTTCTCACCAGCCACCATGCATGGAGAGCTGCATCGAGCCAGTACCTGGACTGAAAACGCCGACAACAACACCCCTTGTCCTGAAGATGGTTGCTGCTGCATATGTTATTTCTGGTCGTTTAATTGTTTTATAATGTTTTAAATTTGCAACTACAGACAAAAGTTTTTTGTTGTATGTTTTTTTTGCTGATTTAATTTTCCTTAGTGAGGTTTTTATTCTATTTTGCCATGTTCCTCATTTAGATTTCCTGTTATGATGTCACCTAAATATTTAAATTGATTATCGATTTTGATTTCCTGTTCTTCCGCTGTATTTTTGTGGACCAGCTGGCATAATTTGTTTTTGCAAATGATATTCTGAGGCTGAGTTTCTGTGCTATTTTTTAATGATTTAACTACTTTAGTAGTTTCTTGAACGTTCTTGGCTAGGAGCATATTATCAGCAACAAATCCCAAGCAGTTTAAGCTTTTATCTGTTTTCACACTTCCAATTCTTATGTTCTTTGCGTTATCCTTGTACCATTCTCTCATTACATATTCCAGTGCTTAGTCGAACAGTAATGATAACAGGCATTCACATTGTCTTATGCCTGTTTTTATGAGGAATGTTTCAGAAATTTTTTCTCTAAGCCTTACTTTCAATTTAGCATTGTTTAGAGTTAGTTCTACTAGTTTAATTAATTTTGGATAAAGTCTTAGATTTCTTGGAATTGTTAAAACTGCAGTTCCATGGAGACATTGGATGGCTTCTTAAAGTTTACAAACGTTATTGCCAGAGATTGTTCTGTCTCCTACAGCACACCATAATCAACTTTAAACTTACGATCTGCTCTGCACAAGTTCTCCATGGTCTGAAACCTTCCAGATTTCCTCGTAACTCCTGTTTTAGTTGTCCCTTGATTGTTCCACACTGAATCTAGGACTAAGTCTTGCATGTGGAGTCTAGGAGAGAGATTGCTCTGTAGATATTCAGACTGCTGTTATCCCCCATCTGGATGACGGTTGTGGTATAATGTTCAGGGAATGGCTACATCGTCCATCTTTCTGTTAGAGTTATGTGTAAGGAGATATTGACTGTGTGACTTAAATATATTCACATTTCAGCCACAACCTTACCAGTTTTTGATCTGTGAGTTCTCGTTCAACATCTAGGAAATTTTAAGATCCTGATTTGTTAGGTTTGGTTTTTGTTGTGTTATTTACACCGGTCTGAAAGATATATTTGCCTTTTTCACAGTCCAAGCGTTTATTAAATACTTCTGTCATGGTTTCAGCACTTTCTTTGTTACTGTGTGTCTTCTATCTTTATTCTCAAATATTACCATAAATAGTTAGTACTACTGCAGTTGTTTCCCAAGGATTTTGCAGTAACTCCTGGAAGTTGTTTTGTTGTTTTGAGGCTGATAGTTTTTTGTTGTTTCTTGTACTAGATATCAGTTCACCTAGGACATTCTTAATTAAATGCTTTGTTTTATTTGGTGTTACTTGTCATGTTTAATCAGTTGAGGTGGGTTGTAACTCATTTTCTTTAAAGGTGTGAATTTGATATTAATTTCAACTATTATATAGTGGTCTGAGCCTGTGTCTTTTCCTCTCATTGAAGTCGTAGTGTGTTTTGTAGATACAGGTCTACTCAATAAGCGGTGGCAGGAGAAAACATATTCAAATATTGTAGAAATACTCAAGTTTAGGAGCCAGTGGCTCCTTCTTCTTGTAGAAGAATTGAAGAGGAAACAAGAGGGGTGAATGATAAGGCTGGTGAGGTTTGGGAAATGTGTAGTGTCTGAGAAAGCCACCCAGAACACTGGGTCTGGGGAGATGTACCCAGTGGATGAGAAAGAGGAAGTCTTTCCTTCCTCTGGTTCAATCTATGTCATACTAGGAAGAGAGAGCTGTGTTTAATGCAGAGAACTAGCTGTAATCAAGACTTCAAAATCGCCCATGGACAATATTGTAATTATCTTGACTTTCTCATCAAAACATAAAAAAATTAATTATGGATTAAAACACTTGATCCCTCAGTTACCAAATGTGGAGCACTGTTACCCATGAAACAAATGACATGTAAAACAAATGACGATCAACTCCCCTATGACAATAGCTGCAAGGAACCACTTTTCTTGATGTTCATCTTATAATCTCTTTTCGAGACACTATTCCTTCCATTCAACTTACCCTGCAAGACCTTTGCCAACAGTGACAGAACTATACTGTCATTGGCAAACCTTAAACCTATAATTTCTTCTTCATGAACTATAAAAACATGTCCAATTTTTATCAGTGTCCTTGACAGCTTGTTTAGTGCACAGATTGAATGACACGGTGGATAGACTACTACCCTGCCTCAGTCCCTTCTCAACCACTGTTCTACTTTCACGCCCTTTGCCTTTTACAACTGCTGTTGTAGATTATGATCCTTCTGTCCATTTATTGCCTAATACCTTATGAAATACAGCATATGTATGGCTGTAAAAAACTACCAGGAAATATCTACAAGATGAGTGAATAGGCAGTAATTCATGAAATTACTTTTGAATAAATTGTGGGATTATGCAGTGATCAATGCTATTACAAATATTTAATATCAAAAACAGTCTTGATCACAAATTATTTATTCCAGAGACCAGTTTCGACCACAACTGTTGTTATCTTAATATCAATGAGTAAGAACCTCCTGCTGGTAAATCACTACAGTGCCAGTGTAATCACTACTGTGATTTAACACCAGATGGAGGTTCTTAATCATTGGTCTGAAAATGACCACAGTTGTGGTCGAAACCGGTCACCAGAATAAATAATTTGTGATCAAGAGTGTTTTTGATTGTAAATATTAGTAATACATGACCTCAAGAATTATCAGATCAGATTTAGGAGTAAGGTAAGAACAGAAAAAGCAATACTGATTTATTTTGTAAATGAATGGGAATATTAAGAAAACAAACACATCCATTTTTGACAGCATTGAGTTACATATGTTTGTGCTTTAACGATGTAGCCCAATCAAGATGTAAAGAAATCCCATATGTCCTGGAACATTTTGTATTGTTATGCAGCCGTTGTTATCACATTCTCTCAAAGTGAAAGCCCACAGGTACAAAAGATTTGGGCTCGCTAAAAATTTTATACTATCAACTCAGTTTAAGGCAGGGAGAATAATCAATATTCCTCTTACTCTTTTATTAATCTATTTTGGTATTGGTGGTAAGATGTCAGACAGTCGTGATGTTAGTGACAAATATCAGGGAGTAATGGAAAAAGAAACAATGCAGTGGAGGTTTCAAAACATATAGCCATATAGCGAGCAGAGTGAAAATGAAGCATATATAAATTGGAGAGAAATAGAGACCAATCAAAACGTAATGGTTATATCAGCATGTGTGTCTTAACCTGAAATTTAGTACTACTTCAAAATTAACGTTTAACTACCACAGCGAACATAATGTAGAACATTAAGTTCAACTGAATATGTCGTTCTGTTTCCAGTTGTCAGATGAAAAGCATAACAACTGAGATGACAGAGGGCAGCAAGATAGAACAAAAAATGAACAAGATGGAATCGTTTAAAGCCTCATAGAAGTAAAACAAGTGGCAAGAAAGAAGCCTAGAAGTAATAAGGAATTTAGTGGGAAGAACCCAAATTGTAGTCATGCATTTGTTAGCTATCAAGGTCTGAAGGAAAGATTCAAGTTTGTAAAACTGCCTTCCAAAGTGTTGGTGATGTCAGCAATGGGCGAATATAGCAATATGTTAAAAGAAGGTAAATCTCCAAGAGATAAAGGAGGAACCCTGGAATGAATTCACAGTTGCGAAAATGGACAACCAACAGCTGTATAGTGGAGTGATGACAATGAAAATTTGTTCCAGAGTGGCACTCGAATCCAGATAACCCACTTATCAAGAGGGTCCTTGTCCCATGGGACATTGCATCATAATTCAGAATAACACAGGCACTGGTGTGTTGTAAGAGGGGAAAATGTAGCCCTGGCCATGCAGAACCAGTGGCTTAAGAAGTGGAAATAAAAAGCACATCGACTCATTTCCAATCTGGGAAGCACATTATGCCAATGAAGAATGTAATTATCTTGACCCCAAACATGTGTAGATTATGTGGCACATGTTCAAAAGTATTAAAATGAATATTCAAGTTGATTATCAATTTTATTTGAAAACTTTCCATTTTAATTTAAAATCTGGGGAACCACAGGTGTATACGAGCAGTACATGTGAAGAGATTTGGATAAAAATCAAAAGTCCATCACTGAATGATGCTGGTAAAAGGGCAGCAATAGCTGAGTTAATAGTGCACAGGAGGTGTGGTGATTAATTCTTCTAGAAATTACACGCAGTTACAGCAAAAACCGACACTGATTCTACCATTGCAGGCCTCTCATTTGATTGTATGCAGAATTTGCAATTACCTCAAGTACCAATTCAATTTCCATTTAACTTCCGTCAGATTTCATTAAATATCTTTAATGTGCATGAGTTACAGAGTGCAAGGGCCATATGTTACCTCTATCACGAAAAAGCTCTGATGAAGCCTGTTTTGGAGGCAAAAATAAAAACCATGCACTGGTGAGGTTTGTTTAATGCTTGTGGCAGAGTGAAGGTTTCAATTCATCACCCATTACTTTCCAACAGGAGGGTAGTGCTACCTTGCACGTGATAGAGATTTCAACAGATAAAGAGGGAAATTAGGAAGATGGACAGGATATATTTTCTGAAGAAAGATGCAGAATTAATAATTGACTCCCACGAAAAGATGGAATGAAAATATCAAAAACAGGAGACATGCTAACGTTTAAGGAATGGTGGCCAAAATTCTACAGAAAGAATAATATTTCTGTTGAAAGTAAAGGAAGGGCTTCACACAGAAATAACTAACAGCACTGCCAGGTAACATAATTTGTGCAATTCTGTTGTTCACAAGTTAGCCCATTCATTGATGCTTCTGAAGATCACACATTCCTACTGTCTGATCAGACTGGAGTTCCACCAAGCCCAATTGGTTCATGTACCCATAAATGAGAAGAACATACCATCTAAGGCGATTTATACCAATACTACCAAAAGAAGGAATCATCAAGAGTTTCTAATCTAATGAATACAACTGACCATATGTCAAAGAATGAACCATGAGTTGAGTAAAATGCCAAAGACACTGGGAACTAGCCATAATTTGTACGATTTTTGCTTCTATTGGCAAGAAACTCTGAGTTATGAACTGAGTTATGAACTGAGTTATGTGCATTTATTACAATATATTCAGAAAGGCCATATCTTCAATTCATAAATTTTAACAGAACATCCAGAAAATATATTAGGATTACTGGCAGAGCATTGGCATTCATTCCTCCACATACATTTTAATGGAGTAGAAAAACATAATTTAAGCATAATATTAAGAAATAGAACAATATCTGAGTTATGTAGTGATTTATGTGCATTTATTGCAATAGACACTGCTGGCCACCGTAAATGCAACACCAAGAAAGACAAGAGGTAGCACAACAAAATTTATTTTGTAGATAACATGTTGACCAAGTATCACATGATTGCGTTTACAGACGTCTGTGACATGTGGTTCCTGCCAGAATCAGTAGCCAGAGTAGCCGCCATTGTTGGAGATCACCGCTGCCACACGTCTTGGCATTGAGTCAAAGAGACGTTGGATGTGTTCCTGGGGTACAGCAGCCCAAGCAGCTTCCACATGTTGCCAAAGATCATCTGGTGTGGTAGCTGGGGATGTAACCTGGGTCACTCGTTGAGCAACCATGGACCACATGTTTTCTGTCGGCGAAAGATCCGGAGAGCGAGCCGGCCAGGGAAGCAATTCAATCTGGTTATTGACGAAGAACCTTTGGACAATGCGTGCCACGTGTGGTCGCGCATTATCCTGTTGAAATATGGCTGTGGCCGAGCCCTGAAGGTAAGGAAGGACAACTGGCTCCAGCATCTCGGATATGTAGCGCCGGCTATTTAAAGTACCGGCAATGCGTACTAGAGATGTGCGAGAGTAATATCCAATACCGCCCCATACATAATACCCGGTGCAAGACCAGTGTGGCGGTGCATAATGCAGCTGTCCAGCATCCTCTCTCCACGGTGTCTCCACACTCGAATCCGACCATCGTGGTGCTGCAGACAGAAGCGTGCCTCGTCAGTAAAGACAACGTCATTCCATTCTGCCGTCCACATCCGTCTGTCATCACACCATTGGCGACGGAGACGTCTGTGGTTCTGCGTCAATGGTAGACGAAGCAATGGACGTCTTGCGGACAGACCACTCTGCTGTAAACGGCGTCGAATGGTATGCGCAGACACAGGATGATGCGTTACAGACGCAATGTGCTGTGCTATGGTTCGGGATGTCACTGAGCGATCCGTCACTGCCATGCGCACAATTTGCCTATCAGCACGTGCATAGGTGCACCGAGGTGAATGCGATCGACCACGTCGGTCCGTCGTACCCTCCTGCATCCAATGGTCACATATCCGCATTACAGTTGTTTGGTTTCGTCCAACACGACTAGCGATTTCTCTGTATGATAATCCACAATCTCGATAAGCCACTATCCTTCCTCTGTCGAACTCGGATACTTGATCAAACGATGTTCGCTGTTGTCTACGAGGCATAACTGATCGTCTTGTGAAACAACCACAAGGTAAACACACGTGCCGAACGTACACTCGTCGAAATCGCCAAGCCTTAAATGGCGCTATGAGGTGGCGCCACAGGCGCGCGTGATGTGCGTCTGCGCTGAAACTCTAATCAGTTGCATATCTCATCGCTGCAAACCCATGGTGTAAATTTCACTTGATTAGGATGCTTCCTTCAGGGTGTTGCATTTACGGTGGCCAGCAGTGTATAAAGAAATGCCATGTATTCACTTAACACATTTTATCAAAACGTTAAGCAAACATATTAGGATTTGCTGCAGAGCATTAGCCTTAATTCCTCCACATTCATCTTAACGGAGTAGAAAAAGAAAATTTTAGCATAATATTAATACATGGAAAATGTATTGTATCGTCTGAAAAGTTTAGTGTCTTGAAGATGTGGGATATTTCAACATTCCAATTCAAATGTGGAATTGCAGTTCTTCAAGGTACCAGAAGAGCAGTGTGATGCTCTTCCACTTTTACAGTTTTAAATAATGACAGCACTTGGAGTAAGTGTAGTCGCTGAGATATGGGTTGTAGTGGGAATGAAGAGAAACATCTCTAAAACGTGTTTTGTACTTGTAATGCTTAAAGTGCAATATGTCTACTAAAGAGATTGCTTATAAATCATGCGACCCATCCTAGATAACTGGTCAAGTGTGTTGACCTATACCAGATACGACTAACATGGGATACTGAACTTATACAGAGAAGGGCAGCATCTGTGACCACAAATTTGTTTAATCTATGGGAGAGTGTCGACACATTGAAGGAACTGAAATGGCCAACTCTTGAAGGCAGACATAAACTACCTCAAGAAAATCTGTTAACAAAGTTTTGAGAAAATGCCTTAAATGATTACTCTAGAAATATGCTATACCCTATATGTATTGCTCACACAGGGATTGTGAGGATAGCATTAGAATAGTGCTTCATGCACAGAGACAGTCAAACAATGGTTATTCCCATGCTCCATACGAGAATGAAACAGGAAGTAACCCTATTAACTGGTAGAGTGGGACTTACCCTCTGCCATAGAGCCCATGGCGGTTTGCAGTAGGGCTACACAACCTAAAACTTTTAAGTCGACAAACATTTTCAGCTACAGTAAGCACATTGGGCCACAGGAGCAATACGTATATTACAATTCAAGGCAACAATGACAAATATATTTAGCAACTCGGAAAGTATATTTGTTTAGAAACGTCAACTTGCTTGATGGCCAGAGATATTGGACTACCTTAGTGGTCATGGTGTAATGTCTCTTGCAGCGGTCTCTCCGCGATATTTTCAGAAATTTTATAAATTATATAACTCAGAACATATCTCGAAATATCTCTTATAATCTTACCGATTATCAATGCAAAGTGGTTTCAAGCCCAATTATTCCTTGGAGCGTCCATTTACTCCATGGAATAGCTTCTCTGCTAGCTATGTTTTCTCTAATAAAAAGAATGAAGGAATTCTTACCGATTAGTCGTGAAAGAAGGAGGATGTATATGTGTGTATTGTTGAGCTAGTCACCATCTTGATGAGATTCTGTATGAGAAGGAATTTAACACATGAACTAAACTAAAGTAAGTGTGTTCGCGTATTATTATCTGATTATTATTGACAGTGTCTGCTTACTACGCTGTATTGCATGGGATCAGTGGGGAACGTCTGATTTACGCTGGACGAACCTGCCATTTTGTATGCTCAAGATATCCAGTTACTTCAAATAAACAGGCTAACACGGTCTTACCAGCAGATCTCCGGTCTTTCCCATGTGGTCACCGAAAGTTAATAATTATTACAAATGTTTTCAGGAGATCGACTGACAATTTTCGTCGCACCGAGACTTCGAAATTGCTTCACTGCCTTATGGAATTTAAGTTCAATTTAATCAAGATAGAACAGTATTCAACTGCGTGAATGTGATAAGCCTGCTTTGTGAATGAAAATTCCCTTAACATACGCATGTTTTTACTATCCTGATCAGTGAAGCTAAATCAGGCCGGTGTGAGACAGGTTTCTTAAATTTTAGATCCCACAAAAAAAATATTAAATTTGGCTTCACTGTGACAGGAGACATTTTTGAGCATTACTTAAACATTGTGTGAATTTTATGTTGCATTTGCACGAGAGAAAAGAAGACGAGGCCTGTTCCAGAAGTCACAATTTCGCTACAACCTACGAGAATGTCGCTCAGGCCAGACAATATACAATCAAATTTTTGTAGATAGACATTTAGAATAACTATTTAAATGTCTAGCGGTTTGAATCAGATTGATTGAGTGACTGTTGGGTTGAACTTTAGATAGGAAGTGTTTATTATAAGTGAGTATTATGCAACGTTTAGGTCAGTGACATTATTAACTCAGGTGCGAGTGACTTTATATATTTGTTGTTCTGTGTATTAATGGTTCTTACTAGGGTGGCTTATAAAATGGCAATGCAACAGCCGAGCGAATCACAACAGCCCGAAGCTGGTTCTGAGGTTAGTGAAACATTAGACGCTAGCTTAACTGAAGTAGTGCCTAGCGGCAGCATTAGTCAGGCCCCACAACAAAACTTAAGTGTTTCGATGTGATCTGAGCAGGACGAAATAAACCCATTGACTGTAATCATGCAGCAGTTAACACTGTTAGCCAAAAATGTAACAGACTTAACTAAAGCGCAAATAGAGACTAAAAGGGAATTAACTAAAGCGCAAATAGAGACTAAAAGGGAAATGAATGAACAATTAGCAGCCAATCAAGTGAAAGTCCAGGAGCAGTTAGAAGCTAATCAAGTGGAATTAAATAATAAATTAGTAGAGAGTTTTCAGAAACTTGATGATAAATTAAATAAAACTGCAAAAGAATTGAAAATACAGAATGAAAAGACAGAATTAAAATTAGCTGCTGAAATTGAGCAAGTCACTCAGCAGTCTAATGAAAATGCGAAGAAGTTACACCTAGAGCTAACTGAGTATGTTGCTACTAAGCTTGATACTATTAAAGAACAGGTCGAGTCAATCCCACAGATAGTTCAAGCGCAACAACAGATGCAATGTTCTATGGCGGTAATTCCGGTATTAGTTGAAGTTCAAGATGAATTAAAGCAACAAGTAAATGAGATGTCAGTAGATATGCAGGATTTGAGACAATCACAAGACAAGATCCCAAAGGACATCCAAAATTTGGATAAATCCATAAATAACATAAAGGAGGGACAAGACGAGGTTGATCATAAGGTAAACATTCTCGCGGGAAAATTCTCGCAGTTAAGTTTGAAAAGGCAAAGCATTTCTTCAGACAATATTGAACATACAGTCAGGGCAGCTATACAATCAATGACCGAAAGTTCTCGAAAGTTATGAAAAAATTTTATTTAAGAAAGGTTTTCGAGAAGCCAGAGAACAACTGGGTGAAGAACTTAAAACAATGAAAAGAAAACATTGAGAGATCCTTAAATCTATCTCGAGAAGATTTGTGTTCCACCAAGGAAATGAACCCAAATTTTATTTAAGAAAGGTTTTCGAGAAGCCAGAGAACAACTGGGTGAAGAACTTAAACAATGAAAAGAAAACATTGAGAGATCCTTAAATCTATCTCGAGAAGATTTGTGTTCCACCAAGGAAATGAACCCATAACAAGATCTATCAATGAAGCTACATTATTTAACCGATCAAGTACAGACAGGGACATTAATGTGCACGTTCGTTTTTGCAATCAACATCAATCACAACACTATGAGGGTAGTCATAATGACTTTCGTTTTTGCAATCAACATCAATCACAACACTATGAGGGTAGTCATAGTGACTGTAATTGTAAAAGCAATACACATTGAGAGATCTTTAAATCTATCTCGAGAAGATTTGTGTTCCACGCAAGGAAATGAACCCATAACAAGCTCTATCAATGAAGCTCCATTATTTAACCGATCAAGTACAGACAGGGACATTAATGCGCACGTTCGTTTTTGCAATCAACATCAATCACAACACTATGAGGGTAGTCATAATGACTGTAATTGTAAAAGCAATACTGAGGAGAAAATGCTGAAACAACGTTAATTCCAGATGTACAACCCAGACAAGAAAAATGTTCATCCTGTAGTGTTTATAAGAAGTTTTAGGGAGTATTGCCAAAAAATTGGAGTGAGTAGCCAAAGGTTAGTCTCGTGACCGGTTATATTCAGGGGTCAGGAGCTATAAGGGCATCTGATATGATATCAACTTGGGACACATATGAAGATTTTGAACAAGCATTTTTATCCAAATACTGGTCTGAAGGAGTACAAGAATGTTTAAGGCAGGAGGTATTATACCCGGAACCTTTTTCCTTTTCACGTGGGTCTTTAAAGAAATACTTTCAGAAATATATAAACAAATCACGGTATTGGGATAAGCCTATGCCTCTACAAGACGTGATTGGCATATTAAAATCTCGACTTCCAGCCAGCATCAGAAATAGAATGCTGTATAATAATGAGCATGACCTTGACTGTTTCATGACTACACTTGACACTATAGATATGATCGAGGAAGATGAACATCGGCCAAGACAACTGGTTATACAGGGGAGAGCGATTGAGGCGCCAAACGCAAACCGGAACGGAAACGGATTTAAAAATTATTATACTAGGAATAGTCAGAGATTTAACAGAAACAATTGCAATGGAAATGGAAATTTTAATAACAGTGCTGTGAGGGGCAGATTCAGAGACAATCGAACAGGTCGCAGATACAACCCAATGTTTGGAAATGCAAGAGATTATCAGAACCAGCAGTTGTCAAATAATAATAATGCGTGCAGAAATTCTGACCCTCGATTTGAAGCAAATAACACAACCAGTCATCAACAACAACCAGTCATAACAGAAGTAGTAGATGATTCAAGAGGAAATAACAATCGACATTTAAACTGAAGAGGGCCGCTTTATGCTCCGTAAAGTCGCCGGGGCATACAAAAGGGGCAAACCTGTTTTAAATGAAATTAATTCCGTGCCAATGTTGAGATATAATGAAGGCGAATTAATGACAGATGAATTGACGAGAGACGTAGAGGCCTGTGTAGTTGAAGATAAAAGGGTTCCTGTGTCTGAGATCATCACAGAAGTGGGACGAATTTTAACTAATGTTGTATTGTACACAGCTTCATCTACAGACGTAGTATCTGGAACTTTGTTTCGCAGAATAAGTAAAATTAAGAAAATCCCTGTCCTACCAGTACAAAATTGTCGAGTGGCAGGTGCAGTGGGAGCAAAATCCCGGAACGTCAAGATACAAACGCTTATAGAGATAAAATTGGAAAATGTAGCTAAACAATGCACATTCCTTGTAGTGGAAAAGTTGGTAGTAGATTGTATTCTTGGCACTGGAATTTTGCAAGCCTGCAATTGCAAGTTGGACTTGGTAGAAGGAAAGGTGCATTTCAAAATCGAAGATCAATTTGTTACACTGATCTTACTGAGAAAGGAGGCAGTGTATGAGCGATATTTCCGTGGTGCTGCTGTGCAGTTGATTTGTGCTGAAAATAGTAATATGTACCGACTACCGATCAAGTCAATTCAAGTAGAGGATTTCAGACAAACAGTCGAACAGAAGATTGCTGAGTCAGATTGCCTAACGGATAGTCAGAGGGAACAATTATTCAATATATTAACAGAATATGAGTCAGTTTTCGATGAAAAGACCGGAATTATTAGAGGATATGTTTGTACATTACAGATTAAGCCCCATAAGACATTTTGCCGCACACACTATTCCATTCCCTGGCGATTAAAACAACCAGTACAGGAAGAGATACAAAAAATGTTAAACTGGAATCTCATTGAACCGTCGAACAGCCCATATTGTTCTCTGTTTCTTGTTGTACCAAAGCCAGGAGGAAATGTTCGATTGGTATTAGATGCAAGGGAAATTAACAAAATTATAGTACCTGTGCGCACACATCCAGAGAACATCGATGAGTTAATACAGAAATTTCAAGATGTATCCTATTTAACCAGTATTGATTTGAGAAGTTCGTTCTGGCAAGTCCAGTTAGACAAGGACTCAAGAAAATATACTGCTTTTATATATGGAGGGAGAAGCTATCAGTTCAAAATCGTTCCGTTTGGTCTCAATATCAGCTCTGGAGTTTTTATTTCTACGTTGGACTATGCCCTAGGACCAGAACTACGTAGTCGAATAACAATTTTTGTGGACGATCTATTAATTGCCTCTAAAACTTGGGAGGAACATTACAACTTATTGGGAGGATTTTTGCTGTGTTCAAACAAACTGGTATAACTGCAAATCGTAAAAAAATCCCAATTTTCTCTACAGAGAATTAAATTCTTAGGACATATGATTAATGCAAAAGGCATTCTTCCAACAGAAGCGAAGATGAGTGCGATAAAAAATTTTCCAACTCCAAGAAACAGAAGACAACTGAAAGGCTTTATAGGCTTGGCTTCATTTTTTCGTCGATTGATTAAAACTCAAGCAATGAACTCTGAAGCACTAAACTGGCTCCTGAGGAAAGATGTACCATGGCAATGGTCTAATGATTGTGAAAAGGCTTTTTGTGAAATAAAGGATCAACTGATAAATGCTTCGTTATTATGCCACCCTGATATGAATGTCGGATTCTGTTTAGCCACTGATTCATCAGATGTGGGATTAGGATCTTGTTTATTTCAAATTAGGTACATCGATGGTGTAAAAACCTTTTGTCCAATTGCATTTGCTAGCAGAGTTTTATCCACCTGTGAAAGAGCATATACCACTACGGAATTGGAAGCTTTAGCAGTTATTTGGTCTTTGAAATGGTTTAATTATTATGTATATGGTTCAAGGATAGCCGTTTATTGTGACCACCAATCACTAGCCTTTTTACAAACTTGTAAGTTGCTGCATCCTCGCTTGTCAAGGTGGACGCTGGCACTGCAAGAATATCAGTTTCAAATTATTCATGTAGCCGGTAAAGAAAATATTATAGCTGACGCATTGTCAAGATCTCCAGAAGGAATAACATCTGAACTGGATGTAAATAATAAGGCAGAATTTCCAGTGCTTCTTCTTCAAGAAAATAATCACAAGTTATATTATATTCATTTATGTAAGACAATGGCTCAGCTTCAGAAGAAGGATCGACGATAGAATGCTATAATACGACAATTCAATGAACAAAATCCTATGGTCAATTTGGAATACTACTGGCTTGTGAATAATATTTTATTTTTTAAATCTGGGAAGGCTGAGAATCCAAAGTGGTGTGTCTGCATACCCGAAGAATATGAAGAACGATTAATTTGGTTTACACATTTGACCTGGGGTCTTGTTGGTGTTGTAAAGTGTGATAATAAGATTAGATATTATTGTTACTTCCCAAATATAAGGCGAAAAGTGCACAAAGTCATACAGAAATGTGTTCTCTGTCAAAAGGCTAAGCTGGACAACAAGGGAAATAAAATTGCGCTTCACTCAATAATACCTGAAGCACCAAGATCACTTATATCATGTGATATTTGTGGACCACTTCCTAGAGCCAGAGGTGGTGTTAAGTACATTATTGGATTCTGTGATGTGTTTACAAAATATGTTAAACTATATCCTATAAAAACAGCAACTGCAAGAGCTGCCGCAGTAAAGTTTGTAAATGACTACATTCCTCATGCAGGGATTCCAAAATCTATAATCTCTGACAATGCGAAGATATTTACTGGATATTGATGGAGAAAATTAGTATCACAACTAGGAATAAAACCAGATATTTACATCTTGCTATCATCCACAAGGGAATTTAATTGAACAGGTTTTTCGAGAACTAAACAGATTCATGAGAACGTACTGTCATGATAAACAAACTACCTGGATAAACTATTTGACTGAGTTTGAGCAGATTTATAATAATTTACCTCATAGTTCTACAAACTTTACCCCGAATGAACTGATGTTCAGAGATAACGAAAGAAACTTTTGGGTAGATAACTTGCCTAAACTCGAGGAGACCAAAATGTCGTGGGAAGAAAAAATTCGCAATGCTCTCATTAATATTACGGAGAAAGCAAGACAGCGAAAGGAAATCCATGACAGAAACATCAAACGGATTCAGACTTTCAATATCGGACAGAAAATTCTTTTAAGAAGGCACATCAAGTCATCAAGGTTGAAGAAGACCATCAGAAAATGGAATCTAATTTATACAGGTCCATATATAATAGTTGATATACCGAATCCTGGTGCATATTTATTAGCATATCCGGATTCGGGAAGAACAAAAGGATTATTTCCCCATGTAGACCGAAAGAGGTACTTTTAAGGAAAGTGTTTCAAATTAAATGAGAAGTCTGTATGAAGTATTTGGGTGTTGAAAAAAAAAATTGAAATGCGAAGGACAGTATGCCTCAGCTACTGTGATAGATTAAATGACAGCATGCCAAGCATCTGTGATAGCTTAATGAACAGTAAGCGATTGCTTCTGTGATAGTACAGGAATATTTGGAAAAGTAAGTGGAACTGTAGGTATTGCTGCTATGAAGACTTACGAATTATCTGTCTACACGATGATCACCAAAGATGCTTGTGCTGTGAAATAATATACATTCACGGAGTGTTAATCTCCAGTGAGAATAAGTTTACTGACACTATATGATCGAATATGGCGCTTGCGTGTGAAGTTAACGTTTGTAAACTGACAGTTCACAGGAGAACAAATGAACCACGTTAGGAAATTAGAATTGATTGCTACTGTCCACAGATATAAAGACTCGCTGTTTTTTTTGTTTTTTTTTTTGGCGCGAGCTAAATTCTATTCAAGAGAATTTAATTAACTAGCTTAGTGTGTGTTTATAAAATTACAGTTAATAAGAAAGTTCTTCATTGAATTTATAATAATGTGTCATTTTCCAGTTGGATTTGTTTATTGTTATATTGCATCCATATATCTTCATGAGAAAATGCGGAATCGGAGTATAAAAGAGAAAAATTTGATCGTCAATCAATACTAACAAAGATTAATTTCAGCTGGAGAAGTCATGCAGCAAGACTTAATTAAACGTTCTCTTTCAGCAAAATTTCATTTTAATCATGTATGAGTAAGATATAATTTTTTTTGGAAATTGTCTCAAATAATAAAGTTTTTAACATTCTGACATGGTATCCACATTCGTACTTGAAACCAAATTAGGAAAGATTCAGTTCTACTTCCACCTGGTAAAGCCAACGAAAAAAAAAATAAATAATTAAAACCAGGATTAGAACCTTTCGGCTTACTCAAGAAGATGGATGAAATTATCCATGTTTTCAAAATTGTTTTCCGATCTGGAGTTGTGATATTGTGCAACTACAGTATCGATTAAGACACCTAGGTGTGGAGAGTATAAGACGAATGGATTTTCCCATTCCTCAGATGGAAGATTGGATGGATCAGGTCCATATTTGAGTTCAAAATAAATCTGGAGAAATTCGACTAACCCTTCTCTTCCAGGAATCTTTAATAGTTGACCATTCCTTAGGCGAATTTTGATTGTTTCAAGCCACAATCCTGAGTACCTGTTCCTGAGGTTCCTTCTGGTCTCTCAAATCCGTTACGTCTCCTGTCTGGTACGCCAATTCCACGCTTATCCTCCGTGCCGTGTCACATGTTCCTGTATGATCAGTTTCACCGCAGTACAGCATGACATCGATGAAGAAGATTTTTCAGAAGATTGTAAAAAATTTGCATGTGTAAAGATTTTTTTTTTTTTTTTTTGGCTATGAGGCAGATTTTATCTTTCCTATGAATTCTAGAATATCTCTCAAATTTCTAAATTATTCTGTCTTTCCTATCATCTGTGATACCTAGTTGGGGTCTAAGCCTCCAGGTTTTCTGGGGTTTCCCTGTGAAGGCCAGTTCCTGAATAGGTAGACCTGATTAACAACTATGTAAGTCCATCTTCCCTCGTTGTGTACGTGGGATGCGGGTATGCCCCAGTACACGTGAAAGCAGCAACTAGGTATCTAGGTAACGAAGATACCAAATCTCGTTCAATTCTTGTAATAAAAAAAATCTAACTTCTTAAAATTTATAGGAACGTATGTTCCACAAATTCTAACGAGTTAGCTAGGCCAATAGTTAGCTCGCAAAGTGGATACATATCAATTCTGCTCGCTGCGAGCGGCGATGTAATGTCTCTTGCAGCGGTCTCTCCGCGATATTTTCAGAAATTTTATAAATTATATAACTCAGTACATATCTCGAAATATCTCTTCTTACCTTACCGATTATCAATGCAAAGTAGTTTCAAGCCCAGTTATTCCTTGGAGCGTTCATTTACTCCATGGAATAGCTTCTCTGCTAGCTATGTTTTCTCTAATAAAAAGAATGAAGGAATTCTTACCGATTAGTCGTGAAAGAAGGAGGATGTATATGTATGTATTGCTGAGCTAGTCAGCATCTTGATGAGATTCTGTATGAGAAGGAATTTAATACATGACCTAAAGTAAGTGTGTTCGCGTATTATTTAACTGATTATTATCGACAGTGTCTGCTTACTACGCTGTGTTGCACGGGATCAGTGGGGAACATCTGATTTACACTGGACGAACCTGCCGTTTTGTATGCTCAAGATATCCAGTTACTTCATGTAAACAGGCTAACACGGTCTTACCAGCAGATCTCCGGTCTTCCCCATGTGATCACCGAAAGTTAATAATTATTACAAATGTTTTCAGGAGATCGACTGACAATTTTCGTCGCACCGAGACTTCGAAATTGCTTCACTGTCTTATGGAATTTAAGTTCAATTTAATCACGATAGAACAGTATTCAACTGTGTGAATGTGATAAGCCTGCTTTGTGAATGAAAATTCCCTTAACATACGCATGTTTTTACTATCCTGATCAGTGAAACTAAATCAGGCCGGTGTGAGAGAGGTTTTTTAAATTTTAGATCCCACAAAAAAAATATTAAAGTGGTTATTGTTTATAACAATGCTGTGTACAAATTACCCAGTTAATAAGCACTTTAAAATAAATGAAAAGGCATTTGTGATAAGATTGTATAGAAAAACCGTCTCTAATTCGTGATTAATGAGTTAGCTTCATAAAATAGAGGTATGAACCTGGGCATCCATGATGCCCTTTTGCCTACAATAGCTAAAAGTATCTTTCGCATAAAAATTTTAAAAAAATAGTACATCATAGCACTAAATTGGTATGCAGTGCCCAATAAAACTATTTCTAATGATATCACATTCGACTGTGTACAATTAGTACATGTTCACAAAATATTTGTTGTCTTGAGAAATAATATATTATACTCTTCTTCTCGTAACATTGGCTGATTTAGAAAGAGATTGTAACAATTTTTACTTATATACCAAACTTTGAAGTTTGAAGGTATCACAGATTTTTAGAAAATGGAGTGAACGATTATTCAAGACATGTACAGAAACCAGACTGCAGTTGCAAGAGTCACAGAATGTGAAAGGAAAGCAGTGGCTAAGGGGGAAAAGTGGGTTGTAGTGTACGACTGGTGTTATTCAATCTGTACACTGAGTAAGGAGAAAAGGAAATCAAGGAGTAATTTGTGAGTGAAATTAAAGTTCTGGGACAAACAACAAAGGCTTTGAGGTTTTCTAATGATATTTTAATTCTCTCAGAGACAGCAAAAGGCTATGAAGAGCAGTTGAATGGAATGAACAGTATGTTGAAAAGCGGTTGTATGAATAACAGTGACAAAAATAAAACAAGGATACAGCTCGCCTTAAGAACTACAACTACCTGAGGACACTTCCAGTATCAATCGAAACTTACACGCGTCACATAGTCACAACCCTTATACTTGCACAATTCGTGATTCCCACACGGGGAAAACCTTTAAGACAGAAAAAAAAGCAACTCACCTACAAGAAATTGTCCACTTGGGACTGAAATTGGTAGACGTTATGTACATGTACAGTCAACCAAATGGTCACAAATCAGAATTATTGGTCGACTTATTCAAGAGAAAGAGCTCCACAAATTGAGCAAGTCAGTAAAGTGTTGGTCTCCACTGGTCCTTATATTAGCAGTTATTTGGCTTCGCATTGATTGATAGATTTGTTGGATGTCCTCTTGAGGGATGTCAAGCTATGTACTGTCCAGTTGGCGCTTTAGCTCATCAAAATCCTGAGATGGTCAGATGGCCTCACCAATAATGTTACATACGTTTTCAGATGGGAGCGAACCTGCGACCTCACTGGCCAAGGAGGGGTTTTTAAACATGAAGACAAGCAGTAGAAACTATCGCTATGTGCAGATGTGCATTATCTTGCTGAAATGTAAGCCAAGGATGCCTATCCATAGAGTGCTACAAATGGGTGCATAGAATATCACCGACATAAGACTGTGCTCTAACAGTACTGTGGATGACAACTAAAGGGGTCCTACTACAAAATGAAATGGCATCCTGGACCGCGGCTCCACATTGACGGTCAGTGTGGTGGGTGACAGTCAGATTGTTATCCCATGGCTGTGTGTAGCGTCTCCCGACACTTCTTTGCTCCTCATCCAGGCTCAGTTACAAGTGGGATTCGTCACTGAAGACAATTCTACTCCAGTCAACGAAATTCCAGGTCGAATACGTGTTTCAAGACGCCCAGGACAGCAATGGGATACCAACCTGAATGTTGCCCACCATGTGGCGTGACAACCATATGGTCTGGGGTGCCATGTCTTTTCATAGCAGAGCCCCACTGGCTGCCATCTGTGACACCCATACAATGCACAGATAAGTCGAGGACATTCTATGCACCATTTTGTTTCCCTACATAACAAGCCATCCTGGGCTTACATTTCAGTAACATAATCTGCCTGTACGTTGTGAGAGTTTCAAGTGCTTGTCTTTGTGATTGTCAAACCCTATCTTGGACACCATAGCCGCTGGTTCTCTCCCCAACTGAGAATGTTTGGAGCATTATGGCCAGGGCAGGGCCATCCAACCAGCTCAGGATTTTCATCTATTGATTTCTGTCTCATTTCGCCATTTCATGCATAGTATTATTTTGTGTGTTATATCGTGATTTTTTGCAGTAGAGGAATAGATACATCATTGATTACTCCCATATTGTGTTTATACAGCAAGACAAAGTGTTGTGCATTGGAACATATGAAATAATAGACATCATTAGAAGGGTGGCATACCCAAGGGTAGTAAAAGTTAAAAAAATGCAATAATAAATGGTTTACATAAGAAAAGTGTTCCATAGCATAAAAAATGGCAGGTAATGCATAATATAAAAATAAATTGAACAATATATAGGAAAAAGTGACTTAAAAGTAAAATAACCAAAACCAAAAATTTTTAAAAACTCACATCAGGATGTCAAAGTAATTCTGATTCTTCCAATTTAACAAGAAGGTCATTTTTATTGCCGCTTTCTGGCATAATTCAGAATCTGGAGATCATGCAGCATGGGTGGCCGATGCCCTGTTGACTTAAAATTCTCGACAGAGCCAGAATGCTGCTTCATCTGGCCAAAGTTTTAAACCTCCCACCAGTCATAAAATTTTTGGCAGACATTACACTCCAGTTTATATTCTGGGAGGGGGAGGGTAACACTTCTGTGTTTATGAGGCTATTCAGTAGGAACATGATTGTGCTGGGTTTTGTTCTGGACTTCTAGAAGAATTGTAAATTATCAAACATGGATATGCAGTTAATGATCACTTGCTTAATGATCAGCTGATTAGTAAGGGGCAGAATTACCTTGACACCACAATGTCAATTTTTGAAATATTTACTTACCCAGTTTTTTTACTTTAGTTATTCTGCATTTAAATTGCTTTTTCTTACTGTGTATTAATTTATGTATTTTTACATGATGCATTTCGAGCCAGTTTTAATGCTGCAGCTCCCTTTGTTTATGTTAAGTGTTTGATCAGTTTATTTGAGCATTCAAATTGAACTCCCCTCAGATACCCCTATTTTCTAAATGTTAATTTCTTTATATTTTTTATCCTGTAGATATATACATGCAATCATTGTATTTTTCTAAAGCTACAAATTTACTTTTTAAATTTTAACTGCCAAACAGGGTTTTTGTCATTGTAATTCAAGTTTAGGTGGTAACACTTGCATATTTTACTTCACTCTCTCCTTCTTGAGGATCGTGTCACTCGCAATCTTGTGCACTATGCACGTGGCATTATTAATTTGTAATGTGTATCCTGTCAGTCTCATTATTTCGCTGTAGTTGTTCGTTTGCCCAAAGCTTCTCTGCTAGTGATAGCTTCCCAACGTTTTGTGAACTTCTGCATTCCAGATAGAGCGCCTTCATTGTTGAGCTGTCTGCTTATTCGGGTTACCGCACTGAAAGCCCTTGTACTCTTACGGATTTATGGGGAGCTTGGCAGGGTTCATGGTGTCAATTGCTTTTAGAACTACTTCAGACGTTAGTTGAATCCATGCCACATCGTGTTATGCCACCTCTACATGCTCGAACCATATTAAGCCCGCACCATATTAGGCAGGTACACCAGTTTCTTTGCCCATTCAGTGTATAATAGAAACATATACATCCATAACGTAAATTAACTACTTTATGATCATTGTCACATAGAAAAAATGTCCAACGAAGTCGGACATCTTGCCACTGTAGCATAATTAACCACACTCTGAACAATGTGTTTTGGAGAGATCACGAGTACTCTGTATCACTGAAACTACATATTTTCGTAAGACGCGTGTGAGAGTAGGAAAGTGGCTTCACAAAAGAATAGCAATTTTAATATTTGTGGCACGGTGTTTATCTTTCATCCCGTATGTTTGTGAAACTTGTCTGGTAATTACAGTAACTGAGAACAGAGTGTGCAGTAGTCGCCACGTTCATTTCGAGACAGATGGAGCTGATTTACGTGCATCTTATAGCGGCAAAAGCCGAACTGCAGCACTCGTCTTCAAGCACAGAGGCGCCGTGGTAACCATCCCATCATTGTAGGTTACAACATAGCCTACTTTCTTACATAAAATAGGTTCTGACCTATCCGAACCTCCTCGATCTCGTCAAAAGCTAACGAATCAGGTGGGACATACAGTGACCAAGCTGTCAGACGATGTTGGAGGGCAACCTTTGGCGACGGAGTCTGACGACCGTTGTCAGTGGCAATGTGAGCGCAGCCTTATCGCACGTCCCACAATCTCCTGCACCACTGGTCCGTCACAAGTCAACGTGGACGGCTTGCCATAGACGAAAAAAAATTAATTTCTTCCTTCTATCGTCATCTGAATAGTGAAGCAATTGAGGACTGACCCCGAACCAATTGGAAGAAAAATGCAATTTCACGGCATTTATCCAGCACATGACATCGTAACGCGAAAGTCATCGAAGCTATTTAGTTTTGAAATTTAAGGTAACTGAAGATGATGATTGGATGGGTAGGGAAAGAAATAAACAGCAGAGTAAAAAATTATTGCGCTGCAGTTCTTTAAATTCAATAGTCCTTGTAAACAAAGCAAAAGCATCACATCTTTCCGAAGGGTAAAGTTTGGAAACACTACAGCTCGCGACTCTCACGTTTTATTGCGAGATCTGTTGAAAACTGAGGGTTGGCTTGAGAGGAATTTGGAGTTGCGTTTGGGAGTTACCAACATCACACATCTCAAGACTCATGAGCTTGCAGTCACCCACATCACACTCACTACACCGAGCGAGGTTGCGCAGTGGTTAGAGCGCTGGACTCGCATTCTGGAGGACGGCAGTTCAAACACGTGTCCGCCAACCTGATTTAGGATTTCAGTGTTTTTTTCCCCCCTAAATCGCTTCAGGCAAATGCCAGAATGGTTTCTTTGAACGTCACGGCTGACCCCTTTCCCGTTCTACCCTAATCCAATGCGACCGACGACCTCACTGTTTTGTCCCCTTCCCCTAAAACAACCAACACCCACTTACAATTATCCATCGTCTACCGGCTCGTATCACAGAATACAAGCTGTCCAAAATTGTCACAGATGTACACGAAATCAAACACGTACATTATCCCCACATTGCGATCACATCACCATGAACGTTTCTGACATTGATATCATAACCAAAAATCGGCTTACAAATATCTATATCTCGAATTCAGTGTTCCTTTCAGGATGCTATGTTTGAGGTAACATGAATGATGTAGCAATTCCTGGTGCTTCCCAGGTGGTATCAACAACTCTTCCTCAGGAAAGGGAGCTGCACTGACCTACCTACTGGCATTTTCTTCTTCCACACCCACTACCTTCAGGTAAAAAACAGCCCAGTGGAAATGTGTTGCTTATTATTACCTTTTGCAAATTATTTGATTGCTGGACTTCCATACTGGCAGAATTTAGAAAACTTCAGCGTGTCAGTACTTCATGTCTAAGTACCGGCACTAGTAATATTGTATAAAGCAGTACAGTAGCCATTACATAGTCCCTGTTGTTTTACCACTTAGTATGTTTATCTGTTTCAAACGGAATACTGAAGAAATCGAATTTAGTAATCGTCCACAGACACACACACAAAATCTCGACACGGGGCTAATAAAGTCTGGAGCTGTAATTCAATGACTCGTGAACTGCCGCCACGTATTTGTCAGCTCCTGCAAAAATTCAGACGCAAATATTTTTCCTTTCCTTCGCTGCTTTGCTTTCTGCATCACCAACAGCGCAGCTGACATACACAACTATCCTGTGTGGATATCACGGCTTTTCATTGCAAGTATTTCGCTACAATAGCGTTCTATTGGTCATATTTGTGTGTGTGTGTGTGTGTGTGTGTGTGTTAGTGTAGCTGTGTGAGGTTAGCGCCTAAGAAAGAGAATCGCTTGTGTTTTTTCGCTAATTATTCGTCCGACAGTACTGTCTTTCATTTGTATTGCGTAAAATCTTGTTCGTAAGTTCAGGCCAACTGTAGTGAACACTAGCATTATTCTGTGGACTGGTCGTTCGCCTGTTGTTTGCTCCGGCGTACAGGCATTGCAGAGCAATCGGAGACAGGAGACGGTTTTTCCCGGCAGCGAAACGAGCTGACATCTGTCGGCGACACCAGGCAACAGTGCATTCAACAGTCGGCCGTTTATTCGATGTCGCAATAAGAAACTTAACAGGAAACGGTTGGAAGTAAGAAAAGTCACCTTATCTGTGTCTATTCAGTATCGATAGTCTGTTAACAAACGGGTAACCCCGTCCATGTCTCTTGTTTATTTCCAAAGACAGTGCTTCATACTCAGCAACACTAGTGATGATGCGTTCGTTAAAAAAGTGAAAGATATGCAACAAATTCCGTCATTTGAGGGTTGGATTCCCTCACTTCCTTATCGAGGACTCACACTGCCTGGACTACACTCAGGGTGTATCTTTGACGTGGAAGACCGCACAGCTTACCTGCGGGGTTGTCTGCATGCTGTCACTACTGCCAGCCGTCCGGGTATCCTCGCCTTCGCCGCCGCTGCCTTGTCTTCGTCCCCCTCTCGCGCGCCACCACTATGTCCCAACCCACAACCACTATCATTTTCCCCTCTCCCTCCGCTGCTCCAACCACCATCACATGGAGCTCATCCTCCTTCCTTCCCTCCCTGTCCACCCTACTCCTGCACCATTTTCGGCTGTAACTACCCCCACCTCTCCCTCCTCTGTCACTGTCGCCCCATCGACATCTGTAGACTTTCCGCCGCTCCCTGCACCACCTCCGACAGGCTCTAAGCCGGCACGGATTTCGGCTGGATTACGGCTCGCCATGACACTACCCCGACCCTCACCACTGCCACGTCTGCCATCCACACCTTTGTTCTCTCTAATCCTGACCCTCAATTCCTTGATACCCGCACCCTCACCCTCGCCATCCAGAAACAGTACCCCAGTGCCCCCGACTCCCTTCTTATTCCTCGCAAGGACTCGGTCCTCATTAAATCCCCCAATGCTTCCTTCCACTCCGGTCACCTCTCCTGCATCCCACGTATCCAATTTGACCAACGTGCAACCCTCACCCCCTGCCACACCCCATCCTCTCCCCATCAGCCTCAACCTCCCCAACGTCTGCCAATCTTCACCGCTGTGATCACATAGCTTAGCCCCGTGGTCACGGAGGTTGAGGTGTTGGCAGAACTCAACTCCCGGCTCAACATCGAAATCTGCTTGGCCCATTGCATCTTTAATGATGACGGGCTGACTTAACTAATGCGGATATTCACCGAATCCCCCTCCTCCATTGACTGCCTCCTCACTGAGGTAGCCCTCATCTACAATCATCATCATAAGGTGGACCCATCCCGTTCCACAGTCCAATCCTACCACTGCAAACACTGCCTCACATACATTGACCATGTTACCTCTGCCTGCAAGAACACCCCTACTTGTCCCCATTGCCAAGATTCTCACTTCCTCAAGAACTGCCCCAACCTCACCTCTCCACCTCCTGCAACACCTGTAACAAACCACATCCTACCTACTCCTCAAAGTGTAAAGCAAAACCTCCTCCAGTCACCCCTGAGCTCACTGTCCCTGTCCATCCTGTTCATGACCCCATCCACCCCAACAACTCCCTCCGCCCTCTGCCTACTGCAGAGGATATCATTCGTTTCATTACCATTGTGCTCCAAAATATCCACCCCTCAGCGCTCGCACACACTTTCCCAGATCGCCCTCGCTGCCCATTCCATCTTCCATCTTACCACCTATGCCACCTACTCCCACAACCAGGCCCACTTCACCTTCACCCCCATCGTCTAACCCTCCCCTCCCATGGTACAACAACCCTACCATTCCTGTACCACAATATTCGCTCCCTGCCCACCCACAAACTCCTCTTCCTCCACATCCTCCATCAGCACCGTGTGGATGCCACGTCCTAAATGAAACCATCCTTCAACCCCGTAGCTGCATCTCCATAGCTCCTTACACCCTTCACCACACCAATGACTCATACCATCTGGCATGTGGCGAAGTTGGTATAGGCCACCTCAAGCATCTCCCTGTCCGGCCCGAACCTCTCCTTAACAATCCTGCTGAGCATCTCACCCTAAGCCTCTTCTTCCCCACCCTTACTGTCACATGTGCCACCATTTATGTCCGCCCTCCCACCCCCATCCGGTACAATTTCCTGGCCCACATTGACCGCACCTTCTCCACCTATGTGATTGCCACCGACCTCAATATCCACAGCCATGATCCTGCCAATCTCCAGTGGTGGCATCCAGGGAGACCTGGTTCTCTTCCCCCAGCACACCCGAGCCAAATCTAACACCACTCCTGATGTGGTCCTTGCCTCTCCCAACCTCCTTGGTCGCATCACCACCGATGTCCTTGACCTCATTGGCAGTGACCGTGCTCCTGTTCTCCTCACTATCTCTAATGGTCGCCATTCCCGCCCCTCTCCTCGCCATGTCATCCCTCCTAAAGTTGTCCATGATTACTCTTGTGTGAACTGGGACGCGTGCCGGGACTCCATTCCCACCCAGGTTGACGGCCACGACCTTACCCTTCAATCTCCTGATGACATCTCTCACACTGCCGCCATACTGCACCAAACCTTGTCTGACGCCATCGCCACCCAAATCTCCACCAGAGCCATCCACCCTCACCGCCCCGCCCTGCCTCCACAGGCCGTCCTCCTCCTTCGAGAGTCCCGCCGCCTCTGCCGTTTCTTTCTCCACACTCGTGACCGGGGCACACTTAACCGCCACCGGCAATTACAACGACACATCTGCAACCTGCTTTCTGTGAAGAAACACTGCACCTGGCGCCAGACATGTACACAACGCAACACCATGCTCCCAATAAACTCTTCCAAGTATTGGTCTGCTTTCCACTGCCTTACTGGGAACCGCCCCACCCCCCAGTACCCTCTCCCCCTTGATGACCATCCCTTTCCTGAGAACCTCAGCATGGCCAACCACTTTGCCTCTCACCTCTCTGACGTTTTTTCCGTACCAGATGATCCCCAATTTGATTATTCCTCTTCCCTGACGTCATGGGCCATACAAATACCTCTGTTCCTCCCCTTGCTCCTAGCTTCCAGTACTTGGGCCACACACCACCATATGAACTTGACACTCCCATCACTACACAGGACCTCAGCCTCACACTCCACACTAAACGCAACACTGCTCCCGGCCACAATTGCATTACCTACCGCCACCTCAAACACTGCCCTCCCTCCTTCCTTTCAGTCCTTGCCATCCTCTACAATGTCATCGTGGCCACTGGCTTCTACCCCGACCTGTGGAAAACCTCCTGTATCCTGATGTTCTCCAAACCCAACAAGCCTCCATCTGATGCCTCCAGCTATCGTCCTATCTGTCTCACATCTGTATTCAGCAAGCTCTTGGAATCCATCCTTTCCCGGTGCATCCATCACTACCTTCACCAAAACCACCTCCTCCCCGACACCCAATGTGGCTTTCGACCTTCCTTCTCTGCCGATGACCAACTCCTACGCCTCACTGATCTCCTCTACCTCCAGCTTAACTCCCGTCGCTCCACCATTTTTGTCTCCCTCGATCCCAAAAAGGCCTACGACCGTGTCTGGTATCCCGGTCTCCTGTTTAAACTCGAAACCTATGCCTTCCTGTCAACTACATCCATCTGATGGCCTCCTTCCTCTCCCACCGCCCCTCCTATTTTACCATCCATAATGCCGATTCCCACATCTTCTACCCCTCTGCAGAGGTGCCCCAGAACTCTGTCGTCACCCTCTCCTCTACCTCCTGTACATGGCAGATATCCCCCAACCCCCCCTCCAGTGCACCTCTTGCAATATGCCGATGACAATGCATTCCTCACCCTCGCTTCTACCCTCCAACGGTCCCACGCCTTCTCCAGAATACACTTGACCTTTTTGCTGCATGGTGTATCCAGTGGCTCCTGTGTTGAGTGGTACTTAAGATAGGTGAATAAATTAGTGAAATCAATGTGAAGTGAAGTGGAAATTAGAAAATAAATGAAAAACTTAGTTTAGAAGAATTACACACTGGCAAACAGCGGGCAGAGCAGCAGTGATAGAATAGCCAATGACCATGAAATCAGCATGTTGAGGAGAAGCCATAGCCCTTTCCACATAAGTGGACGCTGTCGATTCAGCCGTTAGTATATCACCCAACCGGCTCACGTGTTTCTCAGTTGTCACATGTGGTCAAAGGCCCTCACCTACATTCCAAGAGCTGTCAATTCAGCCGTCAGAGCATCGCCCGACTGGCTCACGTGTTTCTCTATTGTCACATGTGATCAAAGGCCCTCGCCTACATTTCAAGAGCCAATGGCCGACGTTAAGAAGATTCTTCAAGAAACTTTTCAATGTGACAGAAGAGGCAATGACCGTGAAGTCGTTCACCTCCAGTGAACTGAAGTGAACAAATACGCGAGACGCAGTGGGCCCGAGAGTAGTAGTTTTCAGTTCAGTTTAGGAACTGAAGACCGTCATGCAAGAAGAGACTACATCGTACACAGAAGCACCAAGTCCGCCGCTGTAATGGAATAGCAAGCAGCAGCCTCGCCGCCAGAAGACAGAAGTTAGAAGGTATTCTAGGACTGATTTTTACGTACCCAGGTGACTTGTGAGGACGGGAAGGAGACGGCCTCACATCAACAGTCACCTGTGAGCTGGGATGAAGATCTGACAACCGAAGACTGACAAGCTGGAGTTCATTGTTCGAGTGTGGGACACTGGCCTTCCCCCGCCGCGCCGCTCCGTTGGCCGATGCACAACACTGTCACACGCGGCCGCATAGAGAAGAGAGACACTGGGACGCCAAATCCAAGGTATCACCATCTGATTCACGACTTCATTCTCAATAATTAAAGGGGCCACAGCATGATGCGTGTCTCCAGTCAACTGGGCGAGACGGCAACACGAGATACACACCGCCAGGCGTAATCAGGCGCCGCCGCTGCCACAGCAGAAGGCTTCGCAAACGACACAGCTGCCGCTCTCCCAGCCAGAACAATCCAGTAAGGAAACCATTGTACAAATCTTTCAATAAAATTTATCTTATATAAAAATGCTGTTTCATTCTACCTCATGCCTGAGCCAAGGAAGGACCCACCCTTCCCACATGTTGTTAAGAGAGAAAAAGTAATTTATTTAGTGTTTTTTCACCCTGCCATAATGCTTTAGAATCAAATGCCCTTTGCAGTAATGCTCATCCTGACAATTGACTAGCACCAAAAGAGAAAACCCAGTTACATTTGGTGTCAGAGAAAAAACCCTTGGCTCAATATGAGGTGTAAATGACAGGCACTAAAGGTCCACAGTTAGTATTGTTTAATGTGTGAAAGGACAGAGGTTTGCATAGCAGTCGTAATATTTTCTTTGTTTAGAAGTGCATTTTTTCCCATAATTTTAAGAGTTTGTCGAAAATATTTAAACATCTTTTGAATTCAGTGTAGTAAGATGGTGTAACTAATAGGTTGTAAAATTATGACACGAAATCGTACAAAGTCAGAGTCAGCACCAGAATCAGTTTCTACTGAGGAAGCTATTTCGAGCTTAGTTAATCAAATAGCGCAGCTTAAAAATGATGGTAATGCCTTATTTAAACAGTTGTGTGAGGTTAGGCAAACCGGTTGAATCCCTCCCACCCTAGATTCCTCAGCAGCAGCCTTGGTAACTCCTTTTTCAGGTAAACCTGGCGAGGACATAACAGCCTTTTTTGACGATTTAGTAGCAGCTGCAAAGTTAGGATCATGGGCAGATGAACAGCTTTTACAAATGACAAAGTTAAGACTGATAGGAGCGGCTAAAGCACACATGTTATACCATTAAGAATTATGGAATGCACTAACATTTGAGAAATTGCAGAAAGGATTACTTAAACGTTTTCAAAAACAGGACAGCTGTTGACTTTATACGGAAAAATTAAACACTATCACTCAGAGGCAAAACGAGTCGTTAGAAAGTTTTGTAGATAGGATTAGAAAATTTAATATTAACACCTATCAGTTGACAACTAGTGATGAAGCAAATAAACTTATTTTAACAGAGGCAGAAGATAGAGCTCTGGATACATTTTTACGTGGGTTACCTCCTGAAACGTCCCGACATGTAAGGGCAGAGTTTCCTAAAAATTTATGGGAATAGTGTTTCAGCTAGGTGACACTACCGCAAGGGGCCTGCTGCCGCAAGATTTCCCCAACCGGAAGGCCAAATCAACTACACTGCATGCAACGTCCTTGAAGGTTGATTCGCGGGATAAGATACCATTTGGCTCAGGAAAACTTTTTTGGATGACTGTTGACCCCGAGGTACCTACAGATACAGTGTATCTAATAGAGCCATTAGACGAAAATGAGGAATTAGATGTATCACTTTGTTTTGTACGTAGAAGTGTTGTACGGGTTCAAGACGTTGAGGGAGAAAGAAAAGTACCAGTACATACTGACAATTTCGGAGTGGAGGACAAAGAGTTGCATAAAGGAATGTTAGTAGCTACAGTCAGTACTTGTGAAGAAGAAGATTTCATTTGGTCAAATATTACTGATGGTCAGAAACCAGACGCCTATAAAACCGCATTACACCAGAGGATTGAGCATTTGAAAGGAAATGTTAGGGACACGATAGACGCAGTTTTAGTTGAGTTCCAAGATTTATTTAATCCAGAAGGTCCACTGCCAGCAACAGATATCACACAGCATAGGATTCCAACAGGAAATAGCCCCCAGTTTATAGGAAGCCATATAGAATTCCGTATCACTTACAGCCAGTACTGGATGAATTTTTAAAACAGCATCTAAAAGATGGAATTATAGATTATTCTGATTCGCCTTATAATTCAAATATTGTAATTATTCCAAAGAAGTCTCCCGACGGTACGAAACGATATAGATTTTGTTGTGACTACAGACACCTTAACAAACAAACTATCTCAGATGTTTATCCTCTTCCAAACATTACGGATATCATTGACAGTTTGGGTAACAGTAAATAGTTTTCAACAATTGATTTACATAGCAGATATCATCAATTGGAAGTTGCACCTGAAGATAGGCATAAAACAGCATTTTCTACTGCTGGAGGCCACTGGCAATTTAAAAGAATGCCTTTTGGTTTGAAAAACGCACCAGCAACTTTTCAAAACTCAGCAATGTTGTATATATCTAGACGATATTATTGTATTCTCCAAAGACATTAATGAACATGCTGTGCGTCTGCGTAACGTTTTTCAGAGACTTAGAAAAGCTAAATTAACATTAAATATGTAAAAATGTAGTTTTGCATTGACAGAGGTTACATACCTAGGGCATGTCATTAGTGAAAAAGGAATTAAAACAGATCCTCGATTAATTCAGCAGTTAAGGACTTCTCAACACCACAGTGCATTAAGGAAGTACAAAGTTTCATTGGTCTCGCATCGTATTACCGAAAATATGTTCAAAATTTTTCTGAAATTGCCCGACCCTTAATCAATTACTGAAAAAGGGTGCAAAATTTCATTGGTCTGAAGACTGTGAATCAGCATTTCAAACCCTTAAAGATAAGTTGACACATAGTCTAGTATTAGCCCACCCAGATTATTATTATTATTATTATTATTATTTTCGATTATTTCCATTTAAGAGAGCGTTTGAACTTGAATTCCTTTATGATGTTTGTTTATGTTTCTTCTGAGCCCAAATTTTCTTCATGTGTTCACTGTGTTGTTTCTTTCGCTCCGCTGTCCATTTGCATCCTGGTCAAATTTATGTTTTTTGATGATGTTCTTGAATTCAGTTCTATTTTCTGCATCATTTACTGTTATGTGTGCTTGTCTGAGGTCCTCTTCAACTTCTTTTATCCATTTTGTTTTTCCCCTGCCTGAGTTGATGACTTTAAGAATTCGCTTTGAAATTCTGTTTTCATTCATCCTGTGGATATGTCCGTAGAACTGCATTCTTCTTTTCCTTATTGTATCCGTAATCTTGTCTGTGTATTTGTATAATTCTGATGTTGGTCTCTTCATCCAGATTCCTTGCTCTTGTTTCGGGCCAAAAATTTTCCTGAGAATTTTCCTTTTTTGTTTCTCTATTTCTTTGATTTTAGTTTGCCCACCCATTTGAGTTGTTTCAGATGCATTCAGTGCCTCCGGAAGTACGACAGTGTTGTAGTGCCTCAATTTTGTGTTAATGGATATGGACTTTTTGTTATAATAGTTCCACGTGAGTTTATATGCTTTCTGCAGTTTTTTTATTCTTTCCTCATCGGCCTTTAGGTTGATCCCTGATGGCTGGATGATTTCTCCCAGGTACTTAAAATGTGGTACTTGTACGATTTTCCCATGGGTTGTCACAATAGGCAATTTGTCTTGTGGCACTCTTTCTATGTACTGAGTTTTCTCATATGAGATTTGCAGGCCAGTTCTTTGTGCAATTTCGTGTCTCTATGGCGTTAGTGGCTTCTTTTCTATTATTTGTGAGGATTGCAAGGTCATCCGCAAAAGCTAAACACTTCAAATTGAATCTATTATCTTTTCTAATGCCAATTTGGATTCCTTTGACTTCTTTTTCCCATGTCCTGATAATTTTTTCAAGAATGATATTAAAGAGTAATGGTGAAAGTCCATCACCCTGTCGCACTCCAGTTTGGATTTCAAATGGAGCCTACCCAGATTATAATAAAGAATTTATTTTATCCTGTGATGCAAGTGGTCATTCAGTAGGAGTTGTTTTGTGTCAGAATATTAATGGCGCGGAACACCCCATAGCCTACGCTTCGAGACAACTAACAATGGCAGAAAGAAATTATTCCACAACACAGAAAGAATTGTTAAGTGTTATTTATGACATCAAATACTTTAAATGCTACTTGTATGGTAGAAAATTCAAGGTTATTACAGACCACACAGCTTTAAAATGGTTGCTTGGGTTAAAGGATCCATCTAGTCGTCTCACCTGTTGGGCCCTATTTCTTTCCGAAATGGATTTCGAAGTTATCCATAAACCAGGCAAAAAACACACGAATGCAGATTCCCTTAGTCGGAAAATAGCACTTTTGGAAGCAACAGGCCTAGATACTGAGGAATGGAGAAAGGCACAAGATGAGGATACAGAATGCAAAAAATACGCAACTAAAAAACAATTTTGCTTTGAAAATGGTGTATTATGCTGTAAAACAAAACTTGGACCGCGAATTGTTGTTCCCCAACACCTTAGACAAGAAATAATGGCCCACGTTCATATCCTTGCAGGACACGGTGGACAGCGGACAACCAAAAGACGCGTAGATGGGCAATTTTGGTGGCAAATCAGAAAGCAGGATGTTGCGCAGTACGTTCGTAATTGCATTGCGTCCGCACAACGAGCTGAACTTTCTCGTTTAAAAATAACCTTACAGAGGCTCCCCGAGGCTTCATGCCCATTTCAAATCTGCGGAGTAGATATCTACACTCCGTTTCATGAAACTCCTGATGGTAATAAGTATGTTCTTACGATGATAGATCACTTTCCACGCTATCTAGCTATGGTGAGTCTCCCAGATCAGCAAGCAAATACAGTTGCCCAAGCTTTAGTTAACAACTGGATACTTAAATTTGGCGTACCTGAAGCTATTATCACAGATCAGGGATGTAATTTTATGTCTGAATAAATGAAACAGCTATGCCACTTACTAAAAATTCGTAAATTATGCACAACTCCGTTACACTCTCAGTGCAACGGACCCACAGAAAGAGTTCATCAGACAATTGGCAAGATGCTTAGTTATTATATTAACGAACAACATTCTAATTGGGATACGTATTTACCAATAATCGTATCTGTATACAAAGCCAAAACGCATGAAGTAACTGGCATGTCACCTTATGAAGTGGCCTATGGGATAAAAATGCCGTCATCTTTTGATATAATCAGGCAGAAAAACGTTAGTCGGAGAAACAGTAAAAGATTTCTGTCGAATGATGAAGGATGTATGGAAAAAGGTTCAAAAATCTAATACAAAGGCTTTGGAATGACAGGAAAGATTAGGTAATGCCCAAGCTAAATATCCACATCAGTCAGTGGGTGATGCTGTCAACCCCATACATTACGAAAGGAAAAACGAAGAAATTTGTAACAAACTACAGAGGTCCTTATCAAAATATTGAGATCACATTACCAGTCAACGTTAAACTGAAACTGCCCACCCGAACTACTATTGTCCATGCAAGTCGTTTAAAGCCTTTTAAAGGCGCTCCAGATGTAATTCCTTCAACAATAGTGTCTGCTTTTCCGAAGGGTGGAGGAAGTGCCCGAAAAGGAAAAAGAGTGGCCACGCCAGCACAACCTACAGATATGGCACCATACCATATTCGACCAAGGGTGCAAATGTCCTAGTTGAATCATGGTAGACTGTGGATAGTATACAAATGTAAATAATTAATAAATGATAATGGTTTATTTTTTAAGAAAAAGAAGGTTGAACATAGAAACATGTAATTCTTGTAGTTAACAATATATTCCTTCTTTCCTTTGTTTTTGTTTTTACTAGCATTTCCTACACAAAACCTATTCTACCTCAATTACTCCCATGACAGTTCCCTTCTGAAATCATTAGATATGTTCAGAAACTCACAGCAAGGCAAAATTGATGCGAATGTTATGATGCAACATGCCTTAAAGTTATAAAGGGAACACAAAACTAAAATTATAATGCTAAGAACGGGTATATCTGGAACCTTTGTGTTGGTGTTTCTGCTTTGTACCGTTTTGTTTTATTTAAGACGAAAAAGTAAGCCAAATAATAATATACCACTTCATTAAATCCCTGTTAACTGGATACCACACTCGTAACTGGTTTACTTCAGTGGTTACTTTTGAGCATTAGTGTATTAATTTTGTTTATTGTACTTCAGTCTTTATTAAACAGTCTCATGTTAAAATAAACAATACTGTAGAATAGATATTCTTGCATTAATGTAGGGTAGATTAAACAGGTATTGCTATGTAATTTTCTAAGTGAAAAATCTATTTTTGTTTATTCATTGTCATCAAGATTTGTTACACTTATTATAACGATTTATGTGTGAACTATGTGATTCATGAGTGTACAGTGCCTTAGTAAAGTGATAAAGTATTTTCAACATACTTAATGTGAAGCATGTGTAATCATCTAAGTCGAGAGTTTTCATAGCTCGTGTTAGTGCTTTTACCACATGAAGGGTGGAGGAATGTGGAGTGGTAAATTCGAGGGCGAATTTCTCCGAGGAGTGGAGGAACGTTGAGTGGTACAAAACTTTCAATAAAAGGTATGTAAAAATGCTGTTTCATTCTACCTCATACCCGACCCAAGGAGGAACTCACCCTGCCCCCATGTTGTTAAGAGAGAAAAAGTAATTTAGTGTTTTTTCACCCTGTCATAATGCTTTAGAATCAAATGCCCTTTGCAGTAATGCTCATCCTGACTATTGACTAGCATCAAAAGAGAAAACCCAGTTACACCTGAAAATCAATCCTTCCAAGACCCAGGCAATCATCGTAGGTCGTACCACTTGCTCCTTCCGGCTCCTGGATTTCTCCCTTACCGTCTGTGCCCGTCATGTCTGCTCTCCCCCATCCTCACCTACCTTGGCCTTACCATTGACCATCACCTCCCTTGGATCCCTCATCTTCGCTCCATCCAATCCAAAGCCCACAACCGTCTCCTAATCCTCAAACTCCTCTCTGGCTGGACATGGGGGTTGCACCCCTCTACCATCCTCCACACCTTTAAATCCTTAATCCGTCCCATCCTCTGCTGTGCCGGTCCTGCCTGGATATCTGCCCCCCCCCCAAATTCTATAAGGCCCTCCAGATCCTTGAGCATCATGCACTCCGCCTTGTCTTCCGTAAACGCCTCCCGTCCCCCATGTGGATCCTCTATGACCTCATTCCTTTCCCCCATCTGCTCCTATTCCTCGAACATATCCGCATACTCTACACCTCCCACCACCTTGATTCCCCTCAACCCCTGGTGGCTCCTCTCCTCTCCTGTCCCCACCCCCTGCCACACCTTCACTGTTGTGACCCCCCCACCCTCCATCTCTACACCCTTCATCTCCTTTCCCAAGGTGGGTTTCATCAACTGCCCCTCCTGGATGATGCCCTCTTTCCCTCCATCTATCCCTCCTATCAACTCTGATCTTCACCCCCCCCCCCTCCTTTCCTCCGTCCATCCCCTGGGCTCCGTATTCCCCCCTTCCATCCTGTTTTCTCCCCACCAAATTTCTCCATACCTCCCTTCTCCCCCGAGTCCTTTCGTATTCCCCTCCTCTGCCTTCCCCACTCCCTGTCGCATCTGCCCAGCACCCCCCACCCCACTTATGGGTCCTCATCCTCCATTGGCTCCTTTCCCCTCTACCCCATTCGCTTTTCCTCTCCTTCCCCCCTTTTTTATATTCGCATCATCTGTCCAGTTTCCCCCACCTGCTCCCAGCTGTGGTATGTCACATTTGCCAACTTTTTAGTGCAGCGTTCCAGTGAATGTTCAGTGCTGTTCATCTTTCTAATGTTGCGAACAGAAACCATGCGGTTGCTGGGTGTGAATTTTATGTCTTTTTCGAGCAGAAACCAGACTGTCACCGTGTGTTTTTAACTGTCTGTCTATTTTTTTACCTGTCTGCTTTGTAAGTATTTTATTCGTGTCATCATCCCCCATACCTCGAAAGACTACCGCCGTGCAGTCACGGCATAGCCAGTTATCGAAGTGTTAGGTGTTCCAGGACCTGCCAGCCTGCCAGCCTGCCAGCCCGGCAGCCTCTGCAGTCACCTCCTGCCAGCGGCAGTGGAGTGGGACTTCGGCCTCAGTCTTCTTTTTGTCCGTCTTTGTGAGCTCCTTATTTTCTTCTTTAGTTTTGCCCAGTCCTGTCCTGTTCTTTTTCTTCTTTTCTCGTTGTAATCATGACAAGCACCACCACCACTACCACCACCACCACTATTGTATATAGCTCTCCCTCTGCCACCACCACCACAATTACGAGGTGTAATTGCCCCCCCTCATTCCATTCCCCAAGCTTCTCACCCTCCCTTCTCCTTCTAATTCACTCTTCATAACCCCGTTCCCTGCTCCTTCCTCCGTCGCCTCCTCCTCTGATCCCTTCTTGTAAGCAGCTTCGATGCATGAGCTGTTCAGCTGATTGTGCGATAATTCTCGCACTTGTCAGCTCTTGCCGTCTTCGGAATGTGTGGATGATGCTTTTCCAAAAGACAGATGGTATATAGCCACACTCATATATTCTACATACCAACGTGAATAGTCGTTTTGTTGCCACTTCCCCCAATGATTTTAGAAATTCTGATGGAATGTTATCTATCCCTTCTGCCTTATTTGACCATAAGTCATCCAAAGCTCTTTTAAATTACGATTCTAATACTGGATCCCCTATCCCTTCTAAATCGACTCCTGTTTCTTCTTCTATCACATCAGACAAATCTTCGCCCTCATAGAGGTTTTCAATGTATTCTTTCCACCTATCTGCTCTCTCCTCTGCATTTAACAGTGGAATTCCCGTTGAACTCTTAATGTTACCACCGTTGCTTTTAATGTCACCAAAGGTTGTTTTGAATTTCCTGTATGCTGAGTCTGTCCTTCCGATAATCATATCTTTTTCGATGTCTTCACATTTTTCCTGCAGCCATTTCGTCTTAGCTTACCTGCACTTCCTATTTATTTCATTCCTCAGCGACTTGTATTTCTGTATTCCTGATTTTCCTGGAACATGTTTGTACTTCCTCCTTTCATCAATCAACTGAAGTATTTCTTCTGTTACCCATGGCTTCTTCGCAGCTACCTTCTTTGTACCTATGTTTTCCTTCCCAACTTCTGTGATGGCCCTTTTTAGAGATGTCCATTACTCTTCAACTGTACTGCCTACTGCGCTATTCCTTATTGCTGTATCTATAGCGTTAGAGAACTTCAAACGTATCTCGTCATTCCTTAGTACTTCCGTATCCCACTTCTTTGTATATTGATTCTTCCTCTTTCATTCCTTATCCCAAGCCCATATTCTCCTGTAACCTTTTCTTCTACTCCTTCCCCTACAACTGCATTCCAGTCGCCCATGACTATTATATTTTCGTCCCCCTTTACATACTGCATTACCCTTTCAATATCCTCATACACCTTCTCTATATGTTCATCTTCAGCTTGCGACGTCGGCATGTATACCTGAACTATCGTTGTCGGTTTTGGTCTGCTGTCGATTCTGATTAGAACAACCCGGTCACTGAACTGTTCATAGTAACACACCCTCTGCCCTACCTTCCTATTCATAACGAATCCTACACCTGTTACACCATTTTCTGCTGCTGTTGATATTACCTGATACTCATCTGACCAGAAATCCTTGTCTTCCTTCCACTTTACTTCACTGACCCCCACTATATCTAGATTGAGCCTTTACATTTCCCTTTTCAGATTTTATAGTTTCCCTACCACGTTCAAGCTTCTGACATTCCACGCCCCGCCTCATAGAACATTATCCTTTCGTTGATTATTCAATCTTTTTCCCATGGTAACCTCCCCCTTGGCAGTCCCCTCCCGGAGATCCGAATGGGGGACTATTCCGGAATCTTTTGCCAATGGACAGATCATCATGACACTTCTTCAATTACAGGGCACATGTCCTGTGGATACACGTTATGTGTCTTTAATGCAGTTGTTTCCATTGCCTTCTGCATCCTCATGTCGTTGATCATTGCTGATTCTTCCGCCTTTAGGGAAATTTCCCACCCCTAGGACAAGACAGTGCCCTGAACCTCTATCCGCTCCTCCGCCCTCTTTGACAAGGCCGTTGGCAGAATGAGGCTGACTTCTTATGCCGGAAGTCCCACTTTACCCCCACAGGCCGTCATTCTCCTCCGTGAATCCCAGCATTTCTAACATGCCTGGACACACTACGACACCATCGGCAACTACAAAGACACGTCCAAACCTTGTACACGACTAAGAACCACCGTGACTGGTGACAGACATGCACCCGTCTTAATGTTACACTTCCTATCAACTTGTCCAAGTACAGGTCTGCCTTCCGTCACCTTACCGGATCTAAACTTCCCCCCCCCCCCCTACTACCCTACATTCATAAATCTTTTTAATAAAATATCGAGTAACAATTCAGCGATAACTTCAGCCTGGGATAATGTTAGCCACTGATAATACAGTGAAAACACCACAACCTGCCTTCCTATGTTCTCACGTGGAACTAAAAGAGAAAATTAGTGAAGATCAGCTTTGCACTACCTGTCATAGTTAAGGCTGTAGATCACGAGTGTGTAAAAAGAGCACCGATGCTATTACACTGAATGATATAAGGATTGGTTCCAGTGTTTATCACCACATGTCCCCATTGCACACCTGGACATGCACAAAATGTGAACATACATTTCGTTATTTATTATTATTATTATTTTTTATTGCTGTTGTTGTGGTCTTCAGTCCAGAGACTGGTTTGATGCAGCTCTCCATGCTACTCTAGCCTGTGCAAGACTCTCCATCTCTGAGTAACTACTGCAACGTACATCCTACTGAATCTGCTTACTCTGTTCATGTCTTCGTCTCCCTCTATGATTTTTACAGCCCCCGTCTCTCCCACCCCCACTTCCCTCCAGTACAGAATTGGTGATCACCTGGTATCTCAGAATGTCTCCTATCAACCGATTCATTCTTCTAGTCAGGTTGTGCCCCCCCAACTGTATTTAGTACCTCCTCATTAGTTACACAACTAGGCATTAAATTTTCAACATTCTTCCATAGCACCCCATTTCAGAGGCTTCTAGTCTCTTCATGTGTGAACTCTATCTTCCAAACATGGCTACATACACTGATAAAAATAGCTTCAGAAATGACTTCCTAAAGCTTAAATTGATACTCAATTTTAACATAATTTCTCTTCTTCAGAAACACCTTACTTGCCATTGCCAGTCTAAATTTTATGTCCTCTCTACTCCAGTCATCCTAAGTTATTTTGCTGCCCAAATAACAAAACTCGTCTACTGTTTCAAGTGTGTCATTTCCTAATTTAATTCCCATAGCATAACTTGGTTTAATTAAACTATATCCAATTATCCTTGTTTTGCTTTAGTTGATGTTTATCTTATATCCTCCTCTCAAGACACTGTCTATAATTTTCAACTGCACTTTCAAGGCCTTTGCTGCCTCTGAGGGAATTACACTGCCATTGACAGACCTCAGAGGTTTTATTTCTTCTTCTTGAACTTTAATGCCTACTCCAAATATTTCTTAGGTTTCCTTTTCTTCTTGTTCAATGTACAGATTGAATAACATTAGTGATAGGCCTACAACCCTGCCTCACTCACTCAACGACTGCTTTCCTCTCTTCCCTCAACTGTTATAACTTCCACATGGTGTAAGTAGCCTCTTGCTCCCTGTATTTTACCCCTACTACCTTCAGGATTTAAAAGAGAGCATTCCAGTCAAGGCTGTCAAAAGCTTTCTTAAGTCTACAAATACTGTAAATGTAGGGTTGCCTTTCCTTAATTGATCTTCTAAGATAAGTTGTAGGATCACTATTTCCTCATATTTTGCTGCATTTCTCCAGAATCTATACAAACTTTCCACCAGGTCAGCTTCTACCAGTTCTTCCATTCTTCTGTAAAGAATTTGTTTTAGTGTTTTACAATCATGACCTACTAAACTGATAGTCTGGTAATATTCACACACGTCAGCAACTGCTTTCATTCTAATCAATACTAACTTCTTGATTATTCTTAACATTTCTGCATATATGAGTACTTCAATACATTTTTACTGTTCCTAATAATTTATTGAAAAGCTATTGAAACACTGTGCATCTTCCACTTACAAGCAACTATTAATGAAATACAATGTCTCATAAAACGAGATTAACATAAACTCAGCAATGAATATACAGAAAACAATCAAATATGGCTCATAATAGTGGAATGAAGCATCACCTGAGAATAAAAGGCTGGAAGTATGAAAAAATGCACACTGTATGGGGTAGTTTAGTAAATGGAAAGAGTAGCGTTCAATTAAAATTCCGTATTGACAGTAGAAATGTTGGCACACGTGAGGCTATACTGACCCTATGATTTATCTTAGAGAATAGATTAAGGAAAGGCAGGCCTGTGTTTGACAAAGTTGATTGGAATACTCTCTTTCAAATTCTGAAGGTGGCAGGAGTAAAATACAGGGAGAGAAAGACTATTTACAATTTGTACAGAAACCAGATTGCAGTTATCAGAGTCAAGGGGCATGAAAGGGAAGCAGTGGTTGGGAAGGGACTGTGACAGGGTTGTAGCCTATCCCCAATGTTACTCAATCTGTATATTGAGCAAGCAGTGAAGGAAACAAAAGAAAAATTCGGCTTAGGTATTAAAATCGATGGAGAAGAAATAAAAACTTTGAGGTTCGCCGATAACATTGTAATTCTGTCAGAGACAGCAAAGGACCTGGAAGAGGAGCTGAACGGAATGGACAGTGTCTTGAAAGGATGATATAAGATGAACATCAACAAAAGCAAAACGAGGATAATGGAATCTACTCGAATTAAATTGGGTGATGCTGAGGGAATTATATTAAGAAATGAGACGCTTAAAGTAGTAAATGAGTTTTGCTATTTGGGGAGCAAAATAACTCACAATGGTCAAAGTAGAGAGGATATAAAATGTAGACTGGCAATGGCAAGAAAAACATTTACGAAGGAGAGAAATTTGTTAACATTGAGTATAGATTTAAGTGTCAGGAAGTCGTTTCTGAAAGTATTTGTGTGGAGTGTAGAAATGTATGGAAGTGAAATGTGGATGATAAGTAGTTTAGACAAGAAGGAATAGAAGTTTTCAAAATGTGGTGCTACAGAAGAATGCTCAAGATTAAATGGGTGGATCACAAAACTAATGAGGAGGCATTGAACAGAATTGGGGAGAAGAGGAGTTTGGGGCACAACTTGACTAGAAGAAGGGATCGGTTGGTAGGACATGTTCTGAGGCATCAAGGGATCACCAGTTTAGTATCGGAGGGCAGTGTGGAGGGTGGAAATCGTAGAGGGAGACCAAGAGATGAATACACTAAACGGATTCAGAAGGATGTAGTCTGCAGTATGTACTGGAAGATGAAGAAGCTTGCACGGGATAGAGTAGCATGGAGAGCTGCATCAAACCAGTCTCTGGACTGAAGACCACAACAACAACATCGGCAGTTATGTTGTGATGTCACATGCACCCCACTTCTGGGATCCACACGTTACATGTATGTATAATATGTATTATCCCCCACATTGCAGCGAGTACTTCTACCTGTACTGCGTGTCGTACCTGTGGGTCGTCGTGCTGGGATTCCTGCTGACACTCGTCGTGGGCGCCGTCATGTCGTGGGTGGCGGGCGTCACCTGCAAGGGTAACCGCAGCGTGCCGCCGCCAGACCCCGACCTCTTCGTGCCGCCAGTCCGGAGGGCGCTGCTCGCGAGGAGAGGGCGCAGGGTGAGTGGCAGTGGTAACAGTGGCAGCACTGTCTCCAGCAGAGCGATGCCCTGACAAGTGATTAGGCAGTCAATTTCAGATATAATCTGTTTGGAGACACATTTACTGTTGAATGAAAAGCTGTTTTAGTGGTGGAGTTAATTATGAAGTGTTTCTGAAATAAACCTCTTTCGCTTGTATATGAACTATTATGGGAACACAAAAACTTTCGTGATTTCAAATCACATCTTCAGGTGTACAAGATAGGAAATGTACAGCGAACATTATGATAAACAGATAGCTATCCTAATAACCTATGCTGATGACAACCAATATGAAATACACATCAGTGAAACATTTAAATCCTGATACAAAAAGGAGTGGGAGTCGACATCTCAAAGTAAAGTACTGTTACCCACAACAAGCGGGATGTCGTAATTCAAATTGACAGGTTGAAAACTGAAATATTAAATGTGCACCTACCTACAGTTAAAAGAGCAAAATAACAAAACAAGAAAAGAAAAAGCCCCAGCTAGATACATTGAACGCCCCTGGTTATGAATCCTCACTTCATACTGGGAAGCTGCAGACAGCAATGCTTCAGCCTGCTCAGTGTGCCAGTGTGTTCATGTGTATCACGGAGGGCACTAGCATCACCGTGCACATAGCAGGGAAAGCTACAAACATTTTTATTCAATCAAAATATCTTGGGAATGTTTGAGGCCTCTGTTACACAGCATAATCATATAAATTATAAAATATGTCGGCAAAAAAATTGTAAAACCAAATAGACCAGATGTAGGAACATGTAACAACAAGCCCAATACCAATAACCAAGCAAATATGACACTACATCTTTGAAAGGTAATCAAAGTTAGACAGTATATTGTAACATCTTAACTCCAGCTGATTGTTAAGGGTGTGTTTGGGGTATAGCTTCAGACTCCACATAATTTCAATCTCGTCCTTTAAAGATCTAGTCCTTCACTTCTCTGTGTAAGACCTTTAAATTATTGACTACACCTGTTATGGAGTGGCCAGAATCACGTAAGTTGCTACTTAAAATAGACTTTGAATTTCTCAGACTATCGTGTTCTCGAAACATAATAGCAGACCCTCTGCCAGTCTGCCACACATACCTGGTGGGACAATTGTCACAACTGATGCGATATATATACCAGCAGTGTCGTACATTTCACAGGCCACATACTCTTTATTTACAAGTGTTTGACCAAGATTCTGTGGGGTAAAGAACACTTGCTTTATCTCTTTTGGCCTTAACTTTATTATTAAACTTAATTTATTTAATTTTATTATTAAATTATAAAGTGTCTTTCCTGACTGCAGACTTATTTAGTCTAGTGGCTTAAATGGCTCTCAAGAGACCAATCTTGGTACTTAGTTTTAAAAAAAGTCACACGAGCCAGTCTGCTATGACCCCACTGGGGCCGATCTGACAACTCAGCTTCAATGATGTAGCTACACAATATGCTCTATGACCTAATGGACGCTGAGAGCCAGAAGAATGGCTCCACTATATATGCCGATCGTTTGTCAAAGGTCGTGTTGCTCACCAGAGAGATTGAGCTTACAGGAAATGCCATGTGTCATGCTGGATCACATATGGCGGTGTTGGGGTGACCGAAAAGCTCAATATTTGTGCAAACAAGGCAACTTAAGGTAAAAGGAGAACTACCAAGAAACTGATAATAAAATGCGGAGAAAGTAAGAGCCTCACAAATTGTATTTAGACATGGTAGAATGTAGTGAGGTACAGTTCCTCCACTTACTGTGATGTCACCCATTACATATACAGGGTACTATAGAAAATTGTTACATATACCTATAGGAGCTAATATTGGTCAAAAATGGAATAAAAGATGTGTCCGGAAACCAGTATCTGTTGAGATATGGCTCAAAGTGTTCTCTCATTCCCATCTGTGTGTTACATAGAAGTATATGCTACAGGAATGCACTTACCATGCATTCTGAAGCATTCTTCAGTGCTACTTCACAGTGAATAAGCATTCTTTCAGATATACAGAGCACCATTTGGATTGTGTTTTGTGCATTGGTCACAAGCTACTGCAACATCTCGACATTGTTGATGGGTCAGGCACACATCAATGTTGTTAAATATCCCCAGAGCAAGAAATCCAATGGAGTCAGATTTGGTCAATGAGGAGACCATGGTACTGGACCTCCCCAGTCAATCCATTACCCATGAACATTGCAGTGAGATACTGTTACACAATCAGTAGAAAATTGGGTGGTGACCTGTCATGCATAAAACAGTCATCATTCTGTAATGGTAATGTTCTCCATTAGTGCTAATAATTTATTGTACAGAAAATGCTGATACGTGGCAACTGTTTAACTGTTTGGTAAAGTCTATGGCCCTAAGAGCCTTTCACTGACAATTCCCACCCGTACATTCATTCTGAAGTGATCCTGATGCCTTATCACTGTGATTGCTCAAGTACTGCATTGGTCCATACATGCATAGTGTAATAATTTACTATGGCATCTCTTGTGAATTCTGCCTCATCTGTAAATAAAATACAGTCTGTGAACTGTGGATTTTCAACAGCTCATATCATAACACGTATTGAATTTTGGACATATCGAAATAAGTACTTTCCTGCTATTATTCACCAATACTAACTCGTGTAGGAATATATGACACTACGTTTAAACACCCTGTATATAGTGGGTAGGGTGTTTGTTTTGGCATAGAACAACTAAATAGCTCCAAAAAATGTGAATTGTATGAAAAAAATGTTCCAGATAAAAAGTTAATGTTTTCAAAGTGGACATATATATGTGCTACCCACTAACTTCCATTCCCACAATGCAATGGTCAATTTTTTATTTTCAAATGGAAATCTTCATTTCATCGCAGATTTGGAGTCTATGCCAAAACATACCTAGGGTTTACGTGAAAATTTCTTTTCATTTGTGGTAGGTGGGGCAGTAATGAACAGATTTCAGATTCTCTGGCTTTCGCAATTAAGAACTGACTCATTTCATTCTACATTGCATTTGTGATAAATGTGTAAACTTTCCTCTTCTGAACCGTTGTACTTGTGTTCAAAACTTGATTTCACAGTAAAATTTTTTCGTTTAGAACTTTGAAAATGTGGAAAAGAAGTTACTTTTAATATAACATGGTGTTCTGTTCCCTACAGCACCAGGATGATGGATTTTAGTGAGTCCCCTCAAATCTCAATGTTTCCTTCCACACAATCCTAGTACACGCTTAAAATTTTGCTCATAAAACTAGAACCAGCTACATGTGCTGTTTTTTGTGCATTCAGCTAGTTGTTAATCAAAATAACTTAATTGCTTAATGTATATATGTTTTCTCTACTTTTCTGTCTTTTATGTTAGTGATGAAATTCAACAACTGCATAGTTTATTAAAATTAAAATTTAAAAGAGTCTTGATTTTAACTACTTTTAAGATCACTGACTATGTTTTCAAAAATTTTATACATAATTTATCGTTCTGTAAAGACAGATTTATATGCATCTGTAAATAGCTGCTGCTACAGAGCTGAGGGCAGTTCGTGCACAACCATGTACAGTCACCGGGCTGGTCAGTCAGTATAAAGTCACTTCTGCAAATTCCCAGTTGCACAATTACTTACAATAGACAAAATATTATTGCTACTTATTAATTTTTTTAAACTCCTTCTGAAAATCCATTGGCACTGAAATGTGAATTTGTCTCCATTATCCATTTCTTTTTTATTTTTTTTTTATAAAGTGGTTTCACTGTTGAGTTCTTTAATCATTCAGGAAACTAAACATTCCTAAAAGAAGAATTACAAATTTGGCCAAGTACTGGACCAACATAGGCAGCACAGTGCTTTAGTATTCTGCTAGATAATCCATCATGCACCTGAGAGTTCTTAGTCTTCACTTATTTACTCAGTGACTGAATCTCCACCTTTCCAGTATCATAGAGGTATATTTCAGATAGCAGTCTCTGGAAGCTGTTTCCTAAGAGAATTAGATAATTCCCTGGAGAAACTAAGTTTTTATTCAACTTACCCACTATATTCAGAAAGTTACTGTTGACTACTCTACATTGTACTTATTGTTGAAAGTTACTTAAAGTTCACTTATAACTTCCAGCAACTGATTTACGTAGTAGTAGTTGTAGTAGAAGAAGAAGAAGAAGATTTCAGAGTAACCAAACTAACAGGACTGTAAACTTAAGGAAAGGCAAAATTACACTGTACACAAACAGGCTTTAGTGATAGGCCTGGGTGTAGCTTTTCTGGCCTGCTGTGAAGGTATTGTGATGTGGTTGTGCTGCAAATGTCTGCATATCATAGACATTTGCAACCCAACATTTACATTATGCACTGTGTGTCTTGTTTGGAAACAAATTTGTTCAATTTGCTCACAATTCTTGCTGCCAACGTCAATAATGTCCATTTTAGTCCTTGCCCTCAAGCTGGATTTTCAAACAGCTCAGTACTTTCTCAGGTTTCTTTTCTGGCAGTGTTAGCTGTACGATAACAGTGGTGCAGAGTAGTATGGATCGAGTTGGCCAATACATCTAGTGTGAAGGTTCACTGAATGCAGTGGAAGGAACAATACAGTGATGCTATAATGAAATATTCTCACATGGATGGCAAACCAGATCATAATATCTTCATACCAGATCAGAAAAGCTACAACCAGTGGACAGTGTAGTTCTGTGTCTCCGTAAGTTCAATGTCCTGTTAATTAGATTGCTTTGAAATCTTTAATTCTTGTAAAGTCAGTTGCAGGGAGTTATAAGTGACGTCCAAATAGCTTACCATGACGATACAATATACAGTATTTAACAATTAGGTCCCGAATATAGCAGCTGAATCAAATAAAAGCTTAGTTCACAGCCCAATCCAGTTATGAAAAAAATTTGTGCAAAGAGTCAAACTAGAAGCAGTTATTCTGTAAAAAGCCACTGGATAGCATGGATTTCTCATATAAAACGCTCAGAAATATTGCTCAACAATCTCTATATCACGTTTTAATTAGGCCAAAACAGTAGTGGGCCAAATACTGAACCTTGTGGATCTCCATACTTAGTGTTTTTCTCACTGTGAATTTGGTTTTATTCCTGTATTACAATTTGTTAATGTGATCTGTTTTCTGTCACCGAGACAAGACTCTATTCACAATGCAACATTTCGTAGTTTCTCTTGTAGAATTAAATGATCTGTGCATCTGAAGGCCTTGGCTCTAGTACAGTCAGTGGGTACAGCCAGTATATATCTGTGTGCAGGGCTCCAACTCGCTGCAGCTGACACGTGTGGCCGGTGACCTGTCCAATGGTGTGGGACCAGCTGCAGACACCAAGAGCCAGGAGGAGTCGCTCAGTGGCATAGATGGCCACCACGTCGCCCCAATGTGATGTCGACAGAGTACAGTGGGGACTGTTGTGAGCTGAAAGGTGAATCCACATGGCAGGTGACCATGAATTTTTGTTCCCTGTACTTGAAAGATCATCATAATTTGACCTAAGATAAACAACAGACCTGGTACTGACACTTATGGGACCCACATTTGATGTTATACAATGGTCAAGTTTGTTTCGTTCTTGTGTCTAAGTGCACCAGTGTGACCCTCTACTTTCTATTCTGAAGGTTAGATGCCATTTTTAGAAGGCATGATGTCACAGACTGTAGCAAGGTCACAGGGTATACTGATTGGATAATTTTTCTTGTTTACCTGTGCCAGAACTTAATTTGTGAGGTCATGCTCAACTATATGTGCATTAGTCCATTCATCACCACCACCTGGTGCCAAATTATATAAATATTTTTGTGGAATTGTGGATGTCAGAGCAACATATTTTCTAAAGCAAGCAGCAGATTTCCAACTTTAATAGACAGTTATTCAGTGAAGAATCACAATACTAAAACCATGTAAAAGTCCATGAAAGCAAAATATCAGAGCTATAGGATCTCATGGAAGACCTCATGGAAGAATTACAAAATGTGTGAAAAGAAATATATATATATATAAATGGTATGCAAATAAATGAATACTTGCTTTCCAAATAGTAATCAATCACACCACTTAATACCTCAATATTATGAACATGTGTTGCCTGCTTTCATAGAAGGAGTTAATAACTCCATACACCAAAATTCCAGAGTTTATTTCTCGAGTCATTACTCTTTCCATTCACTGCAGTATTTTCAAAAATGGCAGTCCTGTGATGCAACTTCCTTGGGGGTGACAATCTCCCATCCCCTTGCATCAGTAATTACATAAAGATATCATGCATTGGACAAACCAATAATACCACTTTTTATCCATTGAAATAACGCCTTTCCAGCATTTCCATAGTTTTGATGTAATCACGCTGTAGGAATGTCATTTTTAAAATGGATTATTTCTCTGTGTGTAACAATCTCCCTTACCTCACAAAAAAGACTTTGCATTTCAGACATAATACAGACAGAATTGTATGAGGTAATGGAGCAGGATGAAACGTAAATATGTGGTAGAGTGGGCAGTGTCTTCTGCTGTGCACTTCATAATGAACTTCAGAATTAACTGAAATGTGTAATAAGTGTAATCAGTAGAGATGAAATCAGTGGAGATAGGAGGGAGGTCTCGAAAGTTCTGTGCCTCATACTGAAAAACGTGCATTTATGTTTCCAGAATGTTTTTCAACATAATCTTCTTTAACATTAACATATTTCATCCAGTGAAATTTCATCTTTGTAGTGTACCATTGGAAGGGCTGCAAGGCACTCTTCCACAGCTGGAGTTGCTTCTGTGTTAGGTGAAAAATGCTGATGAACAAGAGCAACTTTGAATTTTAAGAAGAAATGGAAGTCTGAGTGAAACACGCCAGGGGAATAGGCTGAACTTTCATCCAACACTTCACAGTGCATATCTAAAAGTAAATTATGTCAAGGTTGTCTATTTACTGCCATTAGGGAAACTCCATGATATACAGTCACTGCAAAGAAACTTCTAAACAAACAAAGATTACTGCATAATAGGTGTAAAACAAATAGTAGGGCTATAGATAGATGCTGAATGAAATGCATTTGGCTGTCAAGATATCAGTGATGCCTTCAATGACTACCATAGCATAGAAGAAATGTCTTCCAGCAACAAAAAGTGTTGAAGAGAATGTGTGTTCAGTGAAAAAAATTTATATTAGTGTATAAGTGAGAGCATTTAGCAATATTATAGTGACAACTATGGTATACAGAATGTGTTAGTTATGTGGGAAAAGAATAATAAACTTTTTGAGATAATAACTTGTAACCTGTGCTGTAAATCTGCAGACCACTTCAACAATAGACTCCTACTCCATTCTTCCTTCCTCATGTTTTTATTATTGTTATTGGTTAATATAACTGTTAATTTGTTACACAAAAGGTGTCCACTAAACTGCATTTAATGGTCATCGCACGGGCTGTATTTTCACATCACTGAAATGTACAAAGAAGATGGAGGCAGCAGTTGCAATCTGAAAGTAGTGAAAAGATGGCAGGAAGTAGTCTCCACATACTGAAGATTCAATATGGTACATCAGGACCAAAGCTTCCTAGAGCTACTATTCAATGCTGAATACAGTGCTTAATAAGGAACAAGGAAATTACAGGAACATAGACATTGGGATGAACTGTTACTAAATCTTTTAATATGCACTGTGATTATGCCCGCTAAATGAAATATAGTGAATCAGCAGGAATTCTGCCTTTTTTAACAATGCTGCTACTGACTCAGTTGTACAAGATATTCACTATTTATCTTGCATTGGTAGCTTAATGTTTACTTGAGTGGATTTCCGTGTTTCACAGAAAATGCTTCCCTACACCTGTATCAAAGTTGTTGTTATGTTATATCACCACTTGTGCATCTTTATAGCAAATACTGTTACTTGTCAGTAGCTGACAGTAATGTTTAAACCTTGTATGTAGGTAGTCAGGTCAGTCGTGGTAGAAGTGCATTCGTTTAGTTTTTTGTTTAACTGGTGGCAATTTGCAGTGTCATGTTTTGTGTTAGGTGGAAGCTAATCCACTGAAATAAATACAGGAGGTACATAAAGTCCGGGAACACTTTCAGTTATTTATTGCACAAAAACCAAACACTGTCAGATATCATACATATGTCATTTTGAAGAAAAACCCTGAAAGTTTTTTTTTTTCTTTCTTCACTTATACCGCCACAGTGTAGTTTGGTAATTTGCCGATAGTCAGTGCCAGTCACAAACATGTCGATTTCAGGTGCAGAGCAAGCTTTCTGTGTGTTGGAGTTCGAAATGGTCTTCCAGATCCCCAGATGTCACTCTGTGTGACTTCTTTTGGTGGGGACATGTCAAAGATGTGGTGCATGTACCGCCTCTACCACGTGATGTAGGAGAGCTCCGGGAGAGAATACGGGAAGCGACTGCCACAGTCGACAATGCAATGCTCAGACGGGTATGGCAGGAATTTGATTACCGTATTGACACCTGCCAGATCACTCATGGTTCACACATCGAATGTTTTGGGAGGGGGGGGGGGAGGGGGGAGGGGGGGGAGGGGGAGGGGGGACCCCACACTTCCAGATTTCCGCTTCAAAGTGCCATATGTATGACATCTCTACAATATTTAGTTCTTGTGCAATAAATAATTCAAAGTGTTCCCAAACTGCATGTACATCCTGTATTTTATTCCTTTAAAGAATGTTCCCAATCAGCATACTATTAGTCTGTAGAAATGTCATTGCTCGAACAGCATAATTTCTCTGGATGTAACATACCCTTTTACTTTACTATAAACACTTTGCATTTTAAACACAGTACAAACATATTTATACAAGCTAATGGAATTGTAAGATGTACCAATTACAACAGGAAGTACTTTGTGCCAATCACTTCACACTGACTGCAGAATAGGATGTAGCTGTGGATCTATCATGTTTTTTTCATAATCAGTCTCTGTAACATATATAAATTATGTTAAAATACTCCCTCTGTCAAAAACGTTTCAGGACATGTTTTTCTTTTTTTTTTATTTCCAAGTTTACAAAACTGAAAAATGTTGTTTTTATGTGACGTGGTATGTGTATGTCCTTCAAATAAACTTGGACAGGTTGCCATACAAAATCACTAAGTGACAGGACTGTGCTTAGCAACATGCTGTTTAGGTTTTAGTTATGGTCACACAATGAATGCCGATTGTGAGCAATGAATTAACATTATGTTCTGCTTTACTTCTGAAAATTGGACAATCCCTCATTTCTGTCAAAGGTTATTACTGAGGAAGAAAGTTGGTGCTACCAGTATAGCCCTCACACCAAGCGTCAAAGTGCTGAGTGGTGGAGACCTGGATTACCAGCCTAAAAACAACAGGTCAAATGACAACCTTTGAGAATATAGGAAATGTTGACCGCATTCTTTGATAAGGATTATTCGCCACGAGTAGCTCCTACCGTTCAAACAGTGAACCAAACTCTTTACACTGAAGTCTTGAATTTGTGACATTCTCAGTACTGGTTTTCACTGCATGACGATGCAGTACCCCAAAGCTGGGCAGACATTCTGTTATTGCCATCCCACATCCACCATATTCACATGACCTTTCACCTCACAGTTTTTTTCCTTGTATGAGTGAAAGGGTGACTGAAAGGAAAGCTCCATCAGGATATTGCAGACATCCAACGGGCTGTGAGAAATGACCTTACAGCAATTGCAGTTGAAAATTTTCCTGCTTGCTTCCAAGACCTCCAGAAACGTTGGCCACTGTGTATAGAGAGCCAAGGGGACTAATTTCGATAGGAGCTAAGATAATTACATGGTAAGTGTAATTTTCTATTTTTTAAAATACCTGTCCTGGAACTTTTCTGACAAAGGGAGTAAATTCACACCAGAAACCAATGAACTCTGAAGCAACTTACTGAAGAGATTTGCAAATTATGTGGCAACAAATTCAAACTATGGCAGTTTGTTTCAAAAATACTTTTATAAGCTCACCTGACCCAGAACAATGTGACGTGATAAATCTCAAATTGTTGAACCACTCTTTGTATGGTAAACTTTATCATTGCAGGCAGAATAACTTTTTCTGGATGCTGCATTACACTTCCAAGTGACACAGATATGTGGCACTATTTTTTTCAGCACAATCGCCAAGTCTCTGTAAACAATGGTCAGAACATTGAACAGTCGTTCAGTTCCTCAACAATAGAAATCTGCTCCTAGGCTATGGAACCATGCTGTATGAATGTTGACACTATTGGAAAAGCTCTCCCCCCCCCCCCCCCCTTGCCGAAAATTGCACAGTGGAAGACCTGGAGTTACCAACCAGCATTGCCCAGGTCTGTTCGACCTCGGTCAAATTGTTGGCACAATTTCACTGCAGATGGACGTGACATTGCATTTGGTCCATACACCAAAAGGCATTCACAGAAATTCAGTGCACTGCCCCTTATACATGAACTTACAGTAAATTTCCAGTCAGTACTGTAACACACCTGTATGTGCTGGAAACCTGCAATGTGTACCCTTTCTGACAATGTGTCAATCTCCTTGGACAGTGATCTTTGCATGGGATGATATGTGTAACTTGTTTTCTAAGGTCCCTTCATGCTTACCACACCAGAATCCTGACCACATGTTGACATTTGCATGGCGCTGCCCATAAAGTTTTTATACATTAGTGTTTTCCATTGCAGATTTAGACAGAGCCACTGTTAGACTCTGGACTTCAACTACTTTCTTACCTTAAATTTTCTGTACCACCAGATGTACAGCATTGATGAATCAACATAATGATTATTTCAAGTAATCCATTTCAATTTGCACTTTTTCTCATTCATATAGAAGACAAGGCTCACAATGCAGAAGAAAAATAATGTTCATTATTGTAAATTTTTAGCCAGCAAAGTTGATTGTAATTCAGAATTCTGTTGACTCTTTAGGCCATAAAAAACTTAATTCCAATCAAGCCATATTTCATTGCATTATGTTCTTTTCTAAATAATAATTCATTCTTACCTACATCTATAAGTAGTTAGACATCACCCAGAAAAGTCAGTCCACAGTTGAATGGACTGGCAAGTGAATGGGCAACAAGTGAATGGGCAACTACTATGTTGGAGGTGCCAGCATTCCAAGTTACTGTCAACAGGTTTGCTTCATTTCTCTAGACAGCAAATAATGTCGTTTTTTCCCCCTCACTGTCTTTGTGGGTGTTCTGCCTTGTGTACTGAATAATATAAATAGTAATCCATAAAGATCACAGATTTATTTTGTAACGATTTTAAGTACAGTATCCTAAAACCATTTTACAAAAGTCCTGTGCCTCACCTCTTCTTTGGAGGTCTTCTGCGAACTTAATAACAGCAGACAACTAGGAATGAAACTTTCTGAAGTTCCAGTGCGCTCTACAATTATTTACTTCTCTATGTCAGTTTGAGCTGCAACACTGCTGCTGATGGTATCATATTTACAACCTTTTCCAAAGCTGTGTCCCGCTTTTACCCACGTTTCATCAAGCCAAATGATTTTGCAAAAATTTGTCCCTACTGATTCACTCAGAAAACGGCAGTGCCAGGCTGTAGTATCTTGGTGCTGCATTAATAACATCCAGCCACAAACAGGTATGTAATGGAATCCTAACTTTCTTACAAATTGAGGCAATAACGATTAACTACCCTGAAACAGGTCTGCTGCCACAAGAGAAGCAGATAGTTTTATATGCATTGGCTGTTCCTTTCTCGAATACACAAACTGTATATTTTATGATAAGAAAGAATACAATTTGCGACTGTCCTCTTGAGGTGCTTCTGCTTCCCAAGCATCACCAATTTAGATGATGGCTAATCTTATTTTGCTAATGTCTCACTGTTAATTCTTATTATTTGTCATTCACTAATTTTTAGAGCATCAATAGTTGCCCATCATTTTGTCCAAAGACATGAGAGATGCACCTGTGTGTAGCATAGTGATGCATTTGAGCTTTGGTGCTGACAGATTACTGTACATAAAATGGATGGAAAGAAGAACAGATGTTTGTTGTCGAGCAACTGAATATCTCCAGACGGCTTTCTTCTTGTATCAATCAAAAAATTCCCCACCCTTTGGCCATACTGTGAGAAGATGTGGAGAAAATAATCTCGGAAGGGAACATCGAGGGCAAGAGACCGAGGAGAAGATAATCTCTGGTCTACTTCTTCAACAGGGCCTAACAGGATGGAGACACTCAGTTTGTGGAGTCATAATGCTCCATGATGAGCATGAAAACTTGTGACGTGAAATAACAAAATAGCACCAGTTGTTATTTTCCGTGATCTATCTAAGACATCTGAGTGTGTAAATCACAACATTCTTGTAGATGATCTGAGGTTTTATGGAATTGATGGCACAGCCAACCAACAGATAATATCATGCATAACCAATAGAATGTGAAAAGTTATGCATAGTAAACCAACCAATGTAATCAGGATAGTTTCTTCTAATGAGAGAAATCATATATAGGGTTCCCCAAGGTCCCATCATAGATCTGCCATAATGTAAATTATCACTCATCTAACACACAACAAGCAGAGTTAGTTCCTTTTGTAGATGACACTAGTTTTGCAATCAATCCAAGCATGTATACAGCAGGAGAAGAAGTGAGAAACAATCTTCTTAAACATATCATTGACTGTTTTCTTCACATGGTCTCGCTCTCAATTTCAAAAGGCACAAATTATGCAGTTCTGCCCTCTTATGGGTACTCAACCCATGATAACTGTAACAAATCGTGGGGAAATGATACATAGGGTGGAACATCAAAATTTTCTTAATGTCTATATTGATTATACTTACTAGGGAAATAAAAAGCTTTTGTAAGTCCTAAAACAACTTAATTCAGCCACATTTGCACTCGAAAACCTCGCAGATATTGGGGAGAGACAACGTATTTTCCATACTTCCATTCAATAATGTCACGTGGAATTAAGTTCTGGTGTAACTTATCTTTGAGAAAGTCTTTTTTGCTCGGAAAAGTGGTGCTTACCCATGGTCAGCTTGTAGACATCTGTTTCAGGAGTTTGTTATTCTGACAACTGCATCACAATATGTTAACTCCCTCATTAAGTTTGCTGTATATAATCCACTACAATTCAAAAGGAGCAATGATGTGCATAATTACAATACCAGAAAAAAAAATGATGTCCACTATCCATGTTTGAGGTTGTCTTTTGCACAAAAAGTGAAGCACAATACTACTATCAAAATTTTGATCAGAGACATGTGACACACGGCAAAATTAAATTTGAAAACCAGCTGAAAAGATTCTCCTCGATAACAACTGTTCCGTATTTCCGTTTGTGTACCAATAATGTGTAAAATGTGGTTGGTAGTAATTAGTAATTAACTTCTTTATAATTAAAAAATAGTAAAAACACCCTGTAAATAGTCTGGATGTAGCAGCATATTGTAAATTTGTTACTTGAGCGTAAAATGATTCTTTCCACATCATTACAACTTGTTGTGCAAATGATCCAGGGAATACGAAAGTACCGTACTGATTCCAAGCTTTTTCATAGTAGTGCAAAAAGTAATAGTAAATGTAGAAGTCCTATAACACTGCACTGTATATATGTGTTATTAAAACTGTATAAATAACGAACTGCGGAAGGACTGGAATCGGTAAATAGAATAAACCAATTAGGTCAATTGGGGTTACTGATTCCAATATTTGTTACGTTCCCATAGTAGTTCAGAGAGTAATTGTTAATGGTGAAACCCTATTACCCAGTGCACAAACCTGCTGGATAAACTATCTAAATAATGAACCATGAAATGACTGGAATCGGTAAATAGAACTGACCTACATCGTTTAATGCAACTTACTGATGCCAACATTTGTTACTTTATGTGACTGTTCATTACTTGTGTAACGACAGCTCTTTCAGGATTTGTGTGTCAGTTTCTTCACATTTCTTGCTACAGTTTTTGTAATGTTTCATATATGTTACCATTTATTTCATTTTCTGTTATTGTGTTACATTTTAGTTTCTCCATGCACAAAAACTCCCACTTTCCCACAGTAGAATTTTTAGATTCAATAATTATTATATATTAACACTGTTTTATAGTATAATGACTTCACCACATGCTATACTGTAATAGATTTAAAGGTTATCTGTCCTTTTCTTACTCACATAAATTACGATATTAATTTATTCCAGACATGGATATTACTCTTTTTCTGTTCTTTCCGATATAAATCTTGGCTAAGTAATTAATCACCTGTGATTGTACATAATTTTATAGTATGCTACATTTGTTTTTTTTTATCAGTTACTTTTTTGATCAGTTACTTTCAAAGATTACCTCATTGTAGCATCTTTGCCTTAGATATGACATCACTGTTCAAAGCCGACGGTTGGAATCAGACACTACAATTGACTCTTCAACTGGATGTCGTAACTTATGTGAACTATGTCCCTTACTCTGTCGGTGTAGTCTTGTCTCTCCTGTCACCGTCTGCTGTGTAGTGACTGTGCACCGCAGCAAGCACAAGCGAACGAGCAATCCAGACAACAGTTCACTACAATTCGCTTGTACTTACAAACAAGCATTTACACTAGACGAGCGAAAGAATGCACTGCCAAACGAGTATTGAGAGAGCGAACAAAAGCAAAGTCTGTGATTTTGTTTCTTTGGTACTAAACTTACATACACAGATACCCGATAGAACCACACCACAGTGAAATAGTTGCGATAAAACAGTGATATCTAGACAGGATTGTCGTGTATGTCAACTGCGCTGTTGCTGATCCAGGAAACAAAGCAGCGAAGGAAGAGAAAAATTTCGGTCTGAATTGTTGTGGAAGCGTCAGATATGTGGTGGCAGTTCACTAGTCACTAACTTCATAAGGCGTGCTTCGATATGTATGTCGGAGGATGATTTTCGCTGCTTGGTAACATGTATTGAAAGGAAAACTAAAATCAAGACTGTGGCTATAGACTAGAGACCTCGGCTGAAGAGAGACTCGCACTTACGCTCCGTGCCAACAACTGGAAACATTTACACAGGTCTAAAACATTTATTTCGAATTTCAACAACAGCTGCATCACACAGAGTTCCTGAAATCTGCAGTGGCACATATGTGAAGCACTCGAGGATTATATCAATGTCGGGAAAATAATTTCAGTAAATATGAACAATGTAAATTAAAAATATGGAAATGACCTGCTATAGTCGATAAAGTATATGTTACTTCTTGCCTGTGGTGGCAACAATTATAAGGTCATTGTCCCTACCCCTGAGTGTGTAAGGTGTTAGCTAATTCCCCCTCCATCCTATATCACAAACATTATTGCCAAACTTAATTTTAGAAAAAAATTTGATTAGTTTTATTTATAAAATGATTAAAGATAAATAATATTTGGTTCTTGTTTGTATTATACTGAACCAAGAACTAGTGAGTCTGTGAGATATGGGTGCTGCTTATTTTTATTGATTTTTTTTTTTTACATCTGGTTTCTTCTCAGGCACTACACATTGTGTCATGCACAAAGTCTATTCAGGTTCTTTTTGTTTCATTTATATCATAATCAAAAATCTACTTTCAAATGAGTATATCTTGAATGCAGAGTTTCTCAAAAAATGTTCAGATGTGTGTTAAATCTTATGGGACTTAACTGCTAAGGTCATCAGTCCCTAAGCTTACACACTACTTAACCTAAATTATCCTAAGGACAAACGCACACACCCATGCCCGAGGGAGGACTCTAATCTTCGCCAGCACCAAGAAATGTGCACTGTCCTACCTACTGACATTTACTTCTTCCACACACTTTGCCCTCATATAAAACCAACACAGTTAAAATGTGGTTCTTCCTCTTTGGAAATTATTTTATTGCTGGACAACCTTCCATACTAGCAGAAATTAGAAGGCTTCAGCATGACAATGCTTCATGTCCGAGCACTCTCACTAAATAATAATAATAATAATAATAAAGGCCCGGGAAAAGAATAGGCCTCCGGTATGTTCTGCCAGTTGTAAAAGGCGACGAAAGGAACAAACCACTAATAGGGCTAACCCCCCTTTTAGTGTGATTAGTTGTTTCAGGACAGAACTAATGAAGCCTCGGACAAGCGCTGTCATGGTGGTCAACGACGCTTGAACCCTATGCCCGTCCACAATGGTAATGACACTGCTAGCCACACGGAAAATGATTTAAATCCAAATAGAGGTGTTTTGCTGGATATGCTTCCTGCAACCACTCTAGAAGGAAAACAGACAGAGGATGAGATGGTCAGATGAAGTTAACAGACACCTCATGTTCTGTTATTACCAAGCAACAAACTTAGGAACCAACACAACTGGATACAGATCACAAGTATACACAACATTTATTACCAGATACCCAGAATTAAAATTTTTAACAGAACAACGACTAGCTGATCAGATCCGTGTAATAATCAAAAATAACAGGATACCCCAGTTAGAATTAGAAAACATCAAACAACAAGTACAACAAATACTGGAATAAAATAATGTGCAATCAGAAGAAGAAGAAGAAAATACAGTAATGGACTCATACATCCCAGAGCAAACAAACAAAGAACACCACGCATCAATTAAACAATCAGAGGAAAACGAAATCTTAAGACAGCTACCAGAACAAGCACAAATGGAACATGAAGTGACACACATGTTAGATATAGAAGAAAAATTATAGCTGACATATACAGAATACAAAGACACAAATACAGAAATTAGACCATTCGTGCATGGACCACCAAATAACCCACAAGTCGAAACAACAATAACAACTATCAACACAATCATACACAACAAAATAAATGAAAATACAACTATGGAAGAGTTACAACTACTGATTTGTATAAGAGCACTCACTACACTAAATATACACACTAGGCAGAGATCAGAACCAACCAAGACACAGAAGAAACCCACAAAACCAGCATGGCAACACAGGCTACAGATCAGAATAGAAAAACTGAGAAAAGACATCGGACAGCTAACACAATTTATAAGAAATGAAATGTCAGACAAAAAACGAAAAAGGTTAGGTACAATCTCACAACAAGAAGCGATAGAGCAATTAGATGAAAAGAAGCAGAAATTACAAACATTGGCCAAACGACTTAGAAGATACAAAAAAAGTGAAAATAGAAGGAAATAAAACCAAACATTCAACACAAACCAAAAGAAATTTTACCAGACAATAGATAACACACACATTAAAATAGACAATCCACCAAACATAACAGACATGGAACACTTCTGGAGCAACATATGGTCAAACCCGGTACAACATAACAGGCATGCATGGTGGATACAAGCAGATACAAATACATACAAGATGATACCACAAATTCTGAAGTGATAATTTTGCAACATGAAGTCAACCAAGCAATTAATTCTACTCACAATTGGAAAGCCACTGGAAAAGAAGGATTGAGAGGCAAGGCTGGAAGTCAGAAATTCCTGGAAGGTTTGGAGAGGGTGATTTTGAGGAAGAGGAGGTGGGTCCCGCTGTGACGGAGGACGGAACTGTTCCAGGCAGGGTTCAATTTGGATAGTGTCTTGGGGAGTTGGACCATACCAGAACCTCCCACAGAAGAACCACAAAAGTGCCCCACTTGTGACAGGATACTTTCCGGGACTGGATCAGACTCTGAATGTGGCTCTCCAGCAGGGATACGACTTCCTCAAATCCTGCCCTAAAATGAGATCCATCCTTCATGAAATCCTCCCCACTCCACCTAGAGTGTCTTTACGCCGTCCACCTAACCTTCGTAACCTCTTAGTTCATCCCTATGAAATCCCCAAACCACCTTCCCTACCCTCTGGCTCTTACCCTTGTAACCGCCCCCAGTGTAAAACCTGTCCCATGCACCCTTCTACCACCACCTACTCCAGTCCTGTAACCTGGAGGGTGTACACAATCAAAGGCAGAGCCACGTGTGAAAGCACCCACGTGATTTACCAACTGACCTGCCTACACTGTGAAGCTTTCTATGTGGGAATGACCAGCAACAAACTGTCCATTCGCATGAACGGACACAGGCAGACAGTGTTTGTTGGTAATGAGGATCACTCTGTGGCTAAACATGCCTCAGTGCACGGCCAGCACATCTTGGCACAGTGTTACACCGTCCAAGTTATCTGGATACTTCCCACTAACACCAACCTGTCAGAACTCCGGAGATGGGAACTTGCCCTTCAGTATATCCTCTCTTATCGTTATCCGCCAGGCCTCAATCTCTGCTAATTTCAATTTGCCGCCGCTGATACCTCACCTGTCATTCAACAACATCTTTGCCTCTACACTTCCACCTCGACTGACATCTCTGCCCAAACTCTTTGTCTTTGAATATGTCTGCTTGTGTCTGTATATGTGTGGATGGATATGTGTGTGTGTGTGTGCGCGCGAGTGTATACCTGTCCTTTTTTCCCCCTAAGGTAAGTCTTTCCGCTCCCGGGATTGGAATGACTCCTTACCCTCTCCCTTAAAACCCACATCCTTTCGTCTTTCCCTCTCCTTCCCTCTTTCCTGATGAGGCAACAGTTTGTTGCGAAAGCTTGAATTTTGTGTGTGTGTTTGTGTTTGTTTGTGAGTCTATCGACCTGCCAGCACTTTTGTTCGGTAAGTCACATCATCTTTGTTTTTAGATATAAATTATTTAACAGTTACATTGCAGACCCATACACATTTCCTGATACACTTATGCATGGAATAACTTATCTGAAACCTAAAGATCAAGCAGACACAGCAAATCCAGCTAAATATCACCTTATAACATGCCTACCAACAGTATACAAAATATTAACTTCAGTCATTACACAGAAATTAATGACATATACAACACAGAACAAAATTATAAATGAAGAACAAAAAGGCTGTTGCAAAGGAGCACGAGGATGTAAAGAGCAACTGATAATAGATGCAGAGGTGACATATCAAGCTAAAACTAAACAAAGGTCGCTACACTACGCATATATTGAATACCAAAAAGATTTTGATAGTGTACCCCACTCATGGTTACTACAAATATTGGAAATATACAAAGTAGATCCTAAATTGATACAGTTCCTAAACATAGTAATGAAAAACTGGAAAACCACACTTAATATCCAAACAAATTCAAATAATATCACATCACAGCCAATACAGATTAAGCGTGGAATATACCAAGGAGACTCATTGAGTCCTTTCTGGTTCTACCTTGCTCTGAACCCACTAGCCAACATGCTAAATAATATAAATTATGGATACAATGTTACTGGGACATACCCACATAAAACCATACATTTGCTATACATGGATGATGTAAAACTACTGGCAGCAACAAATCAACAACTCAACCAATTACTAAAGATAACAGATGTATTCAGCAATGATCTAAATATGGGTTTTGGAACAGACAAATGTAAGAAAAATAGTATAGTCAAGGGAAAACACACTAAACAGGAATATTACGTATTGGATAACCACAGCGACTGCATAGAAGCGATGGAAAAAACAGATGCCTATAAATATCTAGGATACAGACAAAAAATAGGAATAGATAATACAAATATTAAAGAAGAACTAAAAGAAAAATATAGACAAAGACTAACAAAAATATTGATAACAGAATTGACAGCAAGAAACAAGACAAAAGCTATAAATACTTATGCTATACCTTTATTGACCTACACATTTGGAGTAGTGAAATGGAGTAACACAGACCTAGAAGCACTCAATACACTTACACGATCACAATAGCAAAAATATAGAATACAACACATACATTCAGCAACAGAAAGATTCACATTAAGCAGAAAGGAAGGAGGAAGGGGATTTATCGACATAAAAAACCTACATTATGGACAGGTAGACAATTTAAGAAAATTCTGTATAGAATGAGCAGAAACTAGCAAAATACACAAAGCAATCACTCATATAAATACATCGGCTACACCATTGCAATTTCATAACCACTTCTACAACCCTTAAGATCACATAACATCAACAGTTACGAAGAAAGTAAATTGGAAAAAGAAAACACTACATGGCAAGCACTCGTATCATCTAACACAGCCACACATCGATCAAGACGCATCCAACACATGGCTAAGAAAAGGCAATATATACAGTGAGATGGAAGGATTCATGATTGCAATACAGGATCAAACAATAAACACCAGATATTACAGCAAGCATATTATTAAAGATCCTAATACCAAAACAGATAAATGCAGACTTTGAAAACAACAAATAGAAACAGTAGATCACATTACAAGCGGATGTACAATACTAGCAAATACAGAATACCCCACAAGACATGACAATGTAGCAAAAATAATACACCAACAGCTTGCCTTACAACATAAACTTATAAAACAACACGTTCCCCCATACAAGTATGTACCACAAAATGTGCTGGAGAATGATGAATACAAATTATACTGGAATAGAACCATTATAACAGATAAAACACCACCACATAACAAACCTGACATCATACTCACCAATAAAAAGAAGAAATTAACAACTAATCGAAATATCCATACCCAATACAAAAAATATACGAAAGAAAACAGGAGAAAAAATTGAAAAATACATCCAACTGGCTGAGGAAGTCAAGGACATGTGACATCAGGATAAAGTTGACATTATACCAATTATACTATCAACTACAGGAGTCATACCACACAATATCCACCAGTACATCAATGCAATACAGCTACATCCAAACTTATATATACAACTACAGAAATCCGTAATTATTGATACATGTTCAATTACCCGAAAGTTCCTAAATGCAATATAACATATACCGTACAGTTAACAGGAAGCCACGCTCGATCAAGTTTCGCCACACTTTCCATCTTTGACCAGATGTGGCGTCTGAGAGGGGAGAGAAATAATAATAACTTGTAGATCACTGCAGTAGCCATTACAGTGTTACCAGTGGAAGCTGCTGTGTCAGAGCACAAGAGCCTGGGAGCACCCTAACTTTTGACACCTTCTGGATTTATTGTTTTCTCTTATTTCTGAATGCTGTTAAAATGTAATGTATATGCAGTAATCTGAAATACACCGCGCTGTGCTGGATTACCCTCTAGATTTGGTGGAAACTGGCATCAGGATCGCGAGCTCACCTTCACTTGTGCAATTTTAAGGAGCTTCTGCGCATGCACAACTGGCGTGATGTAATTGCCTTATGGGCCAACTAGATACAAATTTGATAAACAATGTGTAGTGTTCACACCATGCACAGCTATACTCCATACGGTGAGAGAAGAGCTCCGACAGTTGACGCGGCCTCAGCGCACTTGCTTCGCGCATCCGCGACGGCCGATCGGATCGTGAGCTTTTGTTTACATCACCGTGGCAACGCCCCAGTGTTGCCGTACTGCTGGCCGGCCCACAGCTTTCATTCAGTTGTGCCTCGTGCTACGTTCAGGTTTGTGTGTACACGTGTGCATGCTGCTACATCTGTGAGTCTTGCCGTATAAGTGCAAAAGTGTGTATAAGGGGAAAATGGCTTTTGGGAAAGGAGCTATGCTGAAATTCTAAGCACACAAATTTATATACAGATTGCTTGTTTACTTTGAAAGGGAAAGGGTCATTGGTGGGCCTTTTGTTATCAGTGAGAAAATTGGTTGACTGAAAGGCAGAAGCATTGCACATCTCTGCAGCAGCAGTGAAGAGAGTTACAAATGATGAAGAAGCTGCCAATTCAGCTGCGATCCCTGTTATTGTGACGCCTGATAACTCCAGGAAGAGATCATGTCGTGTGACTGAAACAGACAACTTTGTCGAAAGTGCTATCAGGCAACACATATACGCGTACTACAGCAGGAAGGAGAATTCGAAACTTAAAAAGTTGATGGCATCACTGTCTTACTGTGGTTTGTTCGCAGGCAGAACAACAAGTGTCTCCATAGTTTTGAAAAAAAAAAAAACTTTGCTTCCATTGGAAAAAGTTCTCAGTACGAAAGGTATTAACGGAATGCGGAAACACTGTAGCACGGATTTGCTAGCAGTCAATCTGGAAAATGTAATATGGATGTTCGAAATGTGGGTCAATGTGTGTCACGCACTTTCTGTCACGACAGACGACACGCGCCACGGAACTATGTGTGTACCAACTGGTAAGGGAGGGCGACTAATTATATGCCATGCTGGCTCTGTGAACAGTTTTGTGCCCAGTGCTATAATGATGTTTCAGTCAATAAAATCTCTCAACTACCATTAGGAGATGAATTCAGATACATTCAAAGACTGGTTTGTTACTCATTTGCTACCAAACGTCAGTTCTGGTAGTGTTTTTGTAATGGACAACGCGCCATACCTTTTGTACAATTAGATAAGGCACCAACAGCTTCTGCAAGGAGAGGGAGAGTAGTCAGCTGGTTGAAAGATAATAAAACGGGCTTCAAACAGAATATGTGGAAAGCGGAACTTCTGGAAGTAGTCAAATGATACAAGCCACAGAAGATGCATTATGTGATTGATACGTTAGCAGATAACCACGGCTACAAAGTTATTTGTCTTCCACCGTACCACTGATATTACAACGCAACTGAACTCATCTCGGCTCAAATAAAAGTAGATGTTGCGGAGCGAAAAAAAATCTTTACACTGGGGACACAGAGAGGCTGGTAAATGAGGCTGTCATATGAATAACGCCAGACAACTGGAAGAATGTCGTGAACCAGGTTTAGGAGATGGGTAGGGTTTGGGAAAGCCACCCAGAACACTGGGTCTGGGGAGACTTACCAGATGGATGAGAAGGAAGAAGTATTTCCTTCATCCGGTTCAATGTATGTGTTTAATGCAGAGAACTAGCTGTAATCAAGACTTTAAAATTGCCCATGGACAATATTGTAAATAACTTGACCCAGTTATCAAAAGATAACAACTACTTTCATGCCCTTTGCCTCTTACACTGATCCATCTGCCCATTTTATGTCTAACAACATACGAAATCCAGAGTATTTATGGCTGCAAAATACTATCAGGAACTGTATACAGAAGTAGTGAATAGATAGTAAAACATGACCTCAAGAAAGATCAGATAAGATTTAGGAGTAAGGTAAGAACACAAGAAGCAATACTGAATTATTTTGTAAATGAATGGGAATATTAAGAAAATACACACATCTAATTTTTGACAACATTGAGTTAGGTACGGTTTTGTGCTATAAGGATGTAGCCTGATAAAGATGTATAAAAATCCCATATGTTCTGGTACTTTTTGTATTGTTATGCAGTCATTGTTATCACTTTCACTGAAGAGAATGACCACACATACAAATGATTGGGGCTCACACAAAATTTTATATTGTCAGCACAATTTTAAGAAGGGCAAATAATCATTATTGCCTCATTCTCATTGATTAATCTCTATTGTCATTGGTGATAAAATGTCAGACAGTCATAATGTTAGTGACAAATGTCAGGGAGTGATGAAGAATGAAAGAATGTAGTGGAGCTCCCAAAACATGTAGCCATAAAGCGAGCAGAGTGAAAAATGAAGCTTGTATAAATTGGAGAGGGAACAGAGTTCAACCAAAATGTCATGGTTCTAACAGCATGTGAGTTCTAACCTGAAATGTAGTATTACTTCAGAATTAAAGTTTAACTACCACAGTGAACATTATAATGTAGAACATTAAGTTCAGCTGAATATGTCATTCTGTTTCCACTTGTCAGATGAAAGGCATGACAAGATAACAGAGGGCAGCACAATAGAACAAAAAATGAACAGGATGGAATCATTCAAAGCCTTATAGAAGTAAAACAAATGGCAAGGAAGAAGCCTAGAAGTGATAAGGAATTTAGGTGGAAGAAACCAAAATTGCAATCATGCATTTATCGGTTATCAAGGTCTGAAAAAAGATTCAGTTTTGGAAAACAGCCTTCCAAATTGTTGGTGGTGTCAGCAATGGCCGAGTAAGGCAATATGTTGAAAGGAGGTAAATCTCCAAGAGATAAGAGGGGAAAACATGAAATGTATTCACAGTTGTGAATATGGACAACCATCAGCTGTATGATGGAATGACAATGAAAATTTGTGCCATACTCGGACTCAAATCCAGATAACCCGTTTATTAAGAGGGACATTGTATCGTAATTCAGAATAACACAGGTGCTGGAGTATTGCAAGAGGGGAAAATGACATACTGGCAGTGCAAAACCAGTGGCTTAAGAAGTGGAAATGAAAAATCACATCAAATCATTTCCAATCCAGAAAGCACATTACGCCAATGAAGAATGGAATTTTCTTTACCATAAACATGTGAAGATTATGTGGCAGATGTTCAAAACTTTTAAACTGGATATTCAAGTTGATTATAAATTTTATCTGAAAATTAAGCATGGACATTTTAATTTACAATTTGGGCAGCCACAAGTGTCTGCGAGCAGTACATGTGAAAAGCCTTGGGTACATATGAAAAGCCCATCTCTGAATGATGATGCTAAAAGGCCAGCATAGCTGAGTTAATAGTGCAGAAGAAATTACACCCAGTTACAGCAAAAACTGGCACTGATTCTACCACTGCAGGCCTCTCGTTTGATATAATACAGAATTTGCAATTACCTCAGATACAAAGACAACTTACATTTCACTTGTGGCAGCTTTCAGTAATTCTTTTATTACAAAGTGGAACAGCCAGGTTTTTATCTGCATCATGAAGGAACAGCACAAAAAAGCCCTGATGAAGCCTGTTCATTTCTTTTTAATTATATAAATGAAAATGGTGGACAACATGTTAAAGACTTTCACTCATTCTCTGACTGTTGTGGAGGCCAAAATAAAAACCATTCAATGGTGAGGTTTGTTTAATGCTTGTGGCACAGGGAAGGTTTCAGTTCATCACCCATTACTTTCCAACTGGAGGGTAGTCCTACCTTGCACATGATAGGCATATCAACAGACAAAAAGGAAAATTAGCAAGGTGGATAGGATATATGTTCTGAAAGAATATGCAGAATTAATAACTGAATCCCGCAAAAAGAGGAATTTTTAAGTGAAAATATCAAAAACATAAGGGGTTCCACATTTTAAGGGGTGGTGGCCAAAATTCCATAGAAATACTAATATTTCTGTTGAAAGGAAAGGAAGGGCTTCACACAGAAACTAACAGCTCTTTTATGTAACACAATTTGTGCAATTGTGTTGTTCACAATACACTCGTGGTGTTAAAGTTAAGCCATTCATTGATGTGGCAGAAGAGCACACATTCCACCTTTCTGATCAAACTGCAGTTCCACCAAGCCCTGTAAATCAGGCTCAATTGGGCTCATGTAATGATAAATCAGACGAACATGCACCATCTAAGGCGATTTCTACCATTCCTCCAAAAACAAGACATCATAAAGAACTTCTATTCTAACATATACAATTGGCCATATGTCAAATAATCAACCACGAGTGGAGTATAATGCGAAAGACAAAGGGGAATTAACCATAATTTACTTGATTTTTGCCCATATTACAATTTTTTTTTCTTTATTGTATTTCAATTCCCCATCGGGGCGGGCTGGCAGCAGCATATGAGCTGCTCTTCAGCCGAAAAACATAGAACAAACAATAGAAGACATTTAAAAATAACAAAGGAGAGAATATGGTGAACATTATATATATATATATATATATATATATATATATATATATATATATATATATATATATATATATATATAAAAAGGGTGAACATCATGGAAGGCCATAGACAAAAAACGGGGTGACTGTAAAATGGAGATAAAAAACTGTTTAAAAGTAGCACACACAAAAAGCCATACACTGCGACAGTTAAAAGAACACAAGGCACAGTATGACTGGAGCATAAAAGGTACCGATGGATGGCGTAGCACAGGCTTCTCCCAAGGTGGCTTCCGCCAGCTCCCCCTCCCTGATGATGTCCTCCACCCCTGCATCTACCCCTCCTATGAACTTTGATCCTCCCCCCCCACCTCCTGTGTCCTTTCCTTTAGGCACCCTCCCTCCCCCCCTTTCCCTTCCCTTCTCTTTCCTTTCCCCCCTCCCTCCTACCCTCTCCCCCGGGCTTCCCCTCCCCCTTCCTCCCTCCCCCTCTCTCCTTTGCCCATGGCATCTCTGCTCTCCCCTCTCCCATTTCCCCCTCCTCCTCCAACATCTCCTCTCTCGGCAGGTCCCCGGACTCGTACACGCTCAGTGAACATTCGCACGCCGGAGATCATCGCCATCAGTGTTTAGTGTGTGTGCATCGTTTTGTGTTTCGTGCAGTTACAACTCAACTGTTCACATGTGCCGTCGCCGTTCTCCATGTTTTGTGCGCCGTGTCTCCAAGTGTTAGTGTTTTTTTTTTTTTTCATCCAACGTGAACGGCTTCTTGTTTCTTGTTTTTTTTTTGTATCTCCATTTTTTGCCCGCCGTTTTTTGTATTGTATATATATGTTTATTGTTCCACTTAAGGCTGAAGAGCAGCGTACTATGCCGCTGACAGCCCGCCTGTATAGGTGTTTAAAACTACAACAAAAGGAAAAAAAAAAAGAAAGGCGTAGCACATATACACTGACGGCGAACCTCAAGGCAGTACACAATAAAAATCACACCTCTTGACGCACAGGAGCCCATATTAAAATATTTTTTTTTTCCTTTATTGTAATTTTCAGCACCTCATACAAGGCGGGCTGGCAGCAGTTTAATACGCCGCTCTTCAGCCTTATGGGGTACAATAATATGAGATAGGTGACACAGAAAATACAAAAAATGGCGGGCAAAGAAAGTAGTTACAAAAAAACAAAAAACAAGAAGCCGTTCACGTTGGACGAAAAAACACTAACACTTGTTGACATGGTGCACAAAACACGGAGAACTGCGACGGCACATGTGAACAGTTGAGTTGTAACTGCACGAAACACAAAACGAAGCACACACACTAGACACTGATGGCGATGATCTCCGGTGCGCGAATGTTCACTATGCGTGTGCGAGTCCGGGGACCTGCCAAGAGAGGAGGAGGAGGAAGGGGAGTGGGAGAGGGAGAAGAGAGAGCAGAGATGCCACGGGCAGGGGAGAAAGGGGGGAGGGAGGAAGGGGGAGGGGAAGCCCAGGGGGAAGAGTGGTGGAGGGAGGGGACGGGGGAAAAGGAAAGAGAAGGGGAGGGAAGGGAAGAGAAGGGAGGGAGGGAGGGTGCCTAAAAAAAAGGACACCGGAAGTGGGTGGTGGGGCAGGGTCAAAGTTGATAGGAGGGGTAGATGGAGGGGAGGAGGACATCATCAGGGAGGGGGAGCTGGCGGAAGCCACCTTGAGAGAGAGTAAGGAGGGTGGAGAGATGGAGACCGGGCGGGACGTGGGAATACAGGTGCGGCAGCGGGCGGGGATGGGAGAGGATCTGGGATACGAGCGGGTGAGGAGGATCAAGTTTACGGGAGGTGTACAGGATCCGTATCCTTTCAAGGAAAAGGAGGAGGTGGGGGAAGGGGATGAGATCATACAGGATCCGCATGGGGGAGGGGAGACGGATGCGATAGGCGAGGCGGAGAGCATGGCGTTCCAGGATTTGGAGGGATTTATAAAAGGTAGGGAGGGCAGAGATCCAGGCTGGATGGGCGTAACAAAGGATAGGGCGGATGAGGGATTTATAGGTGTGGAGGATTGTGGAAGGGTCCAGACCCCACATACGGCCGGAAAGGAGCTTGAGGAGACGGAGTCGGGAACGTGCCTTGGCTTGGATTGTACGGAGATGGGGAGTCCAGGAGAGGCGACGGTCGAGCGTGACGCCAAGGTACTTAAGGGTGGGAGTGAGGGCGATGGGACGGCCATAGACGGTGAGATAGATATCAAGGAGGCGGAAGGAAGGGGTGGTTTTGCCTACAATGATCGCCTGGGTTTTCGAAGGATTGACCTTGAGCAACCACTGGTTACACCAAGCGGTGAATCGGTCAAGATGGGATTGGAGAAGGCGTTGGGAGCGTTGCAGGGTGGGGGCAAGGGCAAGGAAGGCAGTGTCATCGGCAAACTGGAGAAGGTGGACGGGGGGTGACGGCGGCGGCATGTCCGCCGTGTACAAAAGATACAGGAGGGGGGAGAGGACGGAGCCTTGGGGCACACCGGCGGAGGGGAAAAAGGTGTAGGAATCCGTGTTATGGATGGTGACATAGGAAGGACGGCGGGAGTGAAAGGAGCCGATCAGACGGACGTAGTTAATGGGAAGGGCGAAGGTCTGGAGTTTGAAGAGGAGACCGGAATGCCATACGCAGTCATATGCACGTTCGAGGTCCAGGGAGAGGAAGATTGCGGAGCGATGGGAATTAAGCTGGTCAGAAAGGAGATGAGTGAGGTGAAGGAGAAGGTCGTTGGAAGAGAAGGATGGCCGAAAGCCACACTGGGTAACGGGAAGGAGGCGGTGCTGGCGGAGATGCTGGTGGATGCGTCGGGTGAGGATAGATTCCAGGACCTGGCTGAAGACCGAGGTAAGGCAGATGGGACGGTAGGAGGAGACGGCGGACGGCGGTTTGCCAGGTTTAAGGAACATGAGGATATGGGAGGTTTTCCACAGGTCGGGGTAGTAACCGGTGGACAGGACTACATTGTAGAGCCTGGCCAGGGTGGAGAGGAAAGAGACAGGAGCTTCACGAAGGTGACGGACGGTAGGTGACACGATCGTGACCAGGAGCGGTGTTGCGTCTTGTGCGGAGTGTAGCAATGAGATCCTGTGTAGTGATAGGGGCATTGAGTTCCGTGTGTGTAATGTTGTCCAAGTACTGGAAACCTGGGGCGAGGGGAGGGACGGAGGTGTCAGTTCGATCGCGGACATCCGGGAAGAGGGAGTAATCGAACTGGGGATCATCGGGGATGGAAAAGACATCGGAGAGGTAGGAGGCAAAGTGATTGGCCTTACTAAGGGTGTCAGGGAAAGGGTGATCATCATGGAGAAGAGGATAATAGAGGGAGGGTTTTGTTCCGGTAAGGCGACGGAAGGCCAACCAGAACTTGGACGAGTTGATTGGCAGGGTAGCATTGAAACGGGTGCATGTATGTCACCAGTCCTGGCATTTCTTACCCGCGAGCAAATTACGAATGTGTCGCTGGAGTTGCCGGTGGCGTCGTAGTGTGTCCGGGTCACGCGTGCGGAGGAAGGCACGGTAGAGACGACGGGATTCACGGAGGAGAAGAACAGCCTGTGGGGGTAAGGTAGAACGGTGGGGGTGGATGGCGACAGTAGGGACGTGGGCCTCCACGGCCTCAGACAAGGTCTGCTGGAGGAAGGAGGCGGCATGGGTGACATCGTCAGGGTGGTGGTAGGGGAAGGGGTGGCTAACGACCTGGGTGGAAAGGGTAGCCCGGTAGGCATTCCAGTCGGCTCGGGAATAGTCGTGGACAGACTTAGGGGAAGGATTCGTACGAGGGTCGGGGCGAGGGCGACGACTGTCTGAAATGGTGAGGAGGACAGGGAGATGGTCGCTACCAATAGGGGGTCGGGCTTTACACTTTTGGGAGTAGGTGGGATGGGGGAGATTGCAGGTATTGCAGGAAGGAGGGGATTGGAGGTTAGGGCACTGCCTGAGGAAGTGCGCTTGCCGACAATGCGGGCAGGTGGGGGCCTCGCGGAACTCAGTTGTGGGATGCGCGTTATAGCGCAAACACCTCTGGCAGCGCAGGGATTGAGGAGGGGAACGGGAGGGGTCGACCTTGTACCGCTGGTTAAAAAGGAGGGCACCCTCCTTCAGGAGACGGTCAATGGAGGGGGCGTGCTCAGAAAAAACCCGCATAAGGCGGGTGGGGCCGGCAGCGTTATGTATGCGGCGAACCGCACACACCTCCAAACGAGGATGCACTTTGAGCTCCGCCAACACCTCCTCCTCCGTGATCGACGGACTAAGCCGAGTGATCACGGCGGTGAGAGTTGGCGGGCGACGCGGAGGTTGGGGTTGGCGGGAGGGAGGTGGTGAAGGAGCAGGGGTGAGAGAAGCATGAGGGCCAAAGCAGGTGACAGGGATGCGGGAAAGGAGGTAGGTGTGGAGGGTTGGGCTGGGGGAGGAGATGAGGACCGAATCACGGCGAGGAGTGAGGAGGGAGATGGGGGCACCAGGACGATGCTGGCGAAGGAAGAGGGTGAGGTTCTGGGCTTCAAGGAGAGAGGGATCAGGACGGGAGAGGAGCTAGCGGTAGGAGGAGGGGGTAGAGGAAGAGGATGAGGGGGCAGGGACAGGTGGGGAGACATCCATGGCATCATGGGTGGGGGAAGGAGGACGAGGCGGAGCCTTTTTGGAAGCAGAGGAAGCAGGGGTGCCACTGGGGCGCTTGACGGCGGTGGAGGAGGTGTGGGGGATGGGAACAACGGGAATGTGGCGGGGAGGGGCAGGTCCCGGGGCCGGAGTCGGCGCCGGAGATGGTGACGGTGACGGTGAAGGCGAAGGCGACGGCGACGATGACCATGACGGTGGCAGTGGCAGTGGCAGTGGCGGCGGTGATGGCGAAGGTGACGGGGAGAGCTGGGCGTGGACAGTGGCCCGACGGGCCACCACCCAAGCCGGAGCTGCAGTGACAGGCTGGGGGAGTGGGGGGAAAGGATCAGAACGAGAGGAGCGAGAGGAAGAAGCGGGAGAGGGGGCGACAAAGATAGAGGGTGAAGGGAGAGTGAGGAGAGGTGGGATGGAAGGAGGGGGGTGGGACTGGGAACACCAAGTTATAGTGGTGGAGGCGGCGGAAGGGGAAGTATAAACTATGGCGGTGGTGGTAGCGCTGGCAGCGGTGGTGGGGGCGGATATGACGGTAGAGAGAAACAATAACGAACAGAACGAAGAGGAAAGGACAGAAACTGGGGACAGACAAAGACGAAGACGGATGAAGACGAAGACGGCCGTAGACTAGGGTCAGAAGGGGGGAGAGGACGGAGCCTTGGGGCACACCGGCGGAGGGGAAAAAGGTGTAGGAATCTGTGTTATGGATGGTGACATAGGAAGGAAGGCGGGAGAGTAAGGAATCGATCAGACGGACGTAGTTAATGGGAAGGGCAAAGGTTTGGAGCTTGAAGAGGAGACCGGAATGCCAGACGTGGTCATAAGCGCGTTCGAGTTCAAGGGAGAGGAAGATTGCGGAGCGATGGGAATTAAGCTGTTCAGAAAGGAGATGAGTGAGGTGAAGGAGAAGATCGTCGGAAGAGAAGGATGGCCGAAAGCCACACCGGGTGACGGGAAGGAGGCGGTGCTGGCGGAGATGCTGGTGGATACGGCGGGTGAGGATAGATTCCAGGACCTTGCTGAAGACCAAGGTAAGGCTGATGGGACGGTAGGAGGAGATGGCGGACGGCGGTTTGCCAGGTTTAAGGAACATGAGGATACGAGAGGTTTTCCACAGGTCGGGGTAGTAACCGGTGGACAGGACTACATTGTAGAGCCTGGCCAGGGTGGAGAGGGAAGAGACAGGAGCTTCACGAAGGTGACGGTAGGTGGCACGATCGTGACCAGGAGCGGTGTTGCGTTTTGTGCGGAGTGTATCAATGAGATCCTGTGTAGTGATAGGGGCATTGAGTTCTGTGTGTGTAATGTTGTCCAAGTACTGGATCCAGGAGCGAGGGGAGGGACAGAGGTGTCAGTTCGATCGCAGATATCCGGGAAGAGGGAGTAATTGAACTGGGGATCGTCGGGGATGGAGAAAACATCGGAGAGGTAGGAGGCAAAGTGATTGGCCCTACTAAGGGTGTCAGGGAAGGGGTGATCATCGTGGAGAAGAGGATAGTAGGGGGAGGGTTTAGTTTCGGTAAGGCGACGGAAGGCCGACCAGAACTTGGACGAGTTGATTGGTAGGGTTGCATTTAAACGGGTGCATGTCTGTCGCCAGTCCCGGCGTTTCTTAGCCGCGAGCAAATTACGAACGTGTCGCTGGAGTTGCCGATGGCGTCGTAATGTGTCCGGGTCACGCATGCGGAGGAAGGCACGGTAGAGACGACGGGATTCACGGAGGAGGAGAACGGCCTGTGGGGGTAAGGTAGGACAGTGGGGGTGGATGGCGACAGTAGGAACGTGGGCCTCCACGGCCGCAGACAAGGTCTGCTGGAGAAAGGAGGCGGCATGGGTGACATCGTCAGGGTGGTGGTAGGTTAGAGGGTCTCTATCGACCTGGGTGGAAAGGGTATCCCGGTAGGCATTCCAGTCGGCTCGGGAATAGTCGTGGACATACTTAGGGGGAGGATTCGTACGAGGGTCGGGGCGAGAGCGACGACCGTCTGAAATGGTGAGGAGGACAGGGAGATGGTCGCTACCAATAGGCTCCAGGACATCCACCGTTATGCGGCCAAGGAGGTTGGGGGAGGAGAGGATAACATCAGGAGTGGAGTTGGATTCGGGACGCGTGTGCTGGGGGATGGGAATGAGGTCGCCTTGAAGGGAGGAGAGGAACCGATGCCACCGCCGTAACTGGGCGGCGGAACGACTATGGATGTTGAGGTCGGCGGCGATCACGTAGGAGGTAAAGGTACGATCGACGTGGGAGAGGAAGGCGAAGGGAATAGGAGCGTTGGGGCGGACATAGATGGTGGCGCAGGTAACGGTAAGGCCGGGGAAGAAGAGACTAAGGATCAGGTGTTCGGTGGGGTCGGGAAGGAGAGGTTGGAGCCGAACGGGGATCTGGCGGTGGTAGCCAATGGCAACTCCGCCACGCGCAATTGGGAGGAGATTATCGGAGCGGTGGAGGAGGTAGGGCGAAGTGTGAATGGTGTGGTGGGGTTGGAGGAAGGTTTCATTAAGGAGAAAGGCATCCACGCGGTGGGTGGCAAGGGTGTGCAGGAAGAGGTTCCTGTTGGCGGGTAGAGAGCGGATGTTGTTGAAAAGGATATGTTGCTGTCGCGCCATGATCGGGATTTAGACGAGGGTGTCAAGGTGGGAGAAGGTGAAATGGGCCTGGTTGTTGGAGTAGGTGGCGTACATCTTGAGTTGGAATATGGAACGGGCGGCAAGGGAGATCTGCTGGAGGGTATGGGGGCGCTGAAAGGGATGAACATTCTGGAGGACGATGGTAAGGAACCTGATGATGTCCTCAGTGGCGGGGGGGGGGACGAAGGGAATTGCCAGGAGGGGTGGGGGCGTCCAGGGGACGGACAGGGACGGTGAGTTGAGGAGTGGTTGGAGGGGGTCGGGCTTTACATTTTTGGGAGTAGGTGGGATGGGGGAGATTGCAGGTATTGCAGGAAGGAGGGGATTGGAGGTTAGGGCACTGCCTGAGGAAGTGCGCTTGCCGACAATGCGGGCAGGTGGGGGCCTCGCGGCACTCAGCTTTGGGGTGCGCGTTATAGTGCAGACACCTCTGGCAGTGCAGGGATTGAGGAGGGGAACGGGAGGGGTCGACCTTGTACCGCTGGTTGAAAAGGAGGGCACCCTCCTTCAGGAGACGGTCAATGGAGGGGGCGTGCTCAGAAAAAACCCGCATAAGGCGGGTGGGGCCGGCAGCATTATGTATGCGGCGAACCGCACGCACCTCTAAATGGGGATGCGCCTTGAGCTCCGCCAACATCTCCTCCTCCGTGATCACTGGACTAAGCCGAGTGATCACGGCGGTGAGAGTTGGCGGGCGACGCGGAGGTTGGGGTTGGCGGGAGGGAGGTGGTGAAGGAGCAGGGGTGAGAGAGGCATGAGGGCCAAAGCGGGTGACAGGGATGCGGGAAAGGAGGTATGTGTGGAGGGTTGGGCTGGGGGAGGAGATGAGGACCGAATCACGGCGAGGAGTGAGGAGGGAGATGGGGGCACCAGGACAATGCTGGCGAAGGAAGGGGGTGAGGTTCCGGGCTTCAAGGAGAGAGGGATCAGGACGGGAGAGGAGGTAGCGGTAGGAGGAGGGGGTAGAGGAGGAGGATGAGGGGGCAGGGACAGGCGGGGAGACATCCATGGCATCATGGGTGGGGGAAGGAGGACGAGGCGGAGCCTTTTTGGAAGCAGAGGAAGCAGGTGTGCCACTGGGGCGCTTGACGGCGGTGGAGGAGGTGTGGGGGATGGGAACAACGGGAATGTGGCGGGGAGGGGCAGGTCCCGGGGCCGGAGTCGGCGCCGGAGATGGTGACGGTGACGGTGAAGGCGAAGGCGACGGCGACGATGACCATGACGGTGGCAGTGGCAGTGGCAGTGGCGGCGGTGATGGCGAAGGTGACGGGGAGAGCTGGGCGTGGACAGTGGCCCGACGGGCCACCACCCGAGCCAGAGCTGCAGTGACAGGCTGGGGGAGTGGGGGGAAAGGATCAGAACGAGAGGAGCGAGAGGAAGAAGCGGGAAAGGGGGCGACAAAGATAGAGGGTGAGGGGAGAGTGAGGAGAGGTGGGATGGAAGGATGGGGGTGGGACTGGGCACACCAAGTTATAGTGGTGGAGGCGGCGGAAGGGGAAGTATAAACTATGGCGGTGGTGGTAGCGGTGGCAGCGGTGGTGGGGGCGGACATGACGGTAGAGAGAAACAATAACGAACAGAACGAAGAGGAAAGGACAGAAACTGGGGACAGACAAAGACGAAGACGGATGAAGACGAAGACGGCCGTAGACCAGGGTCAGGACGGCGGCGACGGCGGCGACCAGGCGGCAACGGCGGCGGCGGCGGCGGCGGCGGGCACCGGCTGGCGGCGGGCACCGGCTGGCGGCGGGCACCGGCTGGCTTCGGCGGCGGCGGCGGCGGCTGGCACCGGCTGGCGGCGGCGGCGGCGGGCACCGGCGGCGGTGGGCACCGGCTGGGGGCGGCGACGAACAGAGGGACGGACGGACAGCAGACGGCGGCGAACAGGCAGACGGACGGACGGACGGACAGCAGGCAGCAGCGGCGGCGGCGGACAGCGAGCAGGCAGGCGGACAGACGGACGAACAGCGACAGCAGGAAGCAACGGGCAGGCAGGCAGGCAATCAGACAGACAGACAGACAGACACAACCGCCGAAGACGGAGATTACAACCTGAGAGTAGCCCAGGCGTTGCAACCTGACGTCGTCGACTGAGGGGATCCAACCCTCTGATGCATATTACAATAAATTTTTTTTTTTCATTTATTGAATTTCCGTTCCCCCCGAAGGGGGCTTACAATTTTTTTTTTTTTTTTTTTTTTCCTTTATTGAATGTCAATTCCCCCCGAAGGGGGCGGGCTGGCAGCAGCTTAGGACGCCGCTCTGCAGCCTACAGGTTTTCTGACAAAGAGCAGGAGAATAAATAATAATAAAAAACAGGCGATAAAATCGGGGACTCATTGAGTAACAAGGTGAAAAGAAAATGGGGAAATGAAAACAAACAACAGAGGGATGATGAAGCGAATAAAAATACATACGGAGCAGACAGGGGAAACAATAGACAATTAAAAAAAACACGGCGACAGTCTGGATTCTGTTCGCAAAGTATATAAAACGCACACCCAGCGACAGCATGGTTTCTGTTCGCAACACAACACTGAATAGTCACTAGAACACAGCACGAAAAAGTCGGCAAAGGTGACACCACAGTCGAGAGCAGGTGGGGGGAAACTGAACAGGAGATGGGAAAACAAAAAGGGGGGGAAAGGAGAGTAAAAGCGAAGGGGGGGGGGGACCGGGAAAGGAGCTGATGGAGGATGAGGACCCATAAGAGGGGTGGGGGGCAGACGCGACAGGGAGGGGGGTAGGCAGAGGAGGGGAATACAAAAGGACTGGGGGGGAGAAGGGAGGTAGGGAGAGGTGTAGTGGGGAGGAAACAGGACGGAAGGGGGGGGGGGAGAGGGAGCCCAGGGAAAGGACAGAGGAAAGGAGGGGGAGTGAGGATCAGAGTTGATAGGAAGGATAAATGGAGGGAGAGAGGGCATCATCCGGGAGGGGGAGTTGACGGAAGCCACCTTGGGAAAGGAGATGGAGGGTGTAGAGATGGAGGGTAGGGGGGTGAAGACGGGGCAGGGGGCGAGGATGGGAGAGGAGAGGAGCAACCAGGGGGTGATGGGGTTCAAGACGGCGGGAGGTGTAGAGGATGCGGATATGTTCGAGGAAGAGGAGCAGATGGGGGAAAGGAATGAGATCATAGAGGAGCCGCGTGGGGGACGGGAGGCGGATACGGAAGGCGAGGCGGAGTGCATGACGCTCAAGGATCTGGAGGGACTGATAGAATTTGGGGGGGGCAGATATCCAGGCAGGACTGGCATAACAGAGGATGGGACGGATTAAGGATTTGTAGGTGTGGAGGATGGTAGAGGGGTGCAACCCCCATGTCCGGCCAGAGAGGAGTTTGAGGAGGCGGAGGCGGGTGTGGGCTTTGGATTGGATGGATCGGAGATGAGGGGTCCAGGTGAGGTGACGGTCAATGGTGAGGCCAAGGTAGGTGAGGGTGGGGGTGAGACGGACAGGACGTGCGCAGACAGTAAGGGAGAAATCCAGGAGCCGGAAGGAGCGAGTGGTACGACCTACGATGATTGCCTGGGTCTTGGAAGGATTGAGTTTCAGGAGCCATTGGTTACACCATGCAGCAAAAAGGTCAAGGTGATTCTGGAGAAGGCGTTGGGACCGTTGGAGGGTAGGAGCGAGGGCGAGGAATGCGGTGTCATCAGCATATTGCAAGAGGTGCACTGGAGGGAGGGGGTTGGGGCATATCTGCTGTGTACAGGAGGTAGAGGAGAGGGGAGAGGACAGAGCCCTGGGGCACACCGGCAGAGGGGTAGAAGGTGCGGGAATTGGCATGATGGATGGTAACGTAGGAGGGGCGGCGGGAGAGGAAGGAGGCCACCAGACGGATGTAGTTGATAGGAAGGGCGTAGGTTTGGAGTTTAAACAGGAGACCGGGATGCCAGACACGGTCGTAGGCCTTTTCAAGGTCAAGTGAGACAAAAATGGCGGAGCGATGGGAGTTAAGCTGGAGGGAGAGGAGATGAGTGAGGCGGAGGAGTTGGTCATCAGCAGAGAAGGAAGGTCGAAAGCCACATTGGGTGTTTGGGAGGAGGTGGTTTTGGTGGAGGTGGAGATGGATGCGCCGGGAAAGGATGGATTCCAAGAGCTTGCTGAACACCGACGTGAGACAGATAGGACGATAGGAAGAGGCATCAGATGGAGGCTTATTGGGTTTGGAGAACATCAGGATACGGGAGGTTTTCCACAGGTCGGGATAGAAGCCAGTGGCAAGGATGACATTGTAGAGGGCGGCAAGGAGGGAAAGGAAGGAGGGAGGGCAGTGTTTGAGGTGGCGGTAGGTAACGCAGTCGTGGCAGGGAGCAGTGTTGCGTTTAGTGCGGAGTGTGAGGCTGATGTCCTGTGTAGTTATGGGAGTGTTAAGTGCAGATGGTGGGGTGTGGCCCAAGTACTGGAAGCTAGGAGCAAGGGGAGGAACAGAGGTATTCGTACGGTCCATGACATCAGGGAAGAGGGAATAATCAAAGTGGGGATCATCTGGGATGGAAAAAACATCAGAGAGGTGGGAGGCAAAGTGGTTGGCCTTACTGAGGTTGTCAGGAAAGGGACGGTCATTAAGGAGGAGAGGGTACTGGGGGTGGGGCGGTTCCCAGTAAGGCGGTGGAAAGCAGACCAATACTTGGAAGAGTTGATGGGGAGCGTGGTGTTGAGGTGGGTACATGTCTGGCGCCAGGCTCGGCGTTTCTTCACAACAAGCAGGTTGCGGATGTGTCGCTGTAATTGCCGGTGGCGGGTAAGTGTATCCCGGTCACGAGTGCGGAGAAAAGAGCGGTAGAGGCGGCGGGACTCCCGAAGGAGAAGGACGGCCTGTGGAGGCAGGGCGGGGCGGTGAGGGTGGACGGCTTTGGTGGGGATATGGGTGGCGACGGCGTCAGACAAGGTCTGGTGCAGGAAGGCAGCAGTGCGAGAGATGTCATCAGGAGACTGGAGGGTAAGGTCGTGGCTGTCAACCTGGGTGTGAATGGAATCCCGGTAGGCATCCCAGTTGGCACGGGAGTAATCATGGACAAGTTTAGGAGGGACGTCAGGGCGAGGAGCGTGGCGGGGATGGCGACCGTTAGAGATAGTGAGGAGGACAGGAGCATGGTCACTGCCAATGAGGTCAAGGACATCTGCGGTGATGCGCCCAAGGAGGTTGGGAGAGGCAAGGACTACATCAGGAGTGGTGTTGGATTCGGGCCGGGTGTGCTGGGGCAGGGGAACCAGGTCTCCCTGGAGAGTGGTGAGAAACTGATGCCACCGCCGGAGGTCGGCAGGATCGCGGCTGTGGATATTGAGGTCGGCGGCAATCACGTAGGTGGAGAAGGTGCGGTCAATGTGGGCCAGGAAATCATACGGGATGGGGGTGCGAGGGCGGACATAAATGGTGGCACAGATGATGGTAAGGGCGGGGAAGAAGAGGCTGAGGGTGAGATGCTCGGCAGGATTGTTAAGGAGAGGTTGGGGCCGGACAGGGAGGTGCTTGAGGTGGCCTATAGCAACTCCGCCACGTGCCAGAGGGTACGGGTTATCGGTACGATGTAGGGTGTAAGGGGCAGTGGAGACGGAGATACGGGGCTGAAGGAAGGTTTCATTGTGGACGAAGGCATCCACGCGGTGCTGACGTAGGGTGTGGAGGAAGAGGAGTTTGTGGGTGGGCAGGGAGCGAATGTTGTGGTACAGGATACGGTACGGTTGTTGTACCATGGGAGTGGAGAGTTAGACGAGGGTGGTGAGGGGGGTGAAGGTGAAGTGGGCCTGGTTGTGGGAGTAAGTGGCATAGGTGGTAAGATGGAAGATGGAACGGGCAGCGAGGGCGATTTGGGAAAGAGTGTGGGAGCGCTGGAAGGGGTGGATGTTTTGGAGCACAATGGTGGTGAAACGGATGATGTCCTCAGCAGTAGGGGGAGGGCGGAGCGAGTTGTTGGGGTGGATGGGGTCATCAACAGGACGGACAGGGACGGTGAGCTCAGGGGTTACTGGTGGAGGTTTCGCTTTACACTTCGAGGAGTAGGTAGGATGTGGTTCATTACAAGTGTTGCAGGAGGGGGGAGAGGTGAGGTTGGGGCAATGCTTGAGGAAGTGGGAGGCTTTGCAGTGGGGACAAGTAGGGGGGTTCTTGCAGGCAGAGGTAACGTGGTCATTGTAGGTGAGACAGCGTTGGCAGCGGTAGGATTGGACAGGGGAACGGGAGGGGTCCACCTTATGGCGCTGATTGTAGATGAGGGCTCCCTCGGTGAGGAGGCGGTCAATGGAGGAGGAGGATTCAGTGAATATCCGCATGAGAAAAGTCGGCCCGGCATCATTGAAGATGCGACGGGCCGAGCGGATTTCGATGTCGGGCCGGGAGTTGAGTTCCGCCAACACCTCAGCCTCCGTGATCACGGGGCTAAGCTTCGTGATCACAGCGGTGAAGGTCGGCGGACGTCGGGGAGGTTGAGGCTGACGGGGAGAGGAAGGGGTGTGGTAGGGGGTGAGGGTTGCACGTTGGCCAAATTGGATACGAGGGATGCGGGAGAGGAGGTCGGTGTGGAAGGAAGCATTGGGGGATTTTATGAGGACCGAGTCCTTGCGAGGAATCAGTTGGGAGATGGGAGGGGCTTACAATAAACTGAGTTATGTATTCATTTATGTGCATTTATTGCACTGTATTCAAGAAGGCCATACGTTCACTTAATAAATTTTAACAGAACGTCAAGAAAATATTTTAGGTTTACCAGCAGAGCATTTGCATTCACCCTTCCATAGAATAATGCTAGTGTTCACTGCAATTAGTTTGTGTTTGCTCCGCTATACAGGCACTGCAGAGCAGACGGCGACAAGGGATGGAGCCTGAAAGGCTCGCCATGTTTTTCCCGGCAGCGCGCCGCGCTGACATCTGTCGGCAACGCCAAGCAACAGGGCCTTCAATCGACGGCCGATTATTCGATGTCGAAATAAGAAGCTTAACAGGAAATGGTTGGAAATAACAAAAATCTCCTTATCTACTGCAATTGAATATGTTTAGATTCTTAACAAAGGTGGTAAACTCATCCGTGTCTCTTTTTTATTTGCAAAGATAATTTTTCATACTCAGTAATATTTGTGGTGACATGTTGGTTAAAAATGAGAAAGACATATATCGAATGTTCAGCATCTCCGGCGGTACACCGAAAGGTTACCGCCCTTCGATAGTGCACTCTTCGCACTCATCGAAGTGCTAGGGGTTCCAGGTGCCAGCCAGCCAGCAGCAGCAGTTCCCGGTCCCGGTCCCGGTCCCGGTCCCGGTCCCGGTCCCGGTCCCGGCCTGCAGCAGTGGTCCCGCAGCCAGCCAGCCCTCCGGTGGCAGCAGCAGTCCAGTCAGTAGCAGCAGCCGCCGCCCCGGCCCCGTCCGCGGCAGCAGCGTCCCTGCCTCTCGCCGTCGCCGTCGCCGTCGCCGTCGCCGTCCGTCGTCTCCCAGTGTGTGTCCTGTCCTTTTAGTGCTGTGTTTTTTTCTTTCTTCTTCTTGTCGTCATGTCCGCCCCCACCACCACCGTCACTACTCCCACCACCGCCATCGTGTATACGTCCCCTTCCGCCGCCTCCACCACTATCACTTGGTGTGCCCAGTCCCACCCCCCTCCTTCCATCCCTCCCCTCCTCTCTATCCCTTCGCCCTCGCTCTTTGTCGCCCCCTCTCCCGCTTCTTCCCCTCGTTCTGATCCTTTCCCCCCACTCCCCCAGCCTGTCACTGCAGCTCCGGCTAGGGTGGTGGCCCGTCGGGCCACTGCCCACGCCCAGCTCTCCCCGTCGCCATCGCCATCACCGCCGCCACCGCCACCGCCACCACCGTCATCATCGTCGCCATCACCATCACTGACACATTCGCCTGCACCGTCACAGTCACTATCTCCGGCGCCGACTGCTGTGTCCGTGCCGGGACCTGTCCCTTCCCACCACCTCCCCATCGTTCCCGTCCCTCATATCACCACCCGCCCATCTGCCGCTGTCAAACGCCCTAGTAGCGCCTCCACTTCCTCTGCTCCTAAAAAGGCTCCACCCCGCCCCCCATCCCCACCCCAAAATGCCATGGACGTCTCCCCACCACACCCCGCTCCCTCCTCCTCCTCCTCCTCCCCACCCGGTCTCTACAAATATCTCCTGTCCCGTCCCGATCCTTCCTTCCTCGAGGCCCGGAATCTCTCCCTCCTCCTCCGCCAACATTTCCCTGGCGCCCCCATCTCTCTCCTTACTCCCAGACGGGATTCTGTTCTTATCTCCTCCCCCAGCCCAACCCTCCATACTGACATCCTCTCCCGCCTCCCCATCACCCGTTTTGGTCCTCACGCATCCCTCACCCCTGCTCCCTCCCCATCTCCTACCCGCCAACCCCAACCCCCGCGTCGCCCGCCGACCCTCACCGCCGTGATCACTCAGCTTAGCCCGTCGATCACGGAGGAGGAGGTGCTGGCGGAGCTGAAGGCCCATCCCACCCTGGAGGTGCGGGCAGGCCGCCGCATTTTCAACGCGACCGGCCCCACCCGCCTTATGCGGGTTTTCTCTGAGGACGCCCCCTCCATTGACCGTCTCCTGAAGGCGGGTGCCCTCCTCTTCAATCAGCGGTACAAGGTCGACCCCTCCCGTTCCCCCCCTCAATCCCTGCGCTGCCAGAGATGTCTGCGCTACAATGCACATCCAACAGCAGAGTGCCGCGAGGCCCCCACCTGCCCGCATTGTCGGCAAGCGCACTTCCTCCGGCAGTGCCCCAACCTCCAATCCCCTCCCTCCTGTAATACCTGCAGCCTCCCCCACCCCACCTACTCCCAAAAGTGTAAAGCCCGACCCCCTCCCACCACTCCTGAACTCACCGTACCTGTCCGTCCCCTGAATGCCCCCACCCCTCCTGGCAATTCCCTTCGTCCCCCCCCCCTCCCACTGCTGAGGACATCATCAGGTTCCTCACCATTGTCCTCCAAAACGTCCATCCCTTTCAGCGCCCCCACACCTTACAACAGATCTCCCTCGCCGCCCGTTCCATATTCCACCTTAAAATGTACGCCACCTTTTCCAATAACCAGGCCCATTTCACCTTCTCCCGCCTTGACACCCTCGTATAAGTCCTTATCATGGCGCGACAGAATCGTATCCTTTTCAACAATATCCGCTCCCTTCCCGCCAACAAGAACCTCTTCCTGCCCACCCTTGCTACCCACCGTGTGGATGCCTTCCTCCTCAATGAAACCTTCCTCCAACCCCACCACTCCATCCACACCTCCCCCTATCTCCTCCACCGCTCCGATAATCCCCTCCCAGTTGCGCGTGGCGGAGTTGCCATTGGCCACCACCGCCAGATCCCCGTTCGGCTCCAACCTCTCCTTCCCGACCCCACCGAACACCTGATCCTTAGTCTCTTCTTCCCCGGCCTTACCATTACCTGTGCCACCATCTATGTCCGCCCCAACGCCCCTCTTCCTTTCGACTTCCTCTCCCACATCGACCGTACCTTCTCCTCCTATGTGATCGCCGCCGACCTCAACATCCATAGTCGCTCCGCTGCCCAGTTACGGCGGTGGCATCGGTTCCTCTCCTCCCTTCAAGGCGACCTCATCCCCATCCCCCAGCACACCCGTCCCGAATCCAACTCCACTCCCGATGTTATTCTCTCCTCCCCCAACCTCCTTGGTCGCATTACGGTGGATGTCCTGGAGCCTATTGGTAGCGACCATCTCCCTGTCCTCCTCACCATTTCAGACGGCCGTCGCCCCCGCCCCGACCCTCGTCATGACCCTCCCCCTAAGTACATCCATGACTATTCCCGTGCCAACTGGAATGCCTACCGGGATACCCTCTCCACTCAGGTCGATAGCCACCCTCTCGCCTACCGCCGTCCCAATGATGTCACCCATGCCGCCTCCTTTCTCCAGCAGACCTTGTCTGAGGCCGTGGAGGCCCACGTCCCTACTGTTGCCATCCACCCCCACCGTCCTACCTTACCACCACAGGCCGTCCTCCTCCTCCATGAATCCCGTCGTCTCTACCGTGCCTTCCTCCGCACGCGTGACCCGGACACCCTACGACGCCACCGGCAACTACAGCGACACATTCGAAATTTGCTCGCGGCTAAGAAACGCCGGGACTGGCGACAGACATGCACCCGTTTAAATGCTACCCTCCCTATAAACTCGTCCAAGTTCTGGACCGCCTTCCGTCGCCTTACCGGAACTAAACCCTCCCCCTACTATCCTCTTCTCCACGATGATCACCCCTTCCCTGACGCCCTTAGTAAGGCCAATCACTTTGCCTTCTACCTGTCCGATGTGTTTTCCATCCCTGATGATCCCCAGTTCGATTACTCCCTCTTCCCAGATATCCGCGATCGAACTGACACCTCTGTCCCTCCCCTCGCTCCTGGTTTCCGGTACTTGGACAAAATTCCACACACGGAACTTAATGCCCCCATCAGCACACAGGATCTCATCACTACACTCCGCACCAAACGCAACACCGCTCCTGGTCACGATCGTGTCACCTACCGTCACCTTCATGAAGCTCCTGTCTCTTTTCTCTCCACCCTGGCCAGGCTCTACAATGTAGTCCTGTCCACCGGTTACTACCCCGACCTGTGGAAAACCTCCCGTATCCTCATGTTCCTCAAACCTGGCAAACCGCCGTCTGCCGTCTCCTCCTACCGTCCCATCAGCCTTACCTCGGTCTTCAGCAAGGTCCTGGAATCTATCCTCACCCGCCGCATCCACCAGCATCTCCGCCAGCACCGCCTCCTCCCCGTTACCCAGTGTGGCTTTCGGCCGTCCTTCTCTTCCGACGATCTTCTCCTTCACCTCACTCATCTCCTTTCCGAACAGCTCAATTCCCGTCGCTCCGCAATCTTCCTCTCTCGTGACCTCGAACGCGCATATGACCACGTCTGGCATTCCGGTCTCCTCTTCAAGCTCCAAACCTTCGCCCTTCCCATTAACTACGTTCGTCTGATCGGTTCCTTTCTCTCCTGCCGTCCTTCCCATTGCCCCATCCATAACACCGATTCCTACACCTTTTTCCCCTCCGCCGGTGTGCCCCAAGGCTCCGTCCTCTCCCCCCTTCTGTACTTGTTGTACACGGCGGACATGCCGCCGCCGTCACCCCCCGTCCACCTTCTCCAGTTTGCCGATGACACCGCCTTCCTTGCCCTTGCCCCCACCCTGCGACGCTCCCAACACCTTCTGCAATCCCATCTTGACCGGTTCACCGCTTGGTGCAACCAGTGGTTGCTCAAGGTCAATCCTTCCCAAACCCAGGCGATCATTGTAGGCAAAACCACTCCCTCCTTCCGCCTCCTTTATTTCTATCTCACCGTTTATGGCCGTCCCATCGCTCTCACCCCCACCCTTAAGTACCTTGGCGTCACCCTCGACCGTCGCCTCTCCTGGACTCCCCATCTCCAGACAATCCAAGCCAAGGCACGTTCCCGACTCTGTCTCCTCAAGCTCCTTTCCGGCCGAACGTGGGGTCTGGACCCCTCCACCATCCTCCACACCTATAAGTCCCTCATCCGCCCTATCTTCTGTTACGCCCATCCAGCCTGGATCTCCGCCCCCCCTTCCTTTTATAAATCCCTCCAAATCCTTGAACGCCATGCTCTCCGCCTTGCCTATCGCATCCGTCTCCCTTCCCCCACGCGGATCCTGTATGACCTTATCCCCTTCCCCCACCTCTTCCTCTTCCTCGAAAGGATACGAATCCTATACACCTCACGTAAACTCGATCCTCCTCACCCGCTCGTCTCCCCCATCCTCTCCCACCCCCGCCCGCTGCCGCGCCTGTACTCCCATGTCCCACCCGGTCTCCATCTCTCCACCCTCCTTACCCTCTCCCAAGGTGGTTTCCGCCAGCTCCCTCTCCCTGATGATGTCCTCGTCCCCTCCATCTACCCCTCCTATCAACTTTGACCCTGCCCCCCCTCCCTCCTGGTGTCCTTTCCCTTCGGCACCCTCCCTCCTTTCTCTTCCCTTCCCTTCTCTTTCCTTTTCCCCCATCCCCTCCCTCCACCCCTCTTCTTCCGGGCTTCCCCTCCCCCTTCCTCTCTCCCCCCTCTTTCCCCTGCCCGTGGCGTCCCTGCTCTCCCCTCTCGCTTTCCCACTCCCCCTCCTCCTCCTCCTCCTCCCCCTCTCTTGGCAGGTCCCCGGACTCGCTCACGCATCGTGAACTTTCGCGCGCCGGAGATCATCGCCCTCGGTTTAGTGTCTGTGCCGTCGTGTCTGTGCCTCAGTGTTTTTCGCCGTCAACGCTCCTTCGTTCACGTGTGTCATCTACCTCGTCAGTGTTTGTGCCCAGTGCCGACGGTTTTTCTTGTTTGTTTCGTCAAGTGTGAACGGCTTCATGTTTTTTAACTATTGTATCTCCTGTTTTTTAAACCGCCATTCTGCTACTTGTCTGTCTCCCTTTCTTTTTTATTGTACTGCTTATGGCTGTAGAGTGGAGTACACTGTTCCGCTGCCAGCCCACCTTGTATGGGGTGTCCAAATTACAATAAAGAAAAAAAAAATATCGAATGTTCATCTCCGGCGGTACACCGAAAGGTTGCCGCCCTTCGATAGTGCGATTCCAGCGCTCATCGAAGTGCTAGGTGTTACAGGTGCCAGCCAGCCAGTCAGCCAGCCAGCCAGCCAGCCAGCCAGCCAGCCCTCTTCCTGTGGCAGCAGCAGCAGCAGCAGCAGCAGCAGCCCCGGCCCCGGCCCCAGCCCCGTCCGCGGCAGCAGCAGCAGCTGCGGCGTTCCTGCCGTCGCCGTCGCCGTCGCCGTCCGACCCTGGTCGTCCGACCCTGGTCTTCGTTCATCTGCGTCTTGGTCTTCGTCTGTTCCCAGTTTGTGTCCTTTCCTTTTCGTGCTGTGCGTTTTTTCTCCCTGTCGTCATGTCCGCCCCCACCACCACCGCCACCAGCCACCACTACCACCACCGCCATAGTCTATACCTCACCTTCCGCCGCCTCCACTGCTATAACTTGGTGTGCTCAGTCACACCCCCCTCCTTCCATCCCACCTCTCCTCACTCTCCCTTCGCCCTCGCTGTTTGTCGCCCCCTCTACCCCGTCTTCCTCTCGCTCCTCTCGTTCTGATCCTTTCCCCCCACTCCCCCAGCCTGTCACTGCAGCTCCAGCTAGGGTGGTGGCCCGTCGGGCCACTGTCCACGCCCAGCTCTCCCCGTCGCCTTCGCCATCACCGCCACCGCCGTCATCATCGTCGCCGTCACCTTCGCCTTCGCCTTCACCGTCACCATCTCCGGCGCCAACTGCTGCGTCCACGCCGGGACCTGTCCCTTTCCACCACCTCCCCATCGCTCCCGTCCCTCATGTCACCACCCGCCCTTCTGCCGCCGTCAAACACCCTAGTGGCACCCCCACCTCCTCCGCTCCCAAAAAGGCCCCGCCCCGACCTCCATCCCCCCCCAGGGTGCCATGGATGTCTCCCCGCCTGGCCCTGCTCTCACCTCCTCCTCCTCCTCCCCCCCCAGTTAATACAAATATCTCCTGTCCCATCCCGATCCTTCCTTCCTCGAGGCCCGGAACCTCTCCCTCCTCCTCCGCCAACATTTCCCTGGTGCCCCCTGGTGATCCCAGACGGGATTCTGTTCTCATCTCCTCCCCCAGCCCAACCCTACATACTGACATCCTCTCCCGTCTCCCCATCGCCCGTTTTGGTCACAACGCCTCCCTTACCCCTCCTCCTTCTCCATCTCCTACCCGCCAACCCCAACCCCGGCGTCGCCCGCCGACCCTCACCGCCGTGATCACGCGGCTCAGTCCGTCGATCACGGAGGAGGAGGTGTTGGCGGAGCTCAAGGCCCATCCCACGCTGGAGGTGCGGGCGGTCCGCCGCATTTTCAACTCGGCCGGCCCCACCCGCCTTATGCGGGTTTTCTCTGAGGACGCCCCCTCCATTGACCGTCTCCTGAAGGAGGGTGCCCTCCTCTTCCACCAGCGGTACAAGGTCGACCCCTCCCGCTCCCCTCCTCAATCCCTGCGCTGCCAGAGGTGTCTGCGCTATAAAGCGCACCCCACAGCTGAGTGCCGCGAGGCCCCCACTTGCCCGCATTGTCGGCAAGCACACTTCCTCCGGCAGTGCCCTAACCTCCAATCCCCTCCCTCCTGTAATACCTGCAGTCTCCCTCATCCCACCTACTCCCAAAAGTGTAAAGCCCGACCCCCTCCAACCACTCCTGAACTCACCGTACCTGTCCGTCCTATGGACGCCCCCACCCCTCCTGGCAATTCCCTTCGTCCCCCACCCACTGCTGAGGACATCATCAGGTTCCTCACCATCGTCCTCCAGAATGTTCATCCCTTTCAGCGCCCCCACACCCTCCAACAGATCTCCCTCGCCGCCCGTTCCATTTTTCACCTTAGATTGTACGCCACCTATTCCAACAACCAGGCCCATTTCACCTTCTCCCGTCTGGACACCCTCGTCTAAATCCCTGTCATGGCGCGACAGCACCGTATCCTTTTCAACAACATCCGCTCCCTTCCCGCTAACAAGAACCTCTTCCTGCACACCCTTGCTACCCACCGTGTGGATGCCTTCCTCCTCAATGAAACCTTCCTCCAACCCCACCACTCCATCCACACCTCCCCCTATCTCCTCCACCGCTCCGATAATCCCCTCCCAGTTGCGCGTGGCGGAGTGGCCATTGGTCACCACCGCCAGATCCCCGTTCTCCTCCAACCTCTCCTTCCTGACCCCACCGAACCCCTGATCCTTAGTCTCTTCTTCCCCGGCCTTACCATTACCTGTGCCACCATCTATGTCCGCCCCAACGCCCCTCTTCCTTTCGACTTCCTCTCCCACATTGACCGTACCTTCTCCTCCTACGTGATCGCCGCCGACCTCAACATCCATAGTCGCTCCGCTGCCCAGTTACGGCGGTGGCATCGGTTCCTCTCCTCCCTTCAAGGCGACCTCATCCCCATCCCCCAGCACACCCGTCCTGAATCCAACTCCACTCCCGATGTTCTTCTCTCCTCCCCCAACCTCCTTGGTCGCATTACGGTGGATGTCCTGGAGCCTATTGGTAGCGACCATCTCCCTGTCCTCCTCACTATTTCAGACGGTCCTCGCCTCCGCCCTGACCCTCGTACTGACCCTCCCCCTGAGTACGTCCATGACTATTCCTGTGCCAACTGGAATGCCTACCGGGATGCCCTCTCCACCCAGGTCGATAGCCACCCTCTCACCTATCGCCTTCCCGATGATGTCACCCATGCCGCCTCCTTTCTCCAGCAGACCTTGTCTGAGGCCGTGGAGGCCCACGTCCCTACTGTTGCCATCCACCCCCACCGTCCTACCTTACCCCCACAGGCCGTCCTTCTCCTCCGGGAATCCCGTCATCTCTACCGTGCCTTCCTCCGCACGCGTGACCCGGACACACTACGACGCCACCGGCAACTCCAGCGACACATTCGTAATTTGCTCGCGGCTAAGAAACGCCGGGACTGGCGACAGACATGCACCCGTTTAAATGCTACCCTCCCTATAAACTCGTCCAAGTTCTGGTCCGCCTTCCGTCGCCTTACCGGAACTAAGCCCTCCCCCTACTATCCTCTTCTCCATGATGATCACCCCTTCCCAGACGCCCTTAGTAAGTCTAACCACTTTGCCTCCAACCTGTCCGATGTATTTTCCATCCCCGATGATCCCCAGTTCGACTACTCCCTCTCCCCGGATATCCGCGATCGAACTGACACCTCTGTCCCTCCCCTCGCTCCTGGTTTCCAGTACTTGGACGACATTGCACACACGGACCTCAATACTCCTATCACTACACAGGATCTCATTGCTACACTCCGCACAAAACGCAACACCGCTCCTGGTCACGATCGTGTCACCTACCGTCACCTTCGTGAAGCTCCTGTCTCTTTCCTCTCCACCCTGGCCAGGCTCTACAATGTAGTCCTGTCCACCGATTACTACCCCGACCTGTGGAAAACCTCTCGTATCCTCATGCTCCTTAAACCTGGCAAACCGCCGTCCGCCGTCTCCTCCTACCGTCCCATCAGCCTTACCTCGGTCTTCAGCAAGGTCCTGGAATCTACCCTCACCCGCCGCCTCCACCAGCATCTCCGCCAGCACCGCCTCCTTCCCGTCACCCAGTGTGGCTTTCGGCCGTCCTTCTCTTCCGACGATCTTCTCCTTCACTTCACTCATCTCCTTTCCGAACAGCTCAATTCCCGTCGCTCCGCCATCTTCCTCTCTCTTGACCTCGAACGCGCTTATGACCGCGTATGGCATTCCGGTCTCCTCTTCAAGCTCCAAACCTTCGCCCTTCCCATTAACTACGTCCGTCTGATCGGTTCCTTTCTCTCCCGCCGTCTTTCCTATTTCACCATCCATAACACCGATTCCTACACCTTTTTCCCCTCCGCCGGTGTGCCCCAAGGCTCCGTCCTCTCCCCCCTTCTGTACCTGTTGTACACGGCGGACATGCCACCGCCGTCACCCCCCCATCCACCTTCTCCAGTTTGCCGATGACACTGCCTTCCTTGCCCTTGCCCCCACCCTGCAACGCTCCCAACACCTTCTCCAACCCCATCTTGACCGATTCACCGCTTGGTGTAACCAGTGGTTGCTCAAAGGTCAATCCTGTGGAAACCCAGGCGATCATTGTAGGCAAAACCACCCCTTCCTTCCGCCTCCTTGATTTCTATCTCACCGTCTATGGCCGTCCCATCGCCCTCACGCCCACCCTTAAGTACCTTGGCGTCACGCTCGACCGTCACCTCTCCTGTCCTCCCCATCTCCATACAATCCAAGCCAAGGCACGTTCCCGACTCCGTCTCCTCAAGCTCCTTTCCGGCCGTACGTGGGGTCTGGACCCTTCCACAATCCTCCACACCTATAAATCCCTCATCCGCCCTATCCTTTGTTATGCCCATCCAGCCTGGATCTCCGCCCCCCCTACCTTTTATAAATCCCTCCAAATCCTTGAACGCCATGCTCTCCGCCTTGCCTATCGCATCCGTCTCCCCTCCCCCACGCGGATCCTGTATGATCTCATCCCCTTCCCCCACCTCCTCCTTTTCCTTGAAAGGATACGGATCCTGTACACCTCCCGTAAACTTGATCCTCCTCACCCGCTCGTATCCCCGATCCTCTCCCAACCCCGCCCGCTGCCGCGCCTGTATTCCCACGTCCCGCCCGGTCTCCATCTCTCCACCCTCCTTACTCTCTCCCAAGGTGGCTTCCGCCAGCTCCCCTTCCCTGATGATGTCCTCCTCCCCTCCATCTACCCCTCCTATCAACTTTGAACCTGCTCCTCCCACTTCCGGTGTCCTTTCCCTTAGGCACCCTCCCTCCCTTCTCTTCCCCTCCCTTCTCTTTCCTTTTCCCCCGTCCCCTCCAGCGTCTCTGCTCCCCCCGTCCCCTCCCTCCACCCCTCTTCCCCCGGGCTTCCCCTCCCCTTCCTCTCTCCCCCCCTCTCTCCCCTGCCTGTAGCGTCTCTGCTCTCCCCTCTCGCTCTGCTCCTGCCCCTCCTTCTCCTCCTCTCCTCCTCCTCCTCCTCTCCTGGCAGGTCCCCGGACTCGCACACGCATTGTGAACATTCGCGCCCCGGAGATCATCGCCCTCGGTTTAGTGTCTGTGCCGTCGTGTTTGTGCATCAGTGTTTTTCGCCGTCCACACTCCTTCGTTCACATGTGTCGTCTAACTCGTCAGTGTTTGTGCATAGTGCCGACAGTTTTCTTGTTTGTTTCGTCGAGTGTGAATGGCTTCATGTTTTTTAATTATTGTATCTACTGTTTTTTAAGCCACCAGTCTGTTACTTTTCTGTCTCCATTTCACTTTTATTGTACTACTTATGGCTGAAGAGCGGAGTACACTTTTCCGCTGCCAGCCCACCTTGTATGGGGTGTTCAAATTACAATAAAGAAAAAAAAATCGAATTTTTCATCTAGAGGGTTGGATCCCCTCCTTCGAAAGCGTCAGATTGCAAAGCCTGGGCTACTCTCAGGGTGGAATCTCCGTCTTCGAAGATTGTGTGTGTTTGTCTGTCTGTCTGTCTGTCTGTCTGTCTGCCCGCTGCTTGCTGCTGTCGCTGTTCATCCGTCCGTCCGTCCGTCCGCTTGCCTGCTGGCTGTCCATCGCCGTCGTCGTAACCGCTGCCGCCGCCGCCGCCTGCTGTTCGTCCGTCTGTTCGCCGCCGACCATCGCCGACGCCGACGCTGCTTGCTGTTCGTCCGTCTGTTCGCCGCTGCCCATCGCCGACGCCGACGCCACCTGCTGTACGTCCGTCTGTCCGTCGCCGTTCGTCTGCAATGAGTACTCCCACCTCCACCGTCATCTACACCTCCCCCTCCCCCTCTCCCACAGTCACTTCCTGGAGTGCCGCCCCTAGCCTCCCTCCTTCCACCTCCCCTTCCCTTTCCCCACTTACCCATCCCCCTATCTCCTCCCCTGCTGTATACCCACACCTCTACACCCTTCCTCCAGCCTCCACACCCTCAACAGCTCCCACTACTACCCCCGCCCTCACGTACGCCTCTGTTACCGCCCCTCAGGTGGTTGGCTTCCCCTCTCTCACCGACCCCGTCGCTTCGTCTTCTGCATCTCCCGCACACATCACGTCACGCCGAGCCACCATCGCCACCACTGAACCAGCTGCTTCTCCCGGTGCCTCCACTACGCCACAGGGATCTGCCACCCGCCACCTCCCTCTCCTCCCCGTCCCTCTCCCCTCCTCCCAGCCTCCAGTCTCCAAAAAACCCCAAAAGCGCATCCTTACCGACTCTGCTCCTGCCACTTCCCACAAAAAATCAACACCACCTCCCCCTCCCCCTGCCGTCACCATGGACACCACCCCTCCTCCTGCCACCCCTACCTTGGCCCCCACCCTCCACACCTTTGTCCTGTCAACTCCCGATCCTAAGGTCCTCAACGCTCGTACCCTCACCATGGAAATACGTAAGTACTTACCTGGTGCTCCCATCTCCCAACTTATTCCCCGCAGGGACTCAGTCCTTATCAAGTCCCCGTCCCCATCCTTTCACGCAGACCTCCTGCGAAAACTCCCACGAGTTATGTTTGGCCCCCACGCCTCTCTGACACCCTTCCTTTCCGCTTCCACTCCTCGTCAGCCCCAGCCTCCCCGTCGCCCCCCCACCTACACCGCTGTGATCACCAAGCTCAGCCCGGTGATCACAGAGGATGAAGTGTTGGTAGAACTGAACTCCCACCCGGACATGGAAATCCGCTCTGCCCGCCGTATCCACAATGCCTCTGGTCCCACCTACCTCATGCAGGTATTCTCAGAGTCCGCCCCATCCATAGACCATCTCCTCACCCAGGGTGCCCTGATATACCACCGTCGCCACCCTGTTGAATCCTCCAAATCCCCTCCCCAATCCTACCGTTGCCAGCGGTGCCTGATGTACAATGACCACCTGACTCCCAACTGCAAAAAGCCCCCCACCTGTCCCCATTGCAAGGCCTCCCACTTTCTCAAGAACTGCCCCAACCTCGCTGCTCCTCCTTCCTGTAATACCTGCAATGGCCCCCATCCCACATACTCCCACAAGTGTAAAGCTAAACCCCCTCCAGCCACCCCTGAACTTACAGTCCCAGTTCGTCCCGTCGATCCTCCTGTCCATCCTAACAATTCCCTCCGTCCACCCCACACGGCCGAGGACATCATCTGGTTCATTACCGTTGTACTCCAAAACATTCACCCTTTTCAGCGCCCGCACACCTTCCAACAAATATCCCTTGCTGCTCGCTCTGTTTTCCACCTGAACACCTTCACCACTTACTCCCACAACCAAGCCCACTTCACCTTCACCCGCCTCGACACCCTAGTTTAAGTCTCTTCCCTTCCCTCTCTTCCCCCCCTCCTTCCCGTCATGGTGCGGCACCAGTCTCGCATCCTCTTCCAGAACATTCGCTCCTTCCGCTCCAACAAATACCTCCTCATGCACACCCTCTCCCGCCACCAGGTCGACACCTTCCTCTTGAACGAAACCTTTCTCCAGCCCCACCATTCTATCCACACCTCCCCCTATATCCTCCACCGCACTGACGCTCCTGGTCCTCGTGCGCAGGGTGGAGTCGCGATTGGCCACCTTAAGCATATCCCCGTCCGGCCACAACCTCTTCTCAATGACCCCACTGAACACCTTATCATTAGCGTCTTCTTCCCCTCCCTCACCATTACCTGTGCCACCATCTATGTCCGCTCCACTGCTCCTCTTCCTTATGACTTCATCTCACACACTGACCACACCTTCTCCACCTATGTGATTGCCGCCGGCCTCAACATCCATAGCCGCACTCCTGCTGCCCTTCAGCGGTGGCATCAGTTCCTCTCCACAATGCAGGGTGACCTTGTTCCCATTCCCCAGCACACCCGACCCGAAAGTAACACCACCCCCGATGTTGTCATTGCCTCCGCCAGCCTCCTTGGGCGTATCACTGTCGCCGTCCTTGACCCCACAGGAAGCGATCACCTCCCTGTCCTTCTCACCATAACGTCTGCAAACCGCCCCCCTCCGGCTCCGCAACCTGCACCCCCTCCCAAGGTCGTCCATGACTATCGCCGTGCCAACTGGGATGCCTACCGGGACTCCATCTCCACCCAGGTCGAAAGCCACCCTCTTACCTATCGCCATCCTGACGACATCATCCGCACCTCGTCCTTCCTTCAGACGGTAATTACTGACGCTGTGGAGGCCCATGTTCCTACTAAAACCATCCACCCACACCGTCCCACTCTCCCTCCGTGGGCTGTCCTCCTCCTCCGTGAATCCCGGCGCCTCTATCGCTCCTTCCTGCGCACTCGTGACAGGGATAGACTCCAACACCACCGGCAAATACAGCGACACGTACGGAACCTTATTACAGCCACGAAACGCCGGGACTGGCGCCAGACCTGCACACGACTCAATGCCACCCTCCCTATCAACTCCTCCAAGTACTGGTCCGCCTTCCATCGTCTTACTGGTTCCCTTTCCGCTCCCCACTACCCCCTTCTCCATAACGATCGCCACCTTCCAGACAACCTCAGTAAGGCCAACCACTTCGCTTCCCACCTTTCCGAGGTCTTCTCCATCCCCGATGATCCCCACTTTGATTATTCTCTTTTCCCCACCGTCATGGAACGTGCTGATACCTCGGTCGCTCCACTTGCTCCTAGTCTCCAGTACTTGGGGCAGTTGCATCCCTCCGACGTGAACACTCTCATCACAGCACAAGACATTAAACTTCTCCTCCAGTCCAAACGCAACACGGCCCCTGGTCACGACTGTGTCACCTACCGTCACCTTCGAGAAAGCCCCTATTCCTTCCTAACTGTCCTCGCCCATCTCTATAATGTCATCCTCTCTACTGGCTTCTACCCTGACCTGTGGAAGACCTCCCGCGTCCTCCTATTCCTCAAACCCAACAAACCCCCTTCTGCCGCCTCTTCCTATCGTCCCATCTGCCTCACCTCCGTCTTCAGTAAGGTCTTTGAATCCGTCCTCTCCCACCGTATCCATCAGCACCTTGCTCAACACCACCTCCTCCCCCTTACCCAGTGTGGCTTCCGACCCTCCTTCTCTGCTGACGACCAACTCCTCAACCTTGTTCACCTTCTGTCCCTCCAGCTCAACTCCTGTCGCTCCGCCATTTTTGTTTCCCTTGACCTCCAAAATGCCTATGACCGTGTATGGCATCCCAGTCTCCTCTTTAAACTCCAAACCTACGCCCTGCCTATCAATTTTGTCCGTCTGGTCGCTTCCTTCCTCTTGCACCGTCCTTCCTATGTCACCCTCCACAACACCAACTCCCGTATCTTTTATCCCATGGCTGGCGTCCCCCAGGGTTCTGTCCTCTCCCCTCTCCTTTATCTCTTGTATACAGCTGATATGCCCAAGCCACCCCCACCAGTCCACCTTCTCCAATATTCTGATGACACCGCCTTCCTGGCTCTCTATCCTACCCTTCAACGGTCTCAACGTACCCTCCAAACCCACCTTAACCAGTTCACCACTTGGTGTAACCAGTGGTTCCTCCGTCTCAACCCCTCCAAAACCCATGCAATCATCATAGGCTGCACCACTCGCTCCTTTCGCCTCCATGATTTCTACCTCACCCTTTATGGTCGTCCTATCCAACTCACCCCCACCCTGAAATACCTTGGCCTCACCCTTGACCGCCACCTTACCTGGACCCCTCATCTCCTGACCATCCAGCAGAAAGCCTGTTCCCACCTCCGCCTGCTGAAACTCCTGTCCGGCCGGACATGGGGTTTGCATCCTTCTACCATCCTCCACACCTACAAATCCCTCATCCATCCTCTCCTCTGTTATGCCAGCGTCGCCTGGATCTCCGCCCCCACCCGCGTTTACAAGGCCCTCCAAATCCTTGAACGCCATGCGCTCCGCCTTGCCTTCGGTATCCACCTTCCTTCCCCCACACAGCTCCTGTATGAACTGATCCCCTCTCCCCACCTCCTCTTGTTCCTCCAACATCTCCGCATCCTTTACATTGTTCGCAGGGTTGATCCCCCCCACCCTCTGGTTTCCTCCTTCCTCTCCACCCCCTGCCCGTTGCCGCGCCTCTATCGCTGTATCCCTCCCTCTCTCCACCTCCACACCCTCCATCTCCTTCATCAGGGCAATTTCCAACGCCTCCCCCTCCCGGATGACGAACTTCGCCGTGACATCTACCCTTCCTTCCAACTATAACCTGGCCTTGTTCCTCCCCCCCTCCCCAGGGCCCCCCTTCTCCTCTTTCCTCCTTCTCCCAGAGCGGATTTTCCTCCATCCCCCCCTCCCTTGAGACCCTGCACCCCATACTTGACTCTCTCCTTCCCACATCCCTCCCTACCTGGCCCTCTTCCGCGCGCCCCCCATTCCCCTCCCCCATCTCTTCCCCTCCCTCCCTTCTTCAGGTCTCCCTCCTCTCCTAGAACCTGGCAGATCCTCTGTATTGATCATCGTCAGTGTGCCACATCAGTGTTGTGTTTAGTGCTTTTCTCGTGTGCGTCAAGAGGTGTGATTTTAATTGTGTACAGCCTTGAGGTTCGCCGTCAGTGTTACGTTATGTGCTATGCCATCCGTCAACACCTTTATGCTCCAGTCACACTGTGCCTTGTGTTCTTTTAATCGTCGCAGTGTGAGGCTTTTGTGTGTGCTACTTTTAAACAGTTTTTTATCTCCATTTTACAGTCACCCCGTTTTTTTTGTCTATTGCCTTCCATGATGTTCTCCCTTTTTTATATCTATGTTCGCCTTCTTCTCTCCTTTGCTGTTTTTAAATGTCTTCTATTGTTTTGTTCTATGTCTTTCGGCTGAAGAGCAGCGCATATGCTGCTGCCAGCCCGCCCCGATGGGGAATTGAAATACAATAAAGAAAAAAAAAAAATCGAATGTTGTTACTTAGTATTTTTGGGGGGTTTGTGCCGTTGGGTGCGAACCGGCAAAAAGATTCATAATTTATTTTAATTTGCCGAATATACTAGATATCTCCCCATTTCTCTCCAGCTACCATGCATGGAGAGCTGCATCGAGCCAGTACCTGGACTGAAGACGTCGAGAACAACAACCCTTGTACTGAAGATGGCTGCTGCTGCATATGTTATTTCTGGTCGTGTGATTGTTTTATAATGTTTTACATTTGCAACTACACACAGCCGTTTTTGGTTGTATGTTTTCTTGCTGATTTAATTTTCCTAAGTGAGGTTTTTTATTTTATTTTGCCATGTTCCTCATTTAGATTTCCCGTTATGATGTCACCTAAATATTTAAATTGATTTATCGATTTTGATTTCCTGTTCTTCCGCTGTATTTTTGTGGACCAGCTGGCATAATTTGTTTTTGCTGAGTTTCTGTGCAATTTTTTTATGTTTTAACTACTTTAGTAGTTTCTTGAACGTTCTTGACTAGGAGCATAATATCAGCAACAAATCCCAAGCAGTTTAAGCTTTTATCAGTTTTCACACTTCCAGTTCTTATGTTATTTGCGTTATTCTTGTGCCATTCTCTCATTACGTATTCCAGTGCTCAGTCGAACAGTAATGATAAGAGGCCTTCACCTTGTCTTATGCCTGTTTTTATGAGGAATGTTTCAGAATTTTTTTTCTCTAAGCCTTACTTTCAATTTAGCGTTGTTTAGAGTAAGTTCTACTAGTTTAATTAATTTCGGATAAAGTCTTAGAATTTTTAAAACTGGAGTTCCATGGAGACATTGGATGGTTTCTTAAAGTTTACAAACGTTATTGCCAGAGATTGTTCTGTCTCCTACAGCACACCATAATCAACTTTAAACTTATGATCTGCTCTGCACAAATTCTCCATGGTCTGAAACCTTCCAGATTTCCTCGTAACTCATGTTTTAGTTATACCTAAAACTTTAAGTCGACAAACATTTTCAGCTACAATAAGCACATTAGGCCATAGGAGCAATACGTAAATTACAATTCAAGGCAACAATGACAAATATATTTAGCAACTCGGAGAGTATATTTGTTTACAAACGTCAACTTGCACGATGGCCTAAGATATTGGACTACCTTAGTGGTCATGGTTATTGTTTATGACAATGCTGTGTACAAATTATCCAGTTAATAAGCACTTTAAAACAAATGAAAAGGCATTTGTAATAAGATTGTATAGAAAAACCGTCTCTAATTCGTGATTAATGAGTTAGCTTCGTAAAATAGAGGTATGATCCTGGGCATCCATGATGCCCTTTTGCCTACAATAGCTAAAATTATCTTTTGCATTAAAATTTTTAAAAAATAGTAAGCCATAGCACTAAATTGGTATTCAGTGCCAAATAAAAGTATTTCTACTGATACCACATTCGACTGTGTACAATTAGTACATGTTCACAAAATATTTGTTGTCTTGAGAAATAATATATGATACTCCTCTTCTCGTAACATTGGCCGATTTAGAAAGAGATTTAAAAAATTTTTACTTATATACCAAACTTGGAAGTTTGAAGGTATCACAGATTTTCAGAAAATGGAGTGGACGATTATTCAAGACTTGTACAGAAACCAGACTGCAGTTGCATGAGTCACAGAATGTGAAAGGAAAGCAGTGGCTAAGGAGGAAAAGTGGATTGTAGTGTACGACTGGTGTTATTCAGTCTGTACACTGAGCAGGGAGAAAAGGAAATCAAGGAGTAATTTGTGAGCGAAATTAAAGTTCTGGGACAAACAACAAAGGCTTTGAGGTTTTCTAACGATATTGTAATTCTCTCAAAGACAGCAAAGGGCTATGAAGAGCAGTTGAACGGAATGGACAGTATTATGGCAAAAAAAAGCATTTCTTGTTGCTGAATAATGCAGCTAGCTACGAATACTTCCGAAATGTTACAAAATAACTTCACGTACTGAGACACTATATTGACATCAGTCATTTGGACCAGAAGAAAATTTGTGCCAGACCAGGATTCGAACACAGATTTGTCGCTTACCACAAGTGCTCACCTTAAGAACTACAACTACCTTAGCACACTTCCAGTATCAATCGAAACTTACACGTGTCACATAGTCACAACCCTTATACTTGCACAATTCGTGATTCCCACACGGGGAAAACCTTTAAGACAGAAAAAAAAGCAACTCACCTCGAAGAAATTGTCCACTTGGTACTGAAATTGGTAGACATTATGTATATGTACAGCCTACCAAATGGTCACAACTGCAGAAAAATTGGGCGACTTATTCAAGAGAAAGAGCTCCACAAATTGAGCAAGTCAGTAAAGTGTTGGTCTACCACTGGTCCTTATATTAGCAGTTATTTGGCTTGGCATTGATTGATAGATTTGTTGGATGTCCTCTTGAGGGATGTCGAGCCATATTCTGTCCAGTTGGCACTTTAGCTCATCAAAATCCTGATCTGGTCAGATGGCCTCACCAAAAATGTTACATACGTTTTCAGATGGGAGCGAACCTGCGACCTCACTGGCCAAGGAACGGTTTTTAAGCATGAAGACAAGCAGTAGAAACTATCGCTATGTGCAGATGTGCTTTTCCGTAGAGTGCTACAAATGGATGCATAGAATATCACCGACATACGACTGTGCTCTAACAGTACTGTGGATGACAACCAAAGGGGTCCTACTACAAAACGAAATGGCACCCTGGACCACGGCTCCACATTGACGGTCAGTGTGGTGGGTGACAGTCAGATTGTTATCCCATGGCTGTGTGTAGCGTCTCCCGACACTTCTTTGCTCCTCATCCAGGCTCAGTTACAAGTGGGATTCGTCACTGAAGACAATTCTACTCCAGTCAACGAAATTCCAGGTCGAATATGTGTTTCAAGATGCCCTGGACAGCAGTGGGATACCAACCTGAATGTTGCCCACCATGTGGCCTGACAACCATATGGTCTGGGGTGCCATGTCTTTTCAGAGCAGAGCCTCACTGTTTGCATCTGTGGCACCCATACAAGGCACAGATAAGTCGAGGACATTCTATGCACCATTTTGTTTCCCTTCATAACAAGCCATCCTGGGCTTACATTTCAGCAAAGTAATCTGCCTGTACGTTGTGAGAGTTTCAAGTGCTTGTCTTTGTGGTTGTCAAACCCTATCTTGGACACCATAGCCGCTGGATCTCTCCCCAACTGAGAATGTTTGGAGCATTATGGCCAGGGCAGGGCCATCAAACCTGCTCAGGATTTTCATCTATTGATTTCTGTCTCATTTCGCCATTACATGCATAGTATTATTTTGTGTGTGTTATATCGTGATTTTTTGCGGTAGAGGAATAGATACATCATTGATTGTTCCAATATTGTGTTTATACAGTGACCGTATCTTTACAGTATATTCCTTCAAACATCCATACACATCTGAGAGAGCAGAAAGCTCACTGGCCATTACAGAAGTAGTAAACATTACAAAATAGCTTTGCATACTGCGGCTATACTTTGATGTCAGATGTTTGTGACACGTGAAAATTTGTTCTTGTCTGGGACTTAACCCCGTAATGTTCACCACTGCTATAATTGTCAATGACAGTGCCTGTTCCTTCAGATTTGCATGCCGTTCTGAAGGGCATAGTATTGTGAAGACACAGATACTGTATAAACAGTTTCGAAGTGCCTTATTTCAGTGCCATAACTGGCCTTGGGAATCTGTGCCCATCTTCACATGGCTGACGTTTCCAGTTATATTTATGTATTCATCAACAGCATGTCGTCAGCTCCTGCACTATGTTCCAGTAGACTATGCTTTGTCTTGCATCAGTCCATATGTTTTTCTGCGACCTTAGCAAGACAAAGCGTTGTGCATTGGAACATATGAAATAATAGACATCATCAGAAGAGTGGCACACACAAGTTAAAATAAAATGCAATAATAAATGGTTTATATAAGAAAAGGCTTCCACAGAACCAAAATTGCACGTAATGCATAATATAAAAATACACTGAACAATATATAGGAAAAAGCAACTTAAAAGAAGAATAACCAAAACCAAAATTTTTTAAAAACTCACATCAGGATGTCAAAGTAATTCTGATTCTTCCAATTTAACAAGAAGGTCACTTTTCTTGCCGCTTTCTGGCATAATTCAGAATCTGGAGATCATCCAGCATGGGTGGTCGATGCCCTGTTGACTCAAAATTCTCAACAGAGGCAGAATGCTGCTTCATCTGGCCAAAGTCCTAAACCACCCACCAGTCATAAGATTGTGCTGGGTTTTGTTGTGGACTTCTAGAATAATTGTAAATTATCAAACATGGATATGGAGTTAATGATCACCAGTTTAATGATCAGCTGATTAGTAAGGATCAGAACTACCTTGACACCACGATGTCAATTTTTGAAATATTTACTTAGCCAGTTTTTTTACTTTAGTTATTCTGCATTCAAATTGATTTTTTTTTACTGTGTATTAATTTATGTATTTTTACATGTTGCATTTCCAGCCAGTTTTTATGCTTCAGTTCGCTTTGTTTATGTTAAGTGTTTGATCAGTTTATTTGAGCCCTCAAATTGAACTCCCATCAGATACCCCTTTTCTCTAAATGTTAATTCCTTTATATTTTTTATCCTGTAGATATATACATGCAATCTTTGTATTTTTCTAAAGCTACAAATTTACTTTTTAAATTTTAACTGCCAAACAGGGTTTTTGTCATTGTAATTCAAGTTTAGGTGGTAACACTTGCATATTTTACTTCACTTTCTCCTTCTTGCGAATCGTGTCACTCACAATCTTGTGCACTACGCACGTGGCATTATTAATTTGTAATGTGTTTCCTGTCAGTCTCATTATTTCACTGTAGTTGTTCGTTTGTCCAAAGCTTGTCTGCTAGTGACAGCTTCCCAACGTTTTATGAACTTCTGCATACCAGCCGGCCGCGGTGGTCTCGCAGTTAAGGCACTCAGTCCGGCACCGCGCGACTGCTACGGGCGCAGGTTCGAATCCTGCCTCGGGCATGGATGTGTGTGATGTCCTTAGGTTAGTTAGGTTTAAGTAGTTCTAAGTTCTAGGGAACTGATGACCACAGATGTTAAGTCCCATAGTGCTCAGAGCCTTTTTTTCTGCATACCAGATAGAGCGCCTTCATTGTTGAGCTGTCTGATTATTCGGGTTACCTCACTGAAAGCCCTTGTACTCTTACGGATTTTTGGGCAGCTCGGCAGGGTTCATGGTGTCAGTTTCTTTCAGAACTACTTCAGACGTTAGTTGAGTCCATGCCACATCGTGTTATGCCACCTCTACGTGCTCGCAGGGGCCCCACACCATATTAGGCAGGCACACCAGTTACTTTGCCCCTTCAGTTTATAATAGAAACATATACTTCCATAACGTAAATTAACTACTTTGTGCTCATTATCACATAGAAAAAATGTGCAACGAAGTAGGACATCCTGCCACAGTAGCATAATTAACCACACTCTGAACATCTAAGTCTACATTTATACTCCGCAAGCCACCCAAACGGTGTGTGGCAGAGGGCACTTTACGTGCCACTGTCATTACCTCCCGTTTCTGTTCCAGTCGCGTACGGTTCGCGGGAAGAACGACTGCCGGAAAGTCTCCGTGCGCGCTCGAATCCCTCTAATTTTACATTCGCGATCTCCTCGGGAGGTATAAGTAGGGGGAAGCAATATATTCGATACCTCATCCAGAAACGCACCCTCTCGAAACCTGGCGAGCAAGCTACACTGCGATGCAGAGCGCCTCTCTTGCAGAGTCTGCCACTCGAGTTTGCTAAACATCTCCGTAACGGTATCACGGTTACCAAATAACCTTGTGTTGAAACGCGCCGCTATTCTTTGGATCTTCTCTAACTCCTCTGTCAACCCGATCTGGTACGGATCCCACACTGATGAGCAATACTCAAGTATAGGTCGAACGAGCGTTTTGTAAGGCACCTCCTTTGTTGATGGACTACATTTTCTAAGGACTCTCCCAATGAATCTCAACCTGGTACCCGCCTTACCAACAATTAATTTTATATGATCATTCCACTTCAAATCATTCCGCATGCATTCTCCCAGATATTTTACAGAAGTAACTGCTACCAGTGTTTGTTCCGCTATCATATATTCATACAATAAAGGATCCTTCTTTCTATGTACGCGTAATACATTACATTTGTCTATGTTAAGGGTCAGTTGCCACTCCCTGCACCAAGTGCCCATCCTCTGCAGATCTCCCTACATTTCGCTACAATTTTCTAATGCTGCAACTTCTCTGCATACTACAGCATCTTCCGCAAAAAGCCGCATGGAACTTCCTACACTATCTACTAGGTCATTCATATATATTGTGAAAAGGAATGGTTCCATAACACTCCCCTGTGACACACCAGAGGTTACTTTAACGTCTGTAGACGTCTCTCCATTGATAACAACATGCTGTGTTCTGTTTGCTAAAAACTCTTCAATCCAGCCACACAGCTGGTCTGATATTCCGTAGGCTCTTACTTTGTTTATCAGGCGACAGTGCGGAACTGTATCGAATGCCTCCCGGAAGTCAAGGAAAATGACATCTACCTGGGAGCCGGTATCTAATATTTTCTGTGTCTCATGAACAAATAAAGCGAGATGGGTCTCACACGATCGCTGTTTCCGGAATCCATGTTGATTCCTACAGAGTAGATTTTGGATTTCCTAAAACGACATGATACTCGAGCAAAAAACATGTTCTAAAATTCTACAACAGATCGAAGTCAAAGATATAGGTCTATAGTTTTGCGCATCTGCTCGACGACCCTTCTTGAAGACTGGGACTACCTGTGCTCTTTTCCAACCATTTGGAACCTTCCGTTCCTCTAGAGACTTGCGGTACACGGCTGTTAGAAGGGGGGGGGGGGGGGGGAGTTCTTTTGCGTACTCTGTGTAGAATCGAATTGGTATCCCATCAGGTCCAGTGGACTTTCCTCTGTTGAGTGATTCCAGTTGCTTTTCTATTCCTTGGACACTTATTTCGATGTCAGCCATTTTTTTCGTTTGTGCGAGGATTTAGAGAAGGAACTGCGGTGCGGTCTTCCTCTGTGAAACAGCTTTGGAAAAAGGTGTTTAGTATTCCAGCTTTACGCGTGTCATCCTCTGTTTCAATGCCATCATCATCCTAGAGTGTCTGGATATGCTGTTTCGAGCCACTTACTGATTTAGCGTAAGACCAGAACTTCCTAGGATTTTCTGTCAAGTCGGTACATAGAATTTTACTTTCGAATTCACTGAACGCTTCACGCATAGCCCTCCTTACGCTAACTTTGACATCATTTAGCTTCTGTTTGTATGAGAGGTTTTGGCTGCGTTTAAACTTGGAGTGAAGCTCTCTTTGCTTTCGCAGTAGTTTCCTAACTTTGTTGTTGTACCAGGTTGGGTTTTTCCCGTCCCTCACAGTTTTACTCGGCACGTACCTGTCTAAAACGCATATTACGATTGCCTTAAACTTTTTCCATAAACACTCAACATTGTCAGTGTCGGAACAGAAATTTTCGTTTTGATCTGTTAGGTAGACTGAAATCTGCCTTCTATTACTCTTGCTAAACAAATAAATTTTCCTCCCTTTTTTATATTCCTATTAATTTCCATATTCAGGGATGCTGCAACGGCCTCATGATCACTGATTCCCTGTTCTGCACTTACAGAGTCGAGAAGTTCGGGTCTGTTTGTTATCAGTAGGTCCAAGAGTCGGTTCCCTGTTTAATTGTTTGAGGTAATTTTCGGATAGTGCACTCAGTATAATGTCACTCGATGGTCTGTCCCTACCACCCGTCCTAAAATTCTGAGTGTCCCAGTCTATATCCGGTAAATTGAAATCTCCACCTAAGACTATAACACGCTGAGGAAATTTATGTGAAATGTGTTCCAGATTTTCTCTCAGTTGTTCTGCCACTAATGCTGCTGAGTAGGGAGGTCGGTAAAAGGAGCTAATTATTAACCTAGCTCGGTTGTTGAGTGTAACCTCCACCCATAATAATTCACAGGAACTATCCACTTCTACTTCACTACAGGATAAGCTACTACTAAAAGCGACAAACACGCCACCACCAGTTGCATGCAATCTATCCTTTCTAAACACTGTCTGTGCCTTTGTAAAAATTTCGGCTGAATTTATCTCTGGCTTCAGCCAGCTTTCTGTACCTATAACGATTTCAGCTTCGGTGCTTTCTATCAGCACTTGAAGTTCCGGTACTTTACCAATGCAGCTTCGACAGTTTACAATCACAATACCGATTGCTGCTTGGTCCCCGCGTGTCCTGACTTTGGCCCATACCCTTTGAGGCAGTTACCCTTTCTGTACTTGCCCGAGGCCATCAAACCTAAAAAACCGCCCAGTCCACGCCACATAACCCCTGCTACCCGTGTAGCCGCTTGCTGCGTGTAGTGGACTCCTGACCTATCCAGCGGAACCCGAAACCCCACCACCGTATGGCGCAAGTCGAGGAATCTGCAGCCCACACGGTCGCAGAACAGTCTCAGGCTCTGATTCAGACCCTCCACTCGGCTCTGTACCAAAGGTCCGCAGTAAGTCCTGTCGACGATGCTGCAGATGATGAGCTCTGCTTTCATCCCGCTGACTGGCAGTCTTCACCAAATCAGATAGCCGCCTGAAGCCAGAGAGGATTTCCTCCCCCTCTCTTGCTGCCATATCCCTAAGGGGCCCCATTATGCGCCTGTGTTTTGGAGAGATCATGAGTACTGTGTATCACTGAAACTACATATTTTCGTAAGACGCGTGTATAAATATGAAAAAAACAATTACGGCCTGTTCGTTTCTAAGGTGGTGGTCCCTTCTGACTCTAATCGCTGGTGAGAGTAGGAAAGTGGATTCACAAAATAATAGCGATTTTAATATTTGTGGCACGGTGTTTATCTTTCATCCCGTATATTTGTGAAACTTGTCTGGTGATCACAATAACTGAGGACAGAGTGTGCAGTACTCGCCACGTTCGTTTCGAGACAGATGCAGCTGATTTACGTGCATCTTATAACAGCAAAAGCCGAACTGCAGCACTCCTCTTCAAGCACAGAGGTGCTGTGGTATCTATCCCATCATTGTAGGTTACAACTTAGCCTACTTCATACATAATATAGGTTCTGACCTAACCGAACCTCCTCGATCTCGTCAAAAACTAACGAATCAGGTGGGACGCACAGTGACCAAGCCGTCAGACGATGTTGGAGGGCAACCTTTGGCGACGGAGTCTGACGACCGTTGTCAGGGACAATGTGAGCGCAGCCTTATCGCACGTCCCACAATCTTCTGCACCACTGGTCCGTCACAAGTCAACGTGGACGGCTTGCCATAGACGAAAAAAAATTAATTCTTCCTTCTATCGTCATCTGAATAGTGAACCGATGGAGGACTGACACCGAACCAATTGGAAGAAAAATGCAATTTCACGGCATTTATCCAGCACTTGACATCGTAACACGAAAGTCACAGAAGCTCTTTAGTTTTGAAATTTGTGGTAACTGAAGTTGATGATTGGATGGGTAGGGAAAGAAATAAACAGCAGAGTAGAAAGTTATTGCGCTGCAGTTCTGTAAACTCGATAGTCCTTGTAAACAAAGCAAAAACGTCACATCTTTCCGAAGGGTAAAGTTTGGAAATACTACAGCTCGCGACTCTCACGTTTTATTGCGAGAACTGTTGAAATCTGAGGGTTGGTTTGAGAGGAATGTGGAGTTGCGTTTGGGAGTTAGCAGCATCACACATCTTACAACTCATGAGCATGCAGTCACCCACTTCACACTCACTACACCGAGCGAGGTTGCGCAGTGGTTAGAGCGCTGGACTCGTATTCGGGAGGACGGCGGTTCAAACTCGTGTCCGCCAACCTGATTTAGGATTTCCGTGTTTTCTTTCCTAAATCGCTTCAGGCAAATGCCAGAATGGTTCCTTTGAACGTCACGGCCGACCTCTTTTCCGTCCTACCCCCTATCCAATGCGACTGACGACCTCACTGTTTTGTCCCCTTCCCCTAAAACAACAAACACCCGCTTACAATTATCTATCGTTTACTGGCTCGAATCACTGTCCAAAATTGTCACAAATGTACACGAAATCAAACACGTACATTATCCCCACATTGCTGTCACATCACCATGAACGTTGCTGACATTGACATCATAACCAAAAATCGGCTTTCAAATATCTGTATCTTGAATTCAGTGGTCCTCTCAGGATGCTATGTTTGAGGTAACATGAATGACGTAGCAATTCCTGGTGCTTCCCAGGTGGTATCAACAACTCCTCCTCAGGAAAGGGAGCTGCACTGACCTACCTACTGGCATTTTCTTCTTACACACCCTCTAGCTTCAGGTAAAAAACAGCCCAGTAGAAATGCGTTGCTTGTTATTACCTTTTGCAAATTATTTGATTGCTGGACTTGCATACTGGCAGAATTTAGAGAACTTCAGCATGTCAGTACTTCATGTCTAAGTACCGGCACTAGTAATATTGTATAAAGCAGTACAGTAGCCATTACATAGTCCCTGTTGTTTTACCACTTAGTATGTTTATCCGTTTCAAACGGAATACTGAACAAATCGAACTCAGTAATTGTCCACAGACAAAGTCTGTAGCTGTAAATCAATGACTCGTGAACTGCCGCCTCGTATTTGTCAGCTTCTGTAAAAATTCAGACGCAAATATTTTTCCTTTCCTTCGCTGCCTTGCTTTCTGCATCACCAACAGCGCAGCTGACATACACAACTATCCTGTGTGGGTATCACGGCTTTTCATTGCAAGTATTTCGCTACAATAGCGTTCTATTGGATATGTGTGTGTGTGTGTGTGTGTGTGTGTGTGTGTGTGTGTGTGTTAGTAGCTGTGTGAGGTTAGCGTCTAAGAAAGAGAATCGCTTGTGTTCCTTCGCTCATTATTCGTCCGACAGTACTGTCTTTCATTCGTACTGCGTAAAATCTTGTTCGTAAGTTCAGGCCAACTGTAGTGAACACTATCATTATTCTGAGGACTGGTCGTTCGCCTGTTGTTTGCTCTGGCGTACAGGCATTGCAGAGCAATCGGAGACAGGAGACGGAAGTTTTTCCCGGCAGCGTAACGAGCTGACATCTGTCGGCGACACCAGGCAACAGTGCATTCAACGGACGGCCGTTTATTCTATGTCGCAATAATAAGCTTAAGAGGAAACGTTTGGAAGTAAGAAAAGTCACCTTATCTGCGACTATTGAGCATCGATTGTCTGTTAACAAAGGGGTAACCCCGTTCATGTCTCTTGTTTATTTCCAAAGACAGTGCTTCATACTCAGCAACACTAGTGATGATGCGTTCGTTAAAAAAGTAAAAGATATGCAACAAATTCCATCATTCCACCTCCCCATCCATCCAGTCCCTCATCCCTCCTCCCAGGCAACACCCGCCAAAAAATCTTCCAAACGGCCCAGTGGCGACCTCTCCTCTACTCCTTCCTCCAAAAAGCCACTGCCCACCCCACCTCCCGCTGACCCCTCTCCAGCACCCTACCTGTATACCTTTGTCCTAGCCAACCCTGATCCGAAATTCCTACTCTTGAAATCCGGATGTACATCCCCAGTGCACCCATCACCCAACTTATCCCTCACAGAGACTCTGTCCTATACTGATCTCCTCCGGCGCCTTCCCCGCATCACCTTTGGGCCCCGCGCATCCCTCACCCCATTCCTTACATCCTCCTCTCCTCGTCAACCCCAACCGCCTCCTCGTCCGCCGACCCTCACTGCCGTCATCACAAAACTCAGCCCTGTGGTCACAGAGGCTGAGGTGTTGGCGGAACTGAATGCCCACCCCTCCCTGGAAGTCTGCTCTGCCCGCCGTATTTACAACTCCTCTGGCCCTACTTTCCTCATGCGTATCTTTACAGTGTCCGCCTCCTCCAACGACCACCTCCTCACGCAGGGAGCCCTGATTTTCAACTGCCGCCACCCTGTTGACCCGTCCCGTTCCCCTCCTCAATCCTACCGCTGCCAGCGTTGTCTTCTGTACAATGACCACCTCACCCAAAACTGCAAGAACCCACCCACCTGCCCCCATTGTAAAGCCTCCCACTTCCTCAAACAGTGTCCCAACCTCGCCTCCCCCCATCCTGCAACACCTGCAATGAACCTCACCCCACCTATTCCTCCAAATGCAAAGCCAAGCCCCCTCCCACCAACCCTGAACTCACTGTCACCGTTCGCCCCATTGACCCACCTATCCACCCTAACAATTCCCTCTGCCCTCCCCCTACAGCAGAAGACATCATCCGGTTCCTCACCGTCGTCCTGCAGACCATCCACCCCTTCCAGCGCCCCCACACACTCCAGCAGATTTCCCTCGCTGCCCGCTCTATTTTCAACTTAAACACCTACGCCACGTACTCCCACAACCAGGCCCACTTTACCTTCACCCGCCTAGACACCCTCGTTTAAGCCCCTCTCTCCCCTTCCCACACCCTTCCCACACCCAACCCCATGGCTTGTCAACAGTATCGTCTCCTCTACCTCAACATTCGCTCCCTCCCTGCCAACAAATCCCTCTTCATGCATACCCTCTCCCAGCACCAGGTTGACTCCTTCATCCTTAATGAAACTTTCCTCCAACCCCACCGTGTGGTCTGCATCTCCCCTTATCTCCTTCACCGCACTGACAATCCCCTTCCCCTAGCTCAAGGCGGGGTCGCTATCGGCCACCTCCAGCATCTCCCTGTCCGGCCACAACCCCTCCTCAATGACCCAACCAAACACCTTCTCCTCAGCCTCTTTTTTCCCTCCCTCACCATCACCTGTGCCACTATCTATATTCACCCCGCAGCTCCTCTCCCCTTTGACTTCATTTCCCATGTTGACCATACCTTCTCCACCTATGTGATCCCCGCTGACCTCAACATCCACAGCCGTGACCCTGCCACCCTTCGGCGGTGGCATCAGTTCCTTGCCACCCTCCATGGTGACCTTGTTCCTCTCCCACAGCACACCCGTCCTGAAAGTAACTCCACCCCCGATGTTATCCTCGCTTCCCCCAACCTCCTTGGTTGCATTGCTGTTGATGTCCTCGATCCCGTCGGTAGTGACCATCTCCCTGTCTTTCTCACCATCTCCTCTACCCGTCCTTCCACTGCAGCCACCCGCCCACCTGCCCCTCCAAAATCTGACCATGACTACCACCATGCCAATTGGGATGCCTACCGGGAATCCATTGCCTTACAGGTTGAAAGCCACCCCCTCACTTTCCACCACCCTGATGACATCACCCATGCCTCTTCCTTCCTTCAGAAGACCATCACTGACGCTGTGGAGGCTCATGTCCCTACCAAACTCATCCACCCTCACTGCCCTACGCTTCCTCCACAGGCCGTCCTTCTTCTGCGTGAATCCCGCAGGCTCTACCGCTCCTTCCTCTGCACTTGTGACCGGGATACTCTCACCCGCCACCGGCAATTACAGCGACATATCTGGAACCTCCTTACAGCAAAGAAACGCCGGGACTGGCGTCAGACATGCACACGCCTCAACTCCACCCTCCCTGTCAACTCCTCCAAGTACTGGTCAGCCTTCCACCGCCTTACTGGTAGCCATCCCACCCCGCATTACCCCATCCTCCATGACGATCGACCCTTTCCTGACAACCTCAGTAAGGCTAACCATTTTGCTTCCCACCTGTCCGAGGTCTTCTCCATTCCTGACGATCCCCATTCTGATTACTCCCTCTTCCCCACTGTCCTTGACCACACTTACACCTCTGTCCCCCCGCTCGCCCCTAGCTTCCAGTAGTTGGATCGGCTACCCCCCTCCGACATCAACACTCCCATCACCATGCAAGACATCATACTCGTCCTCCGCTCCAAACAAAACACCGCCCCTGGTCATGATGGCGTCACCTACCGTCACCTCAAGGAATCCCCTCCATCCTTCCTGTCTGTCCTTGCTACGCTGTACAATGTCCTCCTCTCCACTGGATTTTACCCTGACCTGTGGAAGACTTCCCGTGTCCTGCTGTTCCCTAAGCCTAACAAACCCCCCTCTGCTACCTCTTCCTATCGTCCCATCTGCCTCACCTCCGTGTTCAGTAAGGTCTTTGAGGCCATCCTCTCTCGCCGTATCCACCGCCACCTTAACCAGCACCGCCTCCTTCCTCTTACCCAATGTGGCTTCTGGCCTTCCTTCTCTGCTGACGACCAGCTCCTTAACCTTACCCATCTTCTTTCCCTCCAAATAACTCCCGTCGCTCTGCTATCTTTGTTTCCCTTGATCTCCAGAACGCCTATGACCGTGTCTGGCATCCCGGGCTCCTTTTCAAACTCCAGACCTATGCTCTCCCCATCAACTTCGTCCGTCTCGTTGCTTCCTTCCTCTCCCATCGTCCCTTCTATGTGACTATCCACAATTCCAACTCCCGTACTTTCTACCCCTCTGCCGGCGTGCCCCAAGGTTCTGTCCTTTCCCCTCTCCTCTATCTCCTGTACACTGCTGATATGCCCAAACCTCCCCCTCCTGTTCATCTTCTCCAGTTCGCTGATGACACCGCCTTCCTAGCCCTTTATCCTACCCTTCAACGGTCCCAACATACCCTCCAAACCCACCTTGACCAATTCACCGCTTGGTGCAACCAGTGATTCCTCCGTGTTAATCCCTCCAAGACCCAGGCGATCATCATAGGCCGCACCACCCGCTCCTTCCGCCTCCATGATTTCTACCTCACCATTTACGGCCGTCCTATCCACCTCACTCCTACCCTCAAATACCTCAGCCTCACACTCGACCGCCACCTCACCTGGACTCCCCATCTCCTTACCATCCAAAACAAAGCTCACAACCACCTCCACCTCCTGAAACTCCTGTCCGGCCGGACGTGGGGTCTGCATCCTTCCACCATCCTTCACACCTACAAATCCATGATCCGCCCCATCCTTTCTTATGCCAGCATCGCTTGGATTTCCGCCCCTCCCCGGTTCTATAAAGCCCTCCAAATCCTCGAACGCCATGCACTCCACCTCGCCTTCCGCATCCGCCATCCGCCCCCCACGCGCATCCTCTATGACCTCATCCCCTTCCCCCACCTTCTCCTTTTCCTTGAACACATCCGCACACTATATATTGTCCGCCGCCTTGATCCCCCTCACCCCCTGGTGTCTCCCTTCCTCTCCACTCCCAACCAGTTGCCGCGCCTTTACCGTTGTGTCCCTCCCTCTCTCCATCTCCACACCCTCCATCTCCTTTCCCAACACAACTTCCACCGTCTACCACTCCCGGATGATGAGCTTCGCCCTGACATCTACCCTTCCTACCAACTCTAACCTCCTCTTCCTGCCTCCTCCTCAGGACTCCCTCTCCTCCCCCTCCCTCCTTCTCCGCAGATTTCCCCTCCTACTCCCCGTCCATCTCTTGTGCCTTCTTTCAGTGTCTCTGCGCTCCCTCCTGCCCTGTTTTCCCTTTTCCTCTCCCGCCCCATGTGTCTCCTGCCTCTTCGTGAACCCACGGTTGCCCCTCCTCTCTTCATCCCGCAGCTTCCCCAGCTGCCCCATGCTCTCCCCTCCTTTTCCATCCTCTCTGCCCTTTCCCTCGGCAGGTCCTGCCTGGTAGTTTTACTCTTCGTCGTGTGTGCTCCAAGTGGGTTTTAAGTGTGTTGCTTTTCGGAGTGTTTTTAATACTGTGGCCAACTTTTAAACTGTGCATGCGCATCTAGTGTCTTCTCTGTGTTTTAAGAATCGCCAACTGTGTTTTTTAACTTTCTGGTGACTATTTTAACTGTCCCCAATGAACTTCTACATGTCAGTGATTTTTACCTCCATTTTCTCCGCTTACTCTGTTTTATGTTCCCCTTTTTTTACCTCCTTATGTATGTATTATTTTATTCTTGTTTTAGTTGTCTTGTCACTCGGCTGAAGAGCGGCGGATTGTGCTGCTGACAGCCCTCCCCTACCCATATGGGGCAGGGGCATGAAATCACAATAAAGAAAAAAAAAAATCCATCATTCGAGGGTTGGATTCCCTCACCTATTCGTCGAAGACTTTCACAGCCTGGGCTACTCACAGGGTGCATCTTCGACGTGGAAGATCCCCACCATTTCCTTGCCATGTTGTCTGCTTGCCTGCACTACCGCTCGCCGTCTGGTCCTCTGCGCCGCAGCCGCCGCCGCCGCCGCCGCCTGGTCGCCGCCTGCCGGTGCTCGCCGCCGCCGCCGTTCGGTCGCTGCCTGCAGCAGCCTGGTCGCCGCTGCCGCTGCCGCCGCCGCCTGGTCGCCGCCTGCCGGTGCTCACCGCCGCCGCCTTCTCGCGCGCCGCCACCATGTCCCAACCAACAACCACCATCATTTTCACCTCTCCCTCCGCTGCTCCAACCACCATCACATGGAGCTCATCCTCCACCCCACTTCCCGTCCTTCCTTCTCTCCCTGTCCACCCCACCCCTGCACCACTTTCGGCTGTAACCAACCCCAACTCCTCCTCCCCTATCACTGTCGCCCCATCGACAGCTACTGACTTTCTGCCGCTCCCTGCACCGACTCCGACAGGCTCCAAGCCAGCACGGATTTCGGCTCGACGTTCCACAGTCACTGTGACACCCACGCCTCCTCCGTCTGCATCATCCGCTGCTCAGGGTGGTCCTGTCCCCCGCCATCTCCCCCTGCAACCCGTCCCCCTGCCCGCTCTACACCCGGTCGTGACCACGAAACCTTCAAAGCGCCTGAATGTTGACCCTTCCCCTGAAGTCTCCTCCAAAAAAACCCCCAATACCCGGACCCACCCGCCCCCATGGACGCATCCCCGACCCCCTTCCCTATCATGCCTGCCACCCACACCTTTGTCCTCTCCAATCCTGACCCTCAATTCCTTGATGCCCGCTCCCTGACCCTCGCCATCTGGAAATACTACCCCAATGCCCCCACCTCCCTTCTGATTCCTCGCAAGGACTAGGTCCTCATTAAATCGCCCAATGCTTCCTTCCACACCGATCTCCTCTCCCGCATCCCCCGTATCCAATTTGGCCAACGTGCAACCCTCGCCCCCTACCACACCCCGTCCTCTCCCCGTCAGCCTCAACCTCCTCGACGTCCGCCAACCTTCACCGCTGTGATCACGAAGCTTAGCCCCGTGATCACGGAGGCTGTGTTGGTAGAACTCAACTCCCGACCCGACATTGAAATCCGCTTGGCTCGTCGCATCTTCAATGATGCCGAGCCGACTTTTCTCCTGCGGATATTCACCGAATCCTCCTCCTCCTCCATTGACCGCCTCCTCACCGAGGGAGCTTTCATCTGCGATCGCCGTCATAAGGTGGACCCCTCCCGTTCCCCAGTCCAATCTTACCACTGCCAAAGCTGCCTCACATACAATGACCATGTTACCTCTGCCTGCAAGAACCCCCCTACTTGTCCCCACTGCAAAGCTTCCCACTTCCTCAAGAACTGCCCCAACCTCACCTCTCCCCCTCCTGCAACACCTGTAATAAACCACATCCTATCTTCTCCTCGAAGTGTAAAGCGAAACCTCCTCCACTCACCCCTGAGCTCTCCGTCCCTGCTCGTCCTGTTGATGATCCCATTCACCCCAAACACTCGCTCTGCCCTCCGCCTACTGCAGAGAACATAATCCGTTTCATCACCATTGTGCTCCAAAACATCCACACCTCAGTGCCCCCACACCCTTCCCCAGATCGCCCTCAATTCCCGTTCCATCTTCCATCTTATCACCTATGCCACCTACTCCCACAACCAGGCCACCTTCACCCCACTCACCACCCTCATCTTGCTCTCCCCTCCCATGGTACAACATCCCTAACATATCCTGTACGACAATATTTGCTCCCTGCCCACCCACAAACTCCTCTTCCTCCACACCATCCATCAGCACCACATGGATGCCTTTGTCCTAAATGAAACCTTCCTTCAACCCCGTATCTCCATCTCCTCACCTCCTTACACCCTTCACCGCACCGATATCCCATACCCTCTGGCGCATGGCAGAGCTGCTATAAGCCACCTCAAGCACCTCCCTGTACGGCCCCAACCCCTCCTTAACAATCTTGCTGAGTATCTCACCCTCAGCCTCTTCTTCCCCACCCTTACTGTCACCTGTGCCACCATTTATGTCCGCCCTCACATCCCCATCCCGTACAATTTCCTGGCCCACATTGACCGCACCTTCTCCACCTACGTGATTGCCACTGACCTCAGTATCCACAGCCGTGATCCTGCCAATGTCCAGTGGTGGCATTGGTTTATCACCACCCTCCAGGGAGACCTGGTCCCCTCCCCAAGCACACCCGACCCGAATCCAACACCACTCCCAATGTGGTCCTTGCCTCTCCCAACCTCCTTGGGCGCATCACCGCAGATGTCCTTCACCTCATTGGCAGTGACCATGCTCCTGTTCTCCTCACTATCTCTAGTGGTCGCAATCCCCACCCCACTGCTCGCCATGACGTCCCTCTTAAACTTGTCCATGATTACTCCTGTGCCAACTGGGATGCCTACTGGGACTGCATTCCACCCAGGGTGATGGCCATGACCTTGCCCTCCAATCTCCTGATGACATCTCTCGCATTGCCGACTTACTGCACCAGACCTTGTGTGACGCCATCACCACCCATATCTCCATCTAAGCCATCCACCCTCACTGGCCCGCCCTGCCTCCACAGGCCGTCCTAATTCGATAGTCCCGCCACCTCTACCGCTCTCTTCTCCGCACTCGTGGCCGGGACACACTTACCCGCTACCGGCAATTACGACGACAAATCTGCAACCTGCTTACTACGAAGAAACGCCGTGCCTGCCGCCAGACATGTACACAACTCAACACCACGCTCCCAATAAACTCTTCCAAGTATTGTTCTGCTTTCCACTGCCTTACTGGAAACCTCCCCACTCCCCCAGTACCCTCTCCTCCTTGATAACCGTCCCTTTCCTGACAACCTCAGTACGGCCAACCACTTTACCTCTCAACTCTCTGATGTTTTTTCAGTACCAGATGATCCCCAATTTGATTATTCCCTCTTCCTTGACCTCATGGACCGCATGAATACCTCTGTTCCTCCACTTACCACTAGCTTCCAGTATTTGGGCCACACACCACCATATGAACTTGACACTCCCATCAGTACACAGGACCTCTGCCTCACACTCTGCACTAAACGCAACACTGCTCCCGGCCACGACTGCATTACCTGTCGCCACCTCAAACACTGCCCTCTCTCCTTCCTTTCAGTCCTTGCCACCCTCTAGAATATCATCCTTACCACTGGTTTCTACCCTGACCTGTGAAAAACCTCCCGTATCCTGAAGTTCTCCAAACCCAACAAGCCTCCATCTGATGCCTCTTCCTAATGTCCTATCTGTCTCACATCGGTGTTTAGCAAGCTCTTGGAATCCATTCTTTCCCGGCGCATCCATCACCACATCCGCCAAAACCACCTCCTCCCCGACACCCAATGTGGCTTCCAACCTTCCTTCTCTGCTGATGACCGACTCCTCCACCTCACTCATCTCCTCTCCCTCCAGCTTAACTCCTGTCGCTCCGCCATTTTCGTCTCCCTCGACCTCGAAAAGGCCTACGACTGTGTCTGGCATCCTGGTCTCCTGTTTAAACTCCAAACCTACGCCCTTCCTGTCAACTACATCCGTCTGATGGCCTCCTTCCTCTCCCGCCGCCCCTCATATGTTACCAGCCATAATGCCAATTCCCACACCTTCTACCCCTCTGCTGGGGTGCCCCAGGGCTCTGTCCTCTCCCCTCTCCTCTACCTCCTGTACATGGCAGATGTGCCCCAACACCCTCTCCAGTACACCTCTTGCAATATGTCGATGACACTGCATTCCTCGCACTCGCTCCTACCCTCCAACAGTCCCAACGCCTTCTCCAGAATCCACTTGACCTTTTTGCCGCATGGTGTATCCAGTGGCGCCTTGCGTATACGCTTTCTGTCCCCCACGTGGATCCTCTATGACCTCATTCCTTTCCCCCATCTGCTCCTATTCCCCGAACATATCCACCTACTCTACGCCTCCCACTGCGTTGATTCCCCTCACCCCCTGGTGGCTCCTCCCCTGTCCTGTCCCCACCTCCTGCCACGCCTTCACTGTTGTGTCCCCTCTACCCTCCATCTCTACACCCTTCATCTCCTTTACCAAGGTGGCTTCCATCAACTCCCCGTCCTGGATGATGCCCTCTTTCCCTCCATATTTCCCTCCTATCAACTCTGATCCTCACCCCCCTCCTCTCCTCAGTAAATTCCCTGGGCTCCCTCCCCAGCCTTCCATCCTGTTTTCTCCCAGCCAAACCTCTCCCTACCTCCCTTTCCCCCCCCCCCCCCCGCCGAGTACTTTTGTATTCCCCTCCTCTGCCTTCCCCACTGCCTGTCGCATCTGCCCAGCACCCCTCACCCCTCCATTGGCTCCTTTGCACCTCCACCCCCTTCACTTTTCCTCTCCATCCCCCCTTTTTTATTTTCCCATCATCTGTCCATCATCTGTCCATCATCTGTCTCGGCTGTAGTACGTCACATTTACCTACTTTACAGTGCAGTGTTCCAGTGAATGTTTAGTGTTGTTCGCCTTTCTAGTGTTGCGAAGAGAAACCATCCTGTCGCTGGGTGAGAATTTTAAGTCTTTTGCGAACAGAAACCAGACTGTCGCCATATGTTGTTAATTGTCTGTATTTTTTTACCCGTCTGCTTCGTATGTATTTTATTTATGTCATCATCCCTTCGTTCTATGTTTTATGTTCCACGATTTTTTCGTCATGTTACTATTTAAGTCTCCGGTTTTATCGCCTGTTTTTATTACTTATTATCTTCATATTTTTAAAACAAAGTCTGTAGGAAGAAAATAAACAAATTCCATCTCTGGCGGTACCTCAAAAGAGTACCGCCCTTCAGTCATGGCATAGCCACTTATCGAAGTGTTAGGTGTTCCTGGACCTGCCAGCCTGCCATCCCAGCAGCCTCTGCGGTCACCTCCTGCCAGCAGCAGTGGAGCGGGGATTCGGCCCCAGTCAGCGTTTCGTCTGTCTTTGTGAGCTCCTTGTTTCCTTCTTTAGTTTTGTCCAGTCCTCTCCTGTTCTTTTCCTTCTTTTCTCGTTGTAATCATGACAACCACCACTACCACCACCACCACTACCACCACCACCACCGCCATTGTATATACCTCTCCCTCTGCCGCCACCACCACTATTACGTGGTGTGTCCAATCGCCACCCTCATTCCATCCCCCAACCCTCCCTTTTCCTTCTCCTTCGCTCTTCATAGCCTCATCCCCTGCTCCTTCCTCCCTCACCGCTACCTCTGATCCCTTCCCTCGACTCCCTCACCCTGTTCCCTCCATCTCTGCAGCCCCCGCCAGGGTGGAGGCCTATCACCATCCCCGTCTTTGGCACCTGCACCAGCAGCCATGCCACGACCTGCCACCTCCGCCATCTCCCAGTTGCTCTTGTCCCACACAGTTCCTGTGACACTTCAGTCGCTGTGAAGTGCCCCAGTGGCACCCCTGCCTCCTCTGCTCCCAAAAAGTCCCAGTCCCCTCCTCTTACCCCCCCCCAGGACGGCATGGATGTCTCCTCACCTGTCCCCTCTGCCACCACCACTACTTCCTCTTCCTCCTCCTCCTCCTCCTCCTACATATACCTCCTATCCCATCCTTATCCCTCACTCCTCGAGGCCCACAACCTCACGAACCTCCTCCGCCAACTCTACCCTGGAGCTCCCATCTCCCTCCTCACTCCCTGTTGGGACTCCATTCTCATCACCTCCCCTTGCCCCACCCTTCACTCAGACATCCTTTCTCGAATCCCCATAACCTGCTTTGTCCCCAATGCCTCTCTCTCCCCTGCTCCTTCCCCTTCCCACTCCCACCAACCCCAAGCCCTGCGTTGCCCGCCAACCCTTACCGCCATGACCACTTAACTTAGTCTGACGATCACAGAGGAGGAGGTGCTGTTGGAGCTTAAGGCGCATCCCTACCTAGACATCCGTGCAGTGCACCGGATTTTCAATCCTGCCGGCTCCACCCTCCCTGTGCAGGGGTCCAGTCCTGTCCTGTTCTTTTCCTTTGTTTCTCATTGTAAGCACCACCACCACCACCACCACCACCACCACCACCACCACCACCACCAACGCCACCGCCGCCATTGTATATAGCTCTCCCTTTGCTGCCACCACCACAATTATGTGGTGTGCCCAATCGGCCCCCCCTCATTCCATCCCCCAAGCTACTCGTCCTCTCTTCTCCTTCTCCTGAAGGAGGGTGCCCTTCTGTTCCATCGTTGGTACATGGTCAACCCCTCCTATTCCCCTTCTCAGTCCATCTGCTGCCAGAGGTGCCTGCACTACAACGCACACCCAACACCAGAGTGCTGCAAGGACCCCATCTGCCCACACTGCAAACAGGCGCACTTCCTCAGGTACTGTTGCAACCTCCAGTCCCCTCTCTCCTGTAACACCTGCAACCACCCGCATCCCACCTACTCCCAGAAATGCAAGGCCAACACCCTCCATACTCCTGAAATAACTGTCCCCATCCGCCCTCTGGACACCCCCACCCCTCCTGGCAACTCCCTCCATCCCCCTCCCCCCACTGCTGAGGACATCATCTGGTTTGTCACAATCATCCTCCAGGATGTCCACCCGTTACGGTGCCCCCTCACCCACCAGCAGATATCCCTCGCCACCCAATCCGCCTTCAACCTTAACACTTATGCACCTATTCCCACAACCAATCCCACTTCACCTTCTCCCGCCTCGGCACCCTTGTCTAAATTCCTGTCATAGCGCGACAGCACTGTATCTAGTTTAACAACATCCAGTCCCTACCCACCAACAAGAACCTCCTCATGCACACCCTCACGACCCACAGTGTGCACGCCTTCCTCTTAAACAAAACCTTTCTACAGCCTCAGCATACTGTCCACACTTCTCCCTACCTCCTAAACTGCTCCGATAATTGCCCACCACCGCCAGATCCCCATTCGGCACCAATCCCTCCTTTCCAACCCCACAGAACACCTGATCATTAGTCTCTTCTTCCCCAGCCTCGCCGTTACCTGCGCCACCATCCATGTCTGCCCTAACGCCCCTATTCCTTTTGACTTCCTTTCCTACATCGACTGCACCGTCTCCTTCTACGTAATCGCCGCCGACCTCAACATTCATAGTTGTTCCGCCGCCCAGTAACAGCGGTCGCATAGGTTCCTCTCCTCACTCCAAGGTGACCTCGTCCCCATTCCCCACCACAACCACCCTGAATCCAACTACACTCCCGATGTCATCCTCTCCTCCCCTAACCTCCTTGGCCGCATAGCGGTTGATGTTCTGGACCCCATTGGTCTGTCCTCCTCACCGTTTCAGACGGTCGTCACCCCCGCCTGACCCTCATAATGACCCTCCCCCGAAGTACGTCCATGATTATTCCCATTCCCCTTTACTCCCACAGGCCGTCCTTCCCCTCCGTGAATCCCGACGTCTCTATCATGCCTTCATTCACACGTGTGACCCGGACACTACGACGCCACTGGCAACTACAAAGACACGTCCAAAACTGGCTCAAGTCTAAGAATCGCCGCGACTGGAATGCACCTGTCATAATGTTACACTTCCTATCAACTCGTCCAAGTACTGGTCTGAATCCCCCCACCCAGTACCATCCTCTCCCTCATCATGACCAACATTTACCTGACAACCTTAGTAAGGCCAATCACTTTGCCTCCTACCTGTCCAATATCTTTACCCTCCCTTACGATCCCCAGTTCGATTACCCCCTCTTCCCAGATGTCCGCGTTCGAACTGACACCTATGTCCTCCATTCGATCCTGGTTTCCAGTACTTGGAAAACATTACACACAACGAACTCAATGCCCACATCACTACTCAGGATTTCATCACTACACTCTGCACGAAACACAACACCACTCCCGGTCACGATCATGTTAACTATCGCCACCTCCGTGGAGCTCCCACCCCCTTTCTCTCCATCCTAGCCAGACTTCCCCTTATCCTGATGTTCCTCAGGCCTGACAAACCGCCATCCGCTGTCACCTCCTACCATTCCATCAGCCTTACCTCGGTCTTTAGCAAGGTCCTGGAATCCATCCTTACCCGACGCAACCACCAGCATCTCTGCCATCGCTGCCTCCTTTCTGTTACCCAAGTGTGGCTTTCGACCATCCTACTCTACTGACGACCTTCTCCTTCACCTCACTCATCTCCTCTCTGAACAGCTCATTTCCTGTCACTCCACCATCTTCCTCTACCTCGACCTGGAACGCGCCTACGACAGTGTGTAGCATTCTGGTGTCCTCTTTAAGTTCCAAATCTTTGCACTTCCTATCAACTACGTCTGTCTGATCGGGTCCTTTCTTTCCCAACGTCCTTCCTATGTCACGATCCAAAACATGGATTCCTACACCTTCTACCCCTCTGCCGGTGTGCCCAAGGCTCCATCCTCTCCCATCTTCTATACCTTTTGTATACGGCGGATATGCCGCAACCTTCACCCCCCATCCACTTTCTCCAGTATTTCGATGAAACAACCTCTCTTTCACTCACCCCCACCCTGCAACGCTCCCAACACTTTCTCCAATCCCATCTTGAATGGTTGACCGTTTGGTGTAACCAGTGTTGCTCAAGGTCTAACCTTCCAAAACCTAGGCGATCATTGTAGGCAAAACCACCCCTTCCTTCAGTCTCCTCGACTTCTAACTCACCATTTATGGCCGTCCTATCGTCCTCACCCCCACCATGAAGTACCTTGGCGTCACCCTTGACCATCACCTCTCCTGGACCCCCATCTCTGGACAATCCATGCCAAGGAACACTCTCGACTCTGTCTCCTCAATCTCCTTTCTGGCCGCACATGGGGTCAGGACCCCTCCACCATTCTCCACACCTATAAATCCCTAATCCGCCCTATCCTCTGCTACACTCATCCCACCTGGATCTCTGTCCGTCCTACCTTTTACAAATCCCTTCAAATTCTAGAACGCCATGAGCACCACCTCGCCTATCGCATCCGTCTCCCGTCCCCCACGCGGATCCTATATTATCTTATTCTGATCCCGCACCTCCTTCTCTTCCTTGAATGGATACGGATCCTCTACATCTCCTGCAAACTTGATCCCCCTCACCCGCTTGTCTCTCCCACCCACGTCCTGTGTCGCACCTTCATTCCCACATCCCACCTGCACTCCATCTTTCCACTTTCCATACCCTCTCCCAAGGTGGCTTCCACCAACTCCCTGATGATGCCCTCATCCCCTCCATCTACCCCTCCTGCCAACTTTGATTCTCCTCTACCACACCCTGTGTTTTTCCCCGATGGCACTCTCTCTTCTTTCTCTCCCTCCTCCTTTCCTTTCTCCCTCCTCCCCCGGGCTTCCCCTACCCCCCTTACCTTCTTTCCTGCCCCTCCCATCTCTTCTGCCACTGGCATCTACACACTCCCCTCTCCCTCCTCCCCCCTTTTGGCAGGTCCCCAGACCCGTACATAGTGAACTTTTGCGCACCAGAGATCATCGCCTAGTGTTTGTGTGTGCCGTCGTGTTTGTCCTCAAGTGTTCCAGTGTTTAATAGTTTGTGCTCCAAAGTTTGCGTGTGTCATCTGTCATCTCTGCGCATGTCCACGTGTCTCAACATTTTTAATTTGGACTCTGCGCTTGTGAACGGCTCCGTGTGTTTTAATTTTACGTTTGTATATCCACCATGTCTGTTCTGTGATTGTCTTCTTTTGTATCATTAGTTTTATCTGTGTCTGAAGAGCGGCGTTGTATGCTGTTGGTGACCTACCTGTATAAGGTGTGAAATTAACAATAAAGGGGAAAAAAGCAAATTCGTTCCAGGCCCTATAAATCCCTCCAAATCCTTGAACAGGATGTGCTCCGCCTCACCTTCCGCATCCACTTTCCGTCCATCACGCGCATACCTCACCCCCTTCCCCCACCTCCTCCTTTTCGTGAACACATCTGTACACTGTATATTGTCCGCCGTGTTGATCCCCCTCACCCCCTGGTATCTCCCTTGCTCTCCACCCCCAACCCGTTGCCGCACGTTTGCTGTTGTGTCCCACCTTCTCTCCATCTCCACACCCTACCGCCTCCTTGCCCAATGCAACTTCCACCATCTACCCTTGCCAGATGATGCGCTTTACCCTCAGATCTACCCTTCCTACCAACTCTAACCCCATCTTCCTGCCTCTTCTTCAGGGCTCCCTCTCTTCCCCCTCCCTTCTCCCGAGCGGCTTCCCCATCCTACTCCCCCTCCCTCTCTTGTGCTCCCCTTCAGTGTCTCTGCATTCCCTCGTGCCTTGTCTTCCCTCTTCATCTTCTTCCCCACCAGTCTCCTGCCCGCTGACGTCCCTACTCTTTTCATCCCACCACCTCCCTTGCTGCCCCTTGCTCTCCCCTCCTTCTCCATCCTCTCTGGCCTCTCCCTCAGTAGCTCCCACGTGGTAGTTTTATTCTTCATGGTGTGTGCTCCAAGTGGGTTTTAAGTGCGTTATTCTGGACGGTTTTTAATACTGTGGCCGACTTTTAATCTGTGCATGTGCCTTCAGTGTCTTCTTTGTGTTTTTTAACCTTATGTCGACTTTTTTAATTGTCACCCCATGAACATCTCCATGTCACTATCTGTTTACCTCCATTATCTCCCCTTGCTCTGTTTTAAGTTCCCCATTTTATCGCCTTATGTATGTAACATTTTATTCTTGTCATAGTTGTCACGTCACTCGGCAGAAGAGCAGTGGATTGTGCCGCTGACAGGCCTTCCCTGCCCATATGGGACATTGGAATGAAATCACAATAAAGAAAGCACTCCGTCTTCAGGCCACCCATCCAACTGCCAGCCACGCCTGACAGCGCTTAACTCCTGTGATCTCACGGGAACCAGTGTATCCACTGCGGCAACGCCGTTCCCACAGTAAAGAAAAAAAGCAACAAATTCCTATACATGAAACCATTAAATGTTTACGAAATTTTGGAGGGCTTCTGCTGTGTTGTGCGAGCCGTCAAATAGTTTGTGAATGTTAGATGTTGGGGCGCCAGTTACAGTAACACGTTTGCAATTACCCATTCTTGTTTATTTTTCGAATTCACTACAAAACTCATCCCTTCCCTCCAGCTACCATGCATGGAGAACTGCATCACGCCAGTACATGGTCTGAAGACGACGACAACAACAACAACGGTAGTTTTGAAGATGGTTGCAGATGCATATGTTATTTCTGGTTGTGTAACTGTTGTACAATGTTTTAAATTTGCAACTATAGACAGGCTTTTTTGTTGTATGCGGTTTTTGCTAATGTAAATTTCCTTGATGGGGTTTTTATTCTACTTTGTCATGTTTGTTTCTCATTCAGATTTCCGGTTATGATGTCACCTAAATATTTAAATTGATCAACGATTTTTATGTCCTGTTCTTCCACTGAAATTTTGTGGACCAGCTGGCATAATGTGTTTTTTCAAATGATATTCTGAGGGTGACTTTCTGTGATATTTCTTAGAGATGTAAATAGTTTAGTGGTTTCTTGAACATTCGTGGTTAGGAGAGTAAGGTCTGCAGCAAATCCCAAGCAGTTTCAACATTTACCAATTGTCACACTTCCAGTTCTTATTTTCTTTGTGTTACCTTGTACCATTCGGTCATTACATATTCCAGTGCACAGTCGAACACTAATAGTGATAGGCATTCACCTTGTCTTAAGCCCCTTTTTATGAAGAATGGTTGAGAAATTTTTTCTCTAAGCTTTACTTTCAAATTGACGTTGTTTGGAGTAAGTTCTACTAGATTCATTAACTGCATCGTAATTCGGAGTAACACAGGCGCTGGAGTATTGTAAGAGGGGAAAATGTCATCCTGGCAGTGCAAAACTAGTGGCTTAGGAAGTGGAAATGAAAAATCACATCAACTCATTTCCAGTCCAGAAAGCACATTATGCCAATGAAGAACAGAATTATCTGGACCATAAACATGTGAAGATTATGTGGCAGATGTTCAAAACTTTTGAACTCCATATTCAAGTTGATTATCAGTTTTATTTGAAAATTAAGCATGGACATTTTAATTTAAAATTTGGGGAACCACAGGTGTATGCGAGCAGTACATGTGGAGAGCCTCAGATAAATATGAAAAGTCCATCTCTGAATGATGCTGCTAAAAGGCCAGCAAAGCTGAGTTAATAGTGCACAAGAAATTACACCCAGTTACAGCAAAAACTGACACTGATTCTACCATTGCAGGCCTCTCGTTTGATATAATGCAGAATTTGCAATTACTTCAGATACAAAAGACAACTTACATGTCACTTGTGGAAGCTTTTATTAATTTCTTAAATCCGCAGAATTACAGAGTGGTACAGCCAGGTTTTTGTCTCTATCATGAAAAGGAATAGCACGAAAAAGCTCTGATGAAGCTTGTTCATTTCTTTTTAATTATATAAATGAAAATGTTGGACAACGTGTTAAAGACTTTCACTTCTGACTGTTGTGCAGGCCAAAATAAAAACCATTCAATGGTGAGGTTTGTTTAATGCTTGTGGCACAGGGAAGGTTTCAGTTCATCACCCATTACTTTCTAACTGGAGGGTAGTCCTACCTTGCACATGATAGGCATATCAACAGACAAAAAGGAAAATTAGAAAGGTTGATAGGATATATGTTCTGAAAGAATATGCAGAATTAATAACTGAATCCCGCACAAAGAGGAATTTTGTAGTGAAAAATATCAAAAACATAAGAGGTTCCAAATTTTAAGGGCTGGTGGCCAAAATTCCACAGTAATACTAATATTTCTGTTGAAAGGAAAGGAAGGGCTTCACACAGAAACTAACAGCTCTTTTATGTAACACAATTTGTGCAATTCTGTTGTTCAGAAGACACTCGTGGTGTTGTTAAAGTTAAGCCATTCATTGATGTGTCAGAATAGTACACATTTTAACTTTCTGATCAAACCGCAGTTCCACCAAGCACTGTAAATCAGGCTCAATTGGGTTCATGTAACGATAAATGAGAGGAGCATGCACCATCTAAGGCGATTTCTACCATTCCTCCAAAAACAAGACATCATAAAGAACTTCTATTCTAACATATACAATTGGCCATATGTCAAAAAATCAACCACGAGTGGAGTATAATGCGAAAGACAATGGCAATTAGCCATACTTTACTTGATTTTTGCCCATACTACAATAAACAGAGTTACGTATTGAATTATGTACATTTATTGCACTGTATTCAACAAGGCCATATGTTCACTTAATAAATTTTAACAGAACGCCACGAAAATATATTAGGTTTACCAGCAGAGCATTTGCATTCACCCCTCCATAGAATAATGCTAGTGTTCACTGCAATTAGTCTGTTTGCTCCGCTATACAGGCACTGCAAAGCAGACGGCGACAGGAAATGGAGGTGAAATGCTCGCCAATCGCCATGTTTTTCCCGGAGCGCACCGCGCTGACATCTGTCGGCAGCGCCAAGCAACAGGGCATTCAACCGCCGGCCGATTATTCGATTTCGAAATAGGAAGCTTAACAGGAAATGGTTGGAAATAACAAAAACCTCCTTATCTACTGCCATTGAATAGATTTAGTATCTTAACAAAGCTGGAAAGCTCATCCGTGTCTCGTTTTTATTTGCAAAGACAATTTTTCATACTCAACAATATTTGTGGTGACATGTTAGTTAAGATTGAGAAAGTCAGATATCAGTTGATGTTGATTGCTGAATTGGAATCTAGAAATTTTTGGAGGGTTCGTGCCGACAGGTGCGAACCGACAATTGTATTGAAAATGCTGTTAGGCTATTTCCTTATTATCGAATAATCGTGCCGACAGGTGCGAACCGACAATTGTATTGAAAATGCTGTTAGGCTATTTCCTTATTATCGAGTAATCGGCCGGTGGCTGAATGCCCTGTTGCTTGGCGCTGCCGAAGGAAATGCGGCTTACCACCGTGTGAAAAAGTTACATCTGTCAACACAGAAAATTGCATCTCAACAAACCTGTCATTGGAAAGTATGCTTTACGTTTTTTCTTCCATTGGCTTTAATTTTGTACTAAAGAAACAACTGTGTAAATATTAGTAGTGTAATTAATATGTAAGTAGCCGTACAGTACCGTAATAGTTCGTGTTTAGAAAATGAATTCTAACATATTGTTATGTCCACAGGTACCTGAACTACATTTCAGTCACTCAGCAAAGTGATAACTCAAAATATCATTGTCAACAGATCTGAAGAAATTGCCACTGCGTCATTAGACCGTTTTCGTCAGACGAGAGGTTAGTTTGTAAGCGTTTCGATGGACTAATTACTTCACCGAGCCGTTCGTGCAAATGTGACATTCATTATAGCAAATATTAGCAATCTACTCTGTCAATTATATTGCTAGTAATTAGTGACAGCAAAAATTGTTTAATAATCCTTGTGTTTTTGCAGACGCAGTTCTGACTCTGATTACTGGTTGCTGTACGTATCTATCCACATCAAGGCTGTTGAGAGAGACTCGTGAAGATTCAAGACAGCTCTTAGAGGATTTGCAGTTTAAAAGTGAAATAAGTGTGTGAATGATTAAACTGTGTTTTATTGAAGTTGTTGTGCGATTTTTAAGGAATAATAAACGTTAAATACAGTGAGTGAATAATAAGAATCTCATTTTCCACATGTTAAGCCGTCCAATACCCGTAATTTTCCATGCAGCCCCCCCCCCCCCCCTTTTCTCCACAATCTTGGTGTGACACTGACCTGTAACATATCCCGAAGTCTACAATATGCATTTTGAGGCCGTTGATATGAAAGTGGGAAGTACAGATCTTCCAGTTAAATCAGGAATAGCTGAAGTGCATTACTTGAAAGTAACACGGGAAAAGCTTACTTAAGTAGGTGGTAGTAGTGTCGGCAAAAAGTTCTTGTGTGTGAAGTTGCCATGTAGAACACCAGGTGTAAAACTTTTCTCCCGAGGCTTGAACTGTGTCGGAAGAAAAGTGAGGCATTCATATGACTGTTTTCATTTCGCTACACTTATACAGATGTCTGAGTTCTGCTGTGTTAACATTGCAAAGACCTGTAGGCATGTGGAGTATTAACCAAAACTGTCATATTGGAAGCAGAATCAAACACATTTGTTACGTTACTTGATATTTTCAGGAGAAAAAGGCAATGTAGGTTCTTATTAATATAATACATTCAGAGTCACAGCAGTATTTGATCAACCATAACTGATGTTGAATGTGCATGTCGTCATATAATATGAAGGGCTTATTTCAATAGTGGTACAAGTCCATTACCTCCACTTTTCTGTCTATAGTGCTTCTGAAATTAATGATCCAAACAAACATAAATAAAGGTTCATCTCTAGCAAGAAGCCATATGCTTGAATATTTCTGGTATCTCAACTGCAGAATTATCAGCACTCATTTAACTTTACGACTCTGTATCTCAAAATGAACGAAAATTGACTTGTACCACTATTGAAATAAGCCCTTTTTAATTGTAAATATTAGTAATACATGACCTCAAGAATGATCAAATCAGATTTAGGAGTAAGGTAAGAACAGAAGAAGCAATACTGATTTATTTTGTAAATGAATGGGAATATTAAGAAAACAAACACATCCATTTTTGACAGCATTGAGTTACATATGTGTTTGTGTTTAAGGATGTAGCCCAATCAAGATGTAAAGAAATCCCATATGTCCTGGAACATTTTGTATTGTTATGCAGCCGTTGTTATCACATTCTCTCAAAGTGAAAGCCCACAGGTACAAAAGATTTGGGCTCCCTAAAAATTTTATACTATCAACTCAGTTTAAGGCAGGGAGAATAATCAATATTCCTCTTACTCTTTTATTAATCTATTTTGTTATTGGTGGTAAGATGTCAGACAGTGGTGAAGTTAGTGACAAATATCAGGGAGTAATGGAAAAAGAAAGAATGCAGTGGAGGTTCCAAAACATATAGCCATATAGCGAGCAGAGTGAAAATGAAGCATATATAAATTAGAGAGGGAATAGATACCAACCAAAACGTAATGGTTATATCAGCACGTGTGTCTTAACCTGAAATTTAGTATTACTTCAAAATTAACATTTAACTACCACAGCAAACATAATAATGTAGAACGTTAAGTTCGACTGAATATGTCATTCTGTTTCCAGTTGTCAGATGAAAAGCATGGCAACTGAGATGACAGAGGGCAGCAAGATAGAACAAAAAATGAACAGGATGGAATCGTTCAAAGCCTCATAGGAGTAAAACAAGTGGCAAGAAAGAAGCCTAGAAGTGATAAGGAATTTAGTGGGAAGAAACCAAAATTGTAGTCATGCATTTGTTGGCTATCAAGGTCTGAAGGAAAGATTCAAGTTTGTAAAACTGCCTTCCAAAGTGTTGGTGATGCCAGCAATGGGCGAATATAGCAATATGTTAAAAGAAGGTAAATCTCCAAGAGATAAAGGAGGAACCCTGGAATGAATTCACAGTTGCGAAAATGGACAACCAACAGCTGTATAGTGGAGTGATGACAATGAAAATTTGTTCCAGAGTGGCACTCGAATCCAGATAACCCACTTATCAAGAGGGTCCTTGTCCCATGGGACATTGCATCGTAATTCAGAATAACACAGGCACTGGTGTGTTGTAAGAGGGGAAAATGTAACCCTGGCCGTGCAGAACCAGTGGCTTAAGAAGTGGAAATAAAAAGCACATCGGCTCATTTCCAATCCGGGAAGCACATTATGCCAATGAAGAATCTAATTATCTTGACCCCAATCATGTGCAGATTATGTGGCACTTGTTCAAAACTATTAATATGGATATTCAAGTTGATTATCAATTTCTATTTTAATCTAAAATCTGGGGAACCACAGGTGTATACGAGCAGTACATGTGAAGAGATTTGGATAAAAATCAAAAGTCCATCTCTGAATGATGCTGGTAAAAGGGCAGCAATAGCTGAGTTAATAGTGCACAAGAGGTGTGGTGATTAATTCTTCAAGAAATTACACACAGTTACAGCAAAAACTGACACTGATTCTACCATTGCAGGCCTCTCGTTTGATTGTATGCAGAATTTGCAATTACCTCAGATACCAATTCAATTTCCATTTAACTTGGGTCAGATTTCATTAAATATCTTTAATGTGCACGAGTTACAGAGTGCAAGGGCCATATGTTACCTCTATCATGAAAAAGCTCTGATAAAGCCTGTTTTGGTGGCAACAACAAAAACCATGCACTGGTGAGGTTTGTTTAATGCTTGTGGTAGAGTGAAGGTTTCAATTCATCTCCCATTACTTTCCAACAGGAGGGTAGTGCAACCTTGCACATGATAGAGATTTCAACAGATAAAGTGGAAAATTAGGAAGATGGATAGGATATATTTTGTGAAGAAAGACGCAGAATTAATAATTGACTCCCACGAAAAGACGAATTTTGAAATGAAAATATCAAAAACAGGAGAGGTGCCAATCTTTAAGGAATGGTGGCCAAAACTGTACAGAAAGAATAATATTTCTGTTGAAAGTAAAGGAAGGGCTTCACACAGAAATAACTAACAGCACTGCCAGGTAACACAATTTGTGCAATTCTGTTGTTCACAAGTTAGCCCATTCATTGATGCTTCTGAAGATCACACATTCCAACTGTCTGATCAGACTGGAGTTCCACCAAGCCCAGTTGGGGTCATGTACCCATAAATGAGAAGAACATACCATCTAAGGTGATTTCTACCATTCCTACCAAAAGAAGGAATCATCAAGAGTTTCTAATCTAATGTATACAACTGACCATATGTCAAAGAATGAACCATGAGTAGAGTATAATGCCAAAGACACTGGGAACTAGCCATAATTTGTACGATTTTTGCTTCTATTGGCAAGAAACTCTGAGTTATGAACTGAGTTATGTGCATTTATTACAATATATTCAGAAAAGCCATATGTTCAAGTCATAAATTTTAACAGAACATCCAGAAAATATATTAGGATTACTGGCAGAGCATTGGCATTCATTCCTCCACATTCATGTTAATGGAGTAGAAAAATATAATTTAAGCATAATATTAAGACATAGAATAATATCTGAGTTATGTAGTGATTTATGTGCATTTATTGCAATATATACAGAAAGGCCATGTTTTCACTTAACACATTTTATCAAAACATTAAGCAAACATATTAGGATTTGCTGCAGAGCATTAGCCTTAATTCCTCCACATTCATCTTAACAGAGTAGAAAAAGAAAATTTTGGCATAATATTAATACATGGAAAATGTATTGTATCATCTGAAAAGTTTAGTATCTTGAAGATGTGGGATATCTCAACATTCCAATTCAAATGTGGAATTTCAGTTCTTCTAGCTACTGGATGAGCAGTGTGATGCTCTTCCACTTTTACAGTTTCAAATAATGACAGCATCTGGAGTAAGTGTAGTTGCTGGGATATGGGATGTTGTGGGAATGAAGAGAAACATCTCTGAAAATGAACTGAATAATGGGAAATACTAATTGTGAATTAGTGGTACAGCCTTGTATATATGTTTCCATGTTTTCTAAAATGCGTTTTGTACTTGGAATGCTTGAAGTGCAATAAGTCTACTAAAGAGATTGCTTATAAATCAATTATGTGACCCATCTTAGATTACTGGTCAAGTGTGTGGACCTATACTAGATATACTTATATACTGAACTTATACAGAGAATGGCAGCATCTGTGACCACAAATTTGTTTAATTCATGGGATAGTGTCATATACACACTGAAGGAACTGAAATGGCAAACTCTTGAAGACAGACATAAACTACCCCAAGAAAATCTGTTAAAGTTTTGAGAAAAAGCTATAAATGATTACTCTAGAAATATGCTACACCCCCCATGTATTGCTCATGCAGGGATTGTGAGTGTGTCAAACAATGATTATTCCCATGCTCCATTCGAGAATGAAACAGGAAGTAACCCTATTAACTGCTACAGTGGGACATACCCTCTGCCATAGACCCCATGGAGGTTTGCAGTAGGGCTACACAACCTGGAACTTTAAGTTGACAAACATTTTCAACTACAGTAAGCACATTAGACCATAGGAGCAATGCATAAATTACAAATCAAGGCACAAATGACAAATATATTTAGCAATTCGGAAAGTATATTTGTTTAGAAACGTCAACTTGCACGATGGCCAGAGGGAATGGACTACCTTAGTGGTCATAGTTATTGTTTATGACAATGCTGTGTACAAATTATCCAGATAATAAGCACTTTAAAACAAATAAAAAGGCATTTGTGATAACACTGTATAGAAAGTCCAGCTCATATTTGTGATTAATGAGTTAACTTCATAAAATAGAGGTATGAACCTGGACATCCATGATGCCTTTTTGCCTACGAAAGCTAAAAGTGTCTTTTGTATTAAAATTTTCAAAAAATAGTAAGTCATGGCACAAAATGGTGTGCAGTGCCAAATAAAACTCTTTCTAGTGATACCACATTCGGCTGTGTACAATTAGTAAATATTCACAAGAGATTTGTTGTCTTGAGAAATAACATATTATGCTCTTCTTCTCATAGCACTGGCCGATTTAGAAAGAGATTGTAACAATGTTTACTTATATACACTCTTTGAAGTTTGAAGGTATCACGGATTTTTAGAAATTGGAGTGAACAATTATTCAAGACTTGTACAGAAACAAGACTGCAGTTGCAAGAGTCACAGAATGTGAAAGGAAAGCAGTGGGTAAGTGGGGAAAACTGGGTTGTAGTGTACCACTGGTGTTATTCAGTCTGTACATTGAGTATGGAGTAAAGGAAATCAAGGAGAAATTTGTGAGGGAAATTAAAGTTCTGGGACAAACAACAAAGGCTTTGAGGTTTTCTAATGATATTGTAATTCTCTCAGAGACAGCAAAAGGCTATGAAGAGCAGTTGAATGGAATTAACAGTGTGTTGAAAAGTGGTCATATGAAGAACAGTGACAAAAATAAAACAAGGTACAGCTATGTAGTTGAAACAAACCAGCTGATGCTGAGGGAATTAGACTAGAAAATGACACACTGAAGTAGTATACGACTTTACCCAATTAGGTGGCAAAATAACTGATTCTGGCTGAAGTGAAGAGGATATAAAACGTTATAACAAAAAAAAAAAAAAAGCATTTCTTGTTGCTGAATAATACAGCTATCTATGAATACTTCCGAAATGTTACAAAATAACTTCATGTACTGAGACACTATATTGACGTCAGCCATTTGGACCAGAAGAAAATTTGTGCCAGACCGGGATTCAAACCCAGATTTGTCGCTTACCACAAGCACTTGCCTCAAGAATAACAATTACCTGAGCACACTTCCAGTATCAATCGAAACTTACACGTGTCACATAGTCACAACCCTTATACTTGCACAATTCGTGATTCCCACATGGGGAAAAACCTCTAAGACAGAAAAAAACAACTCACCTTGAAGAAATTGTCCACATGGGACCGAAATTGATGGATGTTATATGCATGTACAGTCAACCAAATGATCAGAAATGCAGAAAAATTGGACGACTTATTCAAGAGAAAGAGCTTCACAAATGGAGCAAGGCAGTAATGTGTTGATGCACCATTGGTCCTTACATAAGCTGTTATTTGGCTTTGCATTGATTGATAGATTTGTTAGATGTCCTCTTGAGGGATGTCGAGCCATATACTGTCCAGTTGGTGCTTTAGCTCATCATAATCCTGAGCTGGTCAGAGGGCCTCACCAATAATGTTACATACGTTTTCAGATGAGGAGCGATCCTGTGACCTCACTGGCCAAGGAATGGTTTTTTTATGCAAGAAGACAAGCAGTAGAAAGTGTCGCTGTGTGGAGATGGGCATTATCTTTCTGAAATGTAAGCCCAGAATGGCTTTCCATACAGGGCTACAAATGGGTGCATAGAATATCACCGACATACGACTGTGCTCTATCAGCCACTGCAGATCAGATGGTGACAGGAGACAGGTGGTAAAAGGATCGCCATATTTTTCCCGGCATCATGCCAAGCTCACATCTGTTAGTGACACCAAGCAACAGTGCAAGCAATGGAGAACCTTTTATTTGATGTCACAATTAGAAGCTTTATCTATGTTTATTGCTTACTTATAGTTTGTTAACAAAGTTGGTATAAGTGCTCAAGTTTATTAATTATTTGCAAAGAGAATTCTTCACACTCAGCAACACTTGTGGTGATGCATTGATTCAAAAAAGAAAAAAAAAATCCAATAGAAAGCTCACAACCGCCTCTGACTCATTCAAATCCTTTCTGTCCGGACATGGGGTTTGAACCCCTTTACCATCCTCCACGCCTACAATTCCTTAATTCATCCTATCCTCTCTTATGCTAGTCCCACCTGGATATCTGCTCCCCCCCCCCCCCTGCCCCCCAAATTCTACGAGTCCCTCCAGATCCTTGAGCGCGATGCACTCTGTCTCACCATCCATTTAGACCTCCCATCCCCACATGGATCCTCTATGACCTGATTGCTTTCCCCCATCTGCTCATTTTCCTCGAACATATCCGGATCCTTTACACTTCCCGCAAACTTGATATCCCTCATCTCCTGGTTGCCCTTCTCCTCTCCAACCCTTGCCTTCTCCCGCACCTTCACCATTGTGTCCCCCCTACCCTCCGCCTCTGCACCCTTAATCTCCTTTCCCAAAGTGGCTTTCACCAACTCCCGCTCCCAGATGATGACCTCTCTCCCTCCATTTATCCCTCCTATCAATCCTGATCCTCACCTCCCCCTCCCTTCCTCTATCCATTTCACGGGCTCCCCCTCCCCGTCCTTCCGTCCTGTTTTTTCCCTGCCTACCCTCCCTCTTCCCATCCTTCGATCCTGTTTTTCCCCTGCCCGCCCTCGCTCTTGACTCCCTTCTCTCCCCTGAGCCCTTCTGCTCTCCCCTCCACTGCCTTTCCCACTTCTTGCGTCCACCCAGACCCCCTTTTTTCTATGTCCCCTCCCTCCATTTGCTCCCCCCCTTTTTTCCCCTCTCCTCCCCCTTTTCCCCCTCTTTGGTCTGGGTCCTCCCTCCCTCCATCTGATGTCATGTCGCCTCTATAGTGCTGTTTCAACTGAGTGTTCAGTGTTGTGTGTCCCCTGACAGTGTTGTGAACAGCCACCATTCTGTCGCTAGTTGTGTTTTTTATCTTGTGAAAACAGAAACCAGACTGTTGCTGTGATTTTTTAAATTGTGCTTGTTTATTTACTATGTGTTTTAATCAGCATCGCTGACTGTTTGCTTTTATGTTTTCTTTGCATCTTTTTCTCCATGTTTCAATTTTTAACAGTGTCCATTTTATCGCCTGCTTTTATTGTCCTCATATCTCCTAATTCTGTTTGTTAATTTATCTGTAGGCTGCAGGTCGGTGTATTGTACTGTTGCGAGCCCCCCCCCCCCCCCCCCCCCTCCTGACTCTCAGGGGGAAATCGAAATCCAATAAAGGAAAAAAAAGAAAAAAATTGAAATAGATATTTGCAAGTGTGAAGCTAAACAGAGTTGGGAAGTAACATAGTTCACAGAAGTTACCCAATCCGCTTCAACTACTGTGTACTGTCTTAATGCTCTCAGACTATGCCCAAATACTGATGCTGCTGCAAGCTTGAGGAATGCGCATAAAATACAGCATCGTTAAGTGCTTCAAGAATGACTATAGATTTTTGGCTTATTTAAGATACCTGGGCAGAAAGAGTAGTTTACGGGAATGCTCAAAAAATGACTGTATTCCAATCATGGGATGGCAAGTAATGTTGTGAAATAAATAGCTAATGATGTGCACATTTAATGTAGTTTTATTGTTCCTATCAAAAAGTGAAGAACAGTTCTTGGTACATTTATTGAGTTTCATCTTTTGTGGCCATTATTCTGATGCAGTTTTAAACTCTTATTTTGACGTGTATATAAAGATTTTTCTTTGTATTAATGTCCCATTCTCGGAAGAACTTGCTTCTATTCTACATTAGTCATCAACATGATAATCAAAAATGGTTAACATAGTGTCTATTCTTGTTAGCTAACATCAGTACTCACTGTAATCTGTACAGTATTGATAGTATATTTACACGCTGTACTGTGATTTTTGCAATTACATTTTTACAGATTTATTATTCAGTTGAGGCAAAGGAAATGCACTGAGAGTAAAGACGAGCAAAATGTGGAATTGTAACTGTATTAAACATTACAGAATTGATTGAGATTTTATTACACCGGCATTCATTGTCTAATATTCCAGGTTCAACTTGGTTTGCAGGGAACAAGGGCATGAGGTATATTGCATTAGTAACACCACTGACAAACTATTGCCAACAGATGTGAATTTTACCTTGAGGGAGTATCAGCTGCTTAACTGAGCAGTAGCAACACTGGTCACGAAAGCTGACAGCGGCTGGGAGAGTTGTGTGCTGACCACACGCCCCTCTGTATCCACACCCGGTGATGACTAAGGCTGAGGATGACACGGCAACCAGTCAGTACCGTTGGTCCTTCAAGGGCTGTTCGGATGGAGTTTTTTCTTGTACACTTTCTTCAACATGCTGGATCATATTATAAATGGGTCTACATCAACAGACTATTATATCAAATGTTTGTTGATAGTAAGTATTTTAATGAGAATAGTTAATTGAAAATAAAAGTGATACAGACTTGTATTTGACACCACTGACAATTTGTACTGATGCACAAATCCATGAGGATATCACACTTAAAAGCATGGGCTGTAACTGTAATTAATTTATTGAGGAAACTTGGATACATTTTGTTATAAGGCACAGCTTACATTACATTTTGTTATAAAGCACAACTTACATCCATTTGAAACCACATACCATAGTCCAACCTAGGTGCGCCTCTGTAATTTTACCCCACCCACTTCCCTCCAGTACCAAATTTACTTGACAATTCCCCGATGTCTCGAGATGTATTCTAACAACCAATCCGATTTTTTAGTTGTGCCATTAATTTCTCTTCTTACCAAATTTATTCAGTACCAGCTATTTAGTTATCCAGTGTACCCATATAATCTTCACCATTCTTCCATAACACTACCTTTCAGATGCTATATTCTTACACAAATTAATTTTGAGGATGTGTAAACACCTACATTATCTCCCTAAATGAACGCTGACATAATAAGATTGAACAGGCGTTTTGTTGTGATGACTGATGTGTAGTGCAACCAGAGGATTAGGTTAGTGTGGTTAGGTGACAGTTCAGTTGCGTGTGGCCAAGCTGAATGTGGAAACATAGTGTTAAGAGTGAAGTATTGTCCCATACCTGGGCAGATGGTATTGTATGGGTAGGTACAGTGGAAGTGATGAGGATTTCGTTGTGTGTGAGCACTATCTGGAAGGGGGGATTCTGAGGCCTACTCAAAAGCAGAACTCCTAAGCTACAGTCAGCGAGTCTGCGAAAGATCATATGGACAGCTCATCCCAGTATGACTAATAATATAACTGACTGGAGTGCCTAATAAGAAAATCACCCTATTAGTAATTAATGCAACTGCTGATAGTGGACCAAGCACACTGCTCAGCAGATTATTGCAGACTAAGATGGTCACTCCTTCATAACAAAAAGGTAGACACATCTGGAGCTGTGTGGGTGCCAAGCTATTTGGAGCTAGATGTAACATTTTGATTTGTAGAGTAGCATGATGTCTATGTTCATGCCATATTTAGTGCACTTTTTGTTATAAAACGAACTGCAAGGTAAATTCAGAAAGCACATAAGGGATAATAAACAATTATCTCATGAGTGCTTGACATATATTGTACATAATCTACAAAAAATGCAGTGGGGGAATGTCATACTGTCTTTTAACCACATACAATAAATAGTTCATTTGTTTCATGATAAATAGTTGAGAAGATCTAACTTATATTATTACATTACTTCATTATATCACTGTTTGCATTCCATGCAATGACTGAAATTTAAGTATTACATTATTTGGCCATCTTTTCATATTTACTGATACTGCTACAAACACATGGACAAACCCATGAAAAAGGAAACAATTACTTTCCTTTCATAGAACAGTATTACAAATGTTCAGTTATATTAGTAGGACATTGCATAAAACAAATATACAGAATTTGTATGAAAAGAAAGAAGTCGTTGTATAAGAGTCTGCCAGAACAAGAAAGGAACTGTGGTTTTTATATGGGTAGTTCTGAGCAAATTGCTTTGCTGGGAGCATCTGCATTCAATGAAATCAAAGAGGTATCTTCTGTTGTATGTATGCAATCTCCTCTTAACAGAAGACTGTGTATAAAGTGAAGACAATGATGTGCTGCTGACTAAGAATCCACATTTACCATTTTGTGGTGATGACTCATGATTATTCTTATATATACATGTCAGGTCATTAAAAAATAAAATTGGTAATCATAGTAGTCTATTAGGTGTAAACAAGAAGTCTACATTGTGTGTTAATAAACACTGGCTCGGTGAAGGTAAACTACAACTGAACATATCACAGGGGATGGTCGTGGCATACTTTGGCAGATCAAGCTGGCTTCCGCCACCTGCTCTAATTACACTGCAACTACTACCAATAATTTTTTTCTCTTTTTTCTGACCTTGGGCGTCTTTTGGTTCTGATTTTCAGTAATATTTGTATGTGATGTAGGCATAAATCTGTTATTTTGTTATTTAGGTCAGATTTCATTATTACAGTTGTAGTCTCAGTATCTGACAGCAAAAATACAATTAGTTTTGTTTAAAACCATGTTAATTAAAAGTTATGTCTGATTAAAAATTTTACTATAGTAAAAAGCAGTGAAAATATTTTGAGCTAATAAATAGATTTGTTAAAGATGATACCACTCATTGTAAAGACTAGCATTCCAACTTGTCATTAACATAGTTAAAGTTTTATGGAAAAAATTAACTTACAAGAAAATTATCATTAAAGTACAGAAGTAGACACATTTTACGTTGTAGATTTTGGCTCTGTGCTTATTAGATTTCATCTTTTACTGCTGTACTTCTGTTACTCCACTTTCTATGCACAAGGTGGCTCACTTCACTAACTGATTGATCCATTAGTTATGAATATTGCATAATTTCCCATGATGTTCAGTATTGAACCTGTACCTGTAAACGCATTAATGCCAATGCCGATGTGTAAAATGATTCCATATACTTTTCCAAAGTCCTAGATCACTACACATCTTACTAACAAAATTATTGTTAATAATTACAGTCTAACCTGAGTACTAATTTTTTCATATGAAGTTAAGAAATTGGTCACCATCCATCAATAGGACCCTGAAGACAACATATGAAACAGTGAAATCAAAATTGTGGTGTGTGTGTGTGTGTGTGTGTGTGTAGTTTTGAGGAAACACCATCCTGAACTCATTAAGCTTTTCAGCTTTATGACTTCAGACTGATGTGCTACCGAAGAAGCATCATAGAAGAGACTACATAAATCAGGCTGATGGGCTTACAGTACTTGTGCAGTACAGTGTCCTTAGTGTGGATGATACAAGCCTAGGAAGTGCAATGGAAGCACTGTTACAGCCCATGTTAAAAAATCATAACTATATTTTTGTACTGTATGCTAGACACTAATATTGAAGCATTTGGGCAGTTCTTGGAGTAAATGGATATATATATAAAACAAAGATGATGTGACTTACCAAACGAAGCGCTGGCAGGTCGATAGACACACAAACTAACACAAACAAACACACAAAATACTAGCTTTCGCAACCAGCGGTTGCAACGTCAGGAAAGAGGGAAGGAGAGGGAAAGATGAAAGGATGTGGGTTTTAAGAGAGAGGGTAAGGAGTCATTCCAATCCTGGGAGCGGAAAGACTTACCTTAGGGGGAAAAAAGGACAGGTACACACACACACACACACACACACACATATCCATCCACACATATACATCCGCACATACACAGACACAAGCAGACATTTGTAAAGGCAAAGAGTTTGGGCTCTCTGCCCAAACTCTTTAGTTTCCTTAAAATGGATGATTTGTATTGCATTAATGATAGTTCATAATAATTTTTCTGTCATCATCAGGATTCATTAACAATGCTTCAGAGAATGGCAGGGTTTCGACTACCTCTCATCATGTCCTGAATTGAAAAATATCCCTCCCCCCCCCCCCCACACACACCCCAATTGTCCCATGGGGCTTATCCTGTAATAGATGCAAAACCTGAACCATGTGACAACATGCTCCAGTCCTGTCTCAGGCATCTCCCATCCCATCAAAGGTAGGGACAAATGTGAAAGCAGTCATGATCTACCAAGTTATCTGCAACCACTTTCTGTCATTCTACATGTCAGGACCACTGACAAGTTGTGTGTCCACATGAATGGCCAGTGCCAAACTGGCCAAGGACAACTGGATCACCCATTTGCTGAGCATGCCACCGAACATGATATGCCCGAACTCAACGACTGCTTCACTGACTGGATTCTTTCCACCCACACCACTGCCTGATCTCAACCTACCCTCCTTCCACTCGAGCCCTACACAACCGTCTATCCCACCGGCGCAGTGGCAGAATCCTTTTACCTTCTCTACTTTACTCCACTTCCCCCACAGTCCCAGCATAGCCTGCAGATGCTGCAATTAGCAGCTCATTATCCTGTCTCTAGTATGTCCCAGCATGCTCGCTCGCTCACTCGCTCACTCGCTGTGTCAATGAGTGCACTGTACAGTATAGAACTTAGTATTGCAGTTTTGGGCACCCTGTTTTTTCAGTTGAAAAGGAAGTTCCTTACAAAATGCTTTTTTTTTTAATGTGCACTGCTCTCATACTTAGTTGTATGGGTAGGCACATTTTATGTTTAAAGCATCTTTAGGAAGCTCTTCATCATCATTAGGGATTCTCAGTTGCCCAGTGAAAAGCTAAACATACTACGTAGCATTACTGACCTGGTTATATAGCTGGTATTCTTTCGTAATGCTAAACTTCTGAAGTCTCATTCTCTGAAATTGGTTGAAATTGTAATATAATATTTCAGTGATGGACATGACATCATTGATTTAAACTTGAGATTACTTCACATTTCTTGGTGCCAAAACACACAATGATGATTAACTTCTGCTATCAACTATTTTTATAATTCAAATAAACCAAGTCAGCTACTACACTTTATGAACCCTAAACAGTGGCAGGTTCTTTCCATGGCGAAGTCATCATCCAAATCTACAAAAAAGTAAATCTTCAGAAAATAACATTTCATAGAACTTTGTCTCCAAAACTTTACTAACACTTTAATACAAAGAAGTTATGTGGACGACTAGACAGATTTTCCAAACAAGTTCATTAAATAATCACACTGAGTGACTGTAAAAGTAAGATCTGCTCAAATTAGTGACTGACATTGGAATGTGGAATGTTTGAGTGAACTCTATGAATGTTCGCATCGAGATATTAAGGTGAAAGTAGCTAGTCGTGACTCTGCCGTGCAGAAGTTCCTGTAACTTTTACTAGGACCTGATTTCCTGTTGCTATATAAAGAGAGCAATTTCGAAATTAGTGGCAATGACATTATGGGGAAGAAAAATAATAATTTGGATTACTTTATTCATACCATGTGCACTTCCATGAGAATTTACTTACCAGCTTGTACATTTAACAAGATAGTTTTCTTCCTTTCTTAATTGTCAAATTACTCTGATAACCAAAGCTATTTTCTAGTTCAGAAAAATTACAGCAAGAAATTATTACAGCTATTATTTTATAAACATACTTAAAGGTCCAAATAATATTATTTTCTGGGTATGGAAACTTTAATTGTGAACAACATTTTAGTTAACGACTTTTCACAAATAACAAGATGTTTACTGATAGCGTGAAATGAGTGCTTTCAAATAATTTGTCATTCTGGAAATATTCAACTGCTAGCTCACAATATGTTTCTGAGCATATGGCTTCTGAATAAAGCAAATTAAATATTTCTCTTAAAAGAACACGTACAGTGAAAAATTAACTATACCATTGGCATTAGCAGAACTCAGATAAACTGATGAATAATTAATTTTACTGATACATTACCTAAATATGACTTTTTACTCCAACTTGCTAAGTTTCAAGTTCCTCATCTGTACACTAGAAGCATGTACTCTGGTGCCCTCACCCCAAAAAAGTGAGTCTACAGTTCTCAAATCCAAAATTGTGCATGTCAATCAGTGTTTATTAAGCTACTGTTGATTGCTTTAGCACTGCAGATAATCTAGCTGGATTATGAAAACCTACCAGATTTGGGATATATTTAATCCAACACACAGCTGCAAGTTTGAGGTGAACACAGTATTAAAAAAAATAAAATGCTGTGAAACAGTAATAGAGCACTTGTGTACATAGAACACAGATCTACAAAAGCAAACATAAGATAGAGTGGCATTCAAGGGCAGTGAGATTAATATGAAAAAGATGGGAAAAAAAGTAAGTAAACTATTCATTAATACAGAAATACTTGCCATAGTTGTTAACACATTTACAACGGTCAATGCCTTGGTGGAAAAATGTTTGCAGTTGCCAGGCACGTACCTCTTTATCTGAACCAAAGGGACAGCCATGAATACCTTTCTTCAGGGCTCTAAAAATATGGAAATCACATGAGGACAGATTGGGACTTTATGGATAATATGTGTTTCCCAGCGAAACTTCTACAGCATACTCTGTACAATCTTGGCAGGCACTTTATTGGCAGGTTGCTTAAACTGTGCCGCAGTTTTGTCTGGGAGGCCTTCACACAACCTCCATAGCATCCCAGTCTCTCCTCGTGTGATTTCCATATTTTTGGAGCCCTAAAAAAACATTCTTGGCCATTTGTTAGTTCACACCAAGAGGTGCACACTTGGGGAACAAATATGGTTTCATAGATAACCACAAACATTTTTCCATGGAGTGATTGACCATCTTGTCTCACAGTGGCATAAATGTATTCACAGAGATGGTGATTACTTTTGTAATACTAAACATTTTACTTACTTTTTCCATCAGTCTTATTTTCATTTGACATCCCCTCATACATGGAGCTTTTATCTTGTGTACTCTTTCTGAAGTTTTGCATCAGTGTATCCAAATATACTACAACAAAAAAGATGAATATGACAGAGTTTAGATCCCATGCAGAGCCAATAATAAAATATTTTGATTTCATTCCTCACTTTCAAATTGATTTATTAATTCTGCTATGTTGACTCAATGATAAATCTATAATGGCAGATCCATGATGAGGTTGGGATTTCTTAATTAACACATGCTAAGAGAGATTTTTCCATGTGAGCAGTGCAAACCATACCCTCTGTTTCCACCCTCCCCCCTCCACCACACAAAAATTCATAAGATCAATTTCATTTATCAGTTTCTTTGGGGGGAACAAGGACATAATTCAAAGGAAAATTTAAAACATATATCATTAGTGACTCCTTCTACTGATTGTCTTACAAGGAGATGGCACGACGGTGGACGTTATAACAAATCCAAAGAGGAAAGGCCGCTGGACCTGATGGGATACCAGTTCGATTTTACACAGAGCACGTGAAGGAACTTGCCCCCATTCTTGCAACAGTGTACCGTAGGTCTCTAGAAGAGCATGCTGTCCCAAAGGATTGGAAAAGGGCACATGTCACCTCTGTTTTGAAGAAGGAACGTCGAACATATGTGCACAGCTGTAGACCTATATCTCTAACGTCGATCAGTTGTAGAATTTTGGAACACGTATTATGTTCGAGTACAATGACTTTTCTGGAGACTAGAAATCTACTCTGTAGGATTCAGCATGGGTTTCGAAAAAGACGGTTGTGTGAAATCCAGCTCACTCTATTCGTCCACAAGACACAGAGGGCCATAGACACGGGTTCCCAGGTAGATGCCGTGTTTCTTGACTTCCGCAAGGCATTCGATACAGTTCCCCACAGTCGTTTAATGAACAAAGTAAGAGCATATGGACCATCAGACCAATTGTGTGATTGGATTGAAGAGTTCCTAGATAACAGAATGCAGCATGTCATTCTCAATGGAGAGAAGTCTTCCAAAGTAAGAGTGATTTTAGGTGTGCCACAGGGGAGTGTCGTAGGACCATTGCTATTCACAATATACATAAATGACCTTGCGGATGACATCGGAAGTTCACTGAGGCTTTTTGCGGATGATGCTGTGGTATATCGAGAGGTTGTAACAATGGAAAATTGTACTGAAATGCAGGAGGATCTGCAGCGAGTTGACGCATGGTGCAGGGAATGGCAATTGAATCTCAATGTAGACAAGTGTAATGTTCTGCGAATACATAGAAAGAAAGATCCTTTATCATTTAGCTAAAATATAGCAGGTCAGCAACTGGAATCAGTTAATCCATAAATTATCTGGGAGTACGCATTAGGAGTGATTTATAATGGAATGATCATATAATGTTAATCGTTGGTAAAGCAGATGCCAGACTGAGATTAATTGGAAGAATCCTAAGGAAATGCAATCCGAAAACAAAGGAAGTAGGTTACAGTACGCTTGTTCGCCCAGTGTTTAAGTACTGCTCAGCAGTGTGGGATCCGTACCAGATAGAGTCGATAGAAGAGAGAGAGAAGATCCAACGGAGAGCAGCGCACTTCGTTACAGGATCATTTAGTAATTGCAAAAACGTTACGGAGTTGATAGATAAACTCCAGTGGAAGACTTTGCAGGAGAGACACTCAGTAGTTCTTGTACGGGCTTTTGTTAAAGTTTCAAGAACATACCTTCACCAAAGCGTCAAGCAGTATATTGCTCCCTCCTACGTATATCTTGCGAAGAGACCGTGAGGATAAAATCAGAGAGATTAGAGCCCACACAGAAGCATACCAACAATCCTTCTTTCCACGAACAATACGAGACTGGAATAGAAGGGAGAACCGATAGAGGTACTCAAGGTACCCTCTGCCACACACCTCAGGTGGCTTGCGGAGTATGGATGTAGATGTAGATGCAGATGTAGAACCATAATGGAGGTGCTGAGTTATAGATACATACAATAGAAAGACTGTCAAACAAAGCTTTTGGCCAAACAGCCCTTCATAAGAATCTCTCTCACTCTCTCTCTCTCTCTCTCTCTCTCTCTCTCTCTCTCTCTCTCTCACACACACACACACACACACACACACACACACACACACACACACACAAAAGCAGAAGTGCAAGATGCTCAAAGTCTTTCCTTGGCAGCCAGAGCCGCAATAGTTACAGCATCAAAAACCAACCAACAAGAATCATTAGCAGTCACAGCAACATCAGAAACAGTAGTTCCAACATCAATAAACAAGCAACCAGAATCACTGACATTCACTGCAACAGCACACAGCAGCAGCAGCAGTGGAAATAGGAGCAGTCATCACACCAGAAGAAGGCAGCCACCCTTGAGAAGCCAGGATTTTTGCTGGGGCAAAACAGTGAACAATAGCACCTTGTAACAGTGTAAGAGAAAATGCATCAACAGAGTGTAAAGTCACAGGTCAGTTGGATTGTTCAAATCAGCTAAGAATTTTCAGTTTGAACATTCAGTGTCTTAAAAACAAGTACCTTGAACTTGAGGTAGCAGCAAATAGTGACCATATTGATTGTTTATGTGTTATGGAACACTGGTGCAGGGACAGTGAACTAAACAGCATAAACTTAAGCCAATATAAACGTGCCAGTCAGTACTGTAGGCAAAATGCCAAAGGTGGTGGTGTATGCATTTATCTAAATCCCAAGCTTAAATTTAAGTTAAGATACGAGGCTAAACCGTTAATCATAGAAAAGAATTTTGAGGCAGTAGCCATTCAGTTATATAGTTTAAAGAAGAAAATAATTGTTGCAGCAATATACAGGTCACCATCTGGAGATACTGAAGTCTTTCTTAAGAATTTGGAAGAAATGCTCAACATTTTCTCAAATGAGAACTCTACCATAATTATTTGCAGTGACTTTAATATTAATCTATTGGTCCAGAGTCCAGTAAAAAACAAGTTTTTAGACATACTAAAAAGCTTCAACATGTTCCCCCACATATCAGCTCCCATTAGAACAACAGATTCCAGTGAAAGCCTAATAGATAACATCTTCTCAAATGTGGACACACATGAAATTGCAGTTACAAATGTGTATATAGGATTATCAGATCATAATTCACTAACCTTTAATCTCACTGCAACTCCCAAGGAGGAGGAAAATAAAAAGGAGTACAAATGATTTTTCTCTACTGATAATTGTAATCAGTTCAAAAATAATTTAAAAAATGCAGTTTGGTCAGAGGTCCTGGCACAAACAAACACAAATGATGCTTACAATATATTTGCTTCCACTTTTATGACATACTTTGAAATGTGTTTCCCAAAAAAGCTTTTGAGTTATAGATCATCTGGATCCAAAGGGACCTGGATTACACCCGGAATTAAAAAGTCAAGTGAAACCATGAAATTACTAAGTTTAAAGTTAAAAACATGTCATGATCAGCAGTTTGTTGAGTATGTGAGGACATACAAAAAGACTTACCGCAAAGTAATACCAAAAGCAAAATTATTAAGTAATGATAGATTAATAAGGCAGGCTAATAACAAGTCCAGAATGATGTGGAAAATGGTAAAAAAAAGAAACTGGGGGTCAAACTAAAGAACAGGAAATCAATCTTAAAAATAATGAAAATATTCCCATAGAAAAAGATGCCATGGCAAACTATGTAAACAATTATTTTGTAAATATTCCCCTTACTTTAAGTAGTAAATTTAAGCAACAACCAACAGCGACAACTCTAATGGTAAATACCAGCATGATGGCAATGCGAACAGATGAGCATGAAGTTCTAAAATTCATTAAATGCTTGAAATCCAAAATGTCCTCTGGGTTGGATGATGTACCTGTATCAATAATTAAGAAAATTGCTCCATGTGTTGTCAAACCTATAGTGCACATAGCAAACTTGTCCCTTAGTGAAGGGATATTTCCGGACAAACTTAAAATCTCCAAAGTGATTCCTCTATACAAAAATGGTGACAGACATAAAATAGAAAATTACCGACCTATATCTCTCCTTCCAGCCTTCTCCAAAATACTTGAGGAATTAATGAAAATCAGGGTTACAAAATATCTAGAAAAACATAAACTAATAAATAACAGTCAACATGGCTTTCGAGCAGGGCACAATACAGAAACAGCCATATTGGACTACACAACAGAAATAGTAAGAAATTTGGAGTCAAATAAACAGGTTGTTTACACAACTAGATTTATCCAAAGCCTTTGATACTGTGAACCATGTAATATTACTAGAGAAACTTGAAGCAATAGGCATCAGGGGTACTGTTACAAAATGGTTTGAATCTTATCAGCAAAACAGGTCACAAGTTGTTGAGCTGAGGTCATCCAACAATCTTCACAATTTTAAACTCATATCTGAACCAAAACAAATTGAAATAGGTGTTCCACAGAGCAGCATTCTGGGCCCATTGTTATTTCTAATTTATATCAATGATATACAAGCTCCAGACAGCTCAGCCAAAATTCTACTATTTGCAGATGACACGAGTATCATAATTAGTGATATAAAAGAATCATTGTGTACTACAGCAGAGAAAACGCTCTCATACATACAGTCATGGTTTTATTCAAATAAGCTGACATTAAATACAAAGAAAACAAACTTTATACAGTATGGAAGCAAGTGTCAAGGGGAAAATATGTGCCTTATGGTGGATAGCAAACAAATAGAAAAAGTGTACACCACAAAGTTTCTGGGAATGCGAATTGACCAAGATTTAAACTGGAATGAACACAGTGTATATCTTACTCAGAAACTTAGCTCAGCATGTTTTGCCTTAAGAATAATATCCAAGGTATGCAGCAAAGAATGTATTAGAGCAGTGTATTTCAGTTGTTTCCAATCAGTGGCATAAGTTTTTGGGGAAAAACCAGGTCAAGACTAAATGACATTTTCATTATGCAAAAAAGAGTTATTCGTATCATGACACACAGCCCACCACAAACTCACTGTAGAACCTTATGCAGACAACTAAAGATACTTACAATACCATCAATATATATTTTTAAATGCCTGGAAATGATAAGTAAAAATAACTGCGATCTCCAAACCAACTCAAGCTACCATGATCACAATTCAAGGCATTGTAAAGAGTTCCACATTCCCTATATAGCAAAAACTAGAAGTCAGAAACATGTTAGCCACTTAGGAATAAAGCTTTTAAATGCACTTCCATCTCAAATTAAAGAATTGAAAGGCAAAAATAATTTCAAGCATGAAGTAAAAAAATACTTGATGGAAAAATGCTACTACAGTGTAAATGAATACCTGTCTCAGACTGTGGATTGAAACCTGTAGCCTACTTATTTTTTAAAAATTCAGACTAATTAAATTATGTTTTCAACTTTGTAATTATGATACTTAGGAAAAATCTGTTAAATGTCCGTAATACGTTTTGCGTATATCTGTAACATGTTTTGTGTATAAGGCATAGTTCATTATCTAAAATTGTTTATCGTGAGCATGTACTTTTGTTGTTTGGGTAATAAGTTCTTGTACACTACTTATGTACTATGTGTATGTAATTTTTTTGCTGTTTGTATATGTTTGTCAATTTACTATGTGTATGTGTTGTTATGTGTTACGTGTAATCAAATTACAAATCCTGTATCACATGTGTGATCTACTGGATGCTAAATAAATAAATAAATAAATAGAATGTGGCCACATCAGCACACATTGCATTTGTGTGTTGTGTGCAGTCTAAATCTAATGAATACTTACTGTATCCAAAAGCAGTGTTTGACAGTCATTTTGTTGTGCTTATCTGTGAATCAGCGACTCCCACTGTATGGTGAGTAGCAACTATTCTTTTCATAATACTGTCAAACATAAATCTTCCTTTTTTTATTGGTGTGAGATGACAAAGAAAAACCAAACAATTGCTTTTGTTGTTATAACCAGTCCTCTATTTGTGATGTTACGCCATACTGATACCTCTGGTAAGTCACAGTACTGGTACCTCTTCTATTTTACAAATCAAGCACTGGTCATAACTGTTGCTACTCCTACTTGTTTTATTCCTTCAAGATCAGGTTGCATCCAAAGGTCAAACCAAACTGCACATATCTAGAAGAAACTGTTGTAGATAATGGTTCATTTTCATAGCCCATTACATGCTCTCACGGACAGATCAATCTGAAGTTACAAACAGAGGAGAGGTGATGTGTGGAAAGAATCAAGGAAAAAGAACTGAATACATGACAAATAAAAAGCTGTGTATCATTGGCTGAATGTGTTACAAGTGGCTCATTATACCTTATTCTAAACATATACATGATGAATCTCTGATGAGGTTCCTAGGACAGATGAATATTCAGTATTTCTTCATCCCATAAAAATTCAGATTGCTGGAAGTTATGCAGTCAAAAGACTGGTTCAGTAACATCTGACTGCAAACCCAGAACATCTATGATACTACTACAGACCATGAAATAACATTAATATATTACCCGACACATTAATTTGGCACAGATGGTAAAATAAGAATAATGATCTTGGGTATTTTCTTTCGCCTATCCCTAGTAACCACCCCAGAAAATATAATGTTGTGGCAGAGAACATTTGGTTGTGCAATCCTGTAGCCATTCTGTTGTGGTACTGGCTTTGCAATGTGTTTCTGAAAATAAATCAAAGGTATATTGAATGAATTATAGAATATTTTATAGAACCTGGCAGTAATGGAAAGAACAAATATAAGCAGAATAACATCACTAGATATCAAATTAGAAAACATCATTAGAATAACATCACTACATGTTGCAAAAGTTCTACAAAGTAAAGTTGTACGGATGAAGGAAGACGGACCTGGCATGGAAAAGGACAAAGAGGATGGAATACAAGTAAATGAAGGAGGAAAAATTAGGAAGAAGGAAACATAAGGTGTAGATCAGATCTATATACTGGTACTTGGAATGTGAGATCCCTATAGCGACCAGGAGCACTGAAAGTAATGATGGATCAAATAATGAGTCTGAAGCAAAGTATAATAGCACTACAAGAAATTAAATGGACAGGGAGTGGAGTTTTAGAAAAGAAAGAGGTGAATATATTCTACAGCTGCAGTGGAAGAAATCACCAGCTGGGGACAGTATTTGTTGTACATAATCAATTAAAGCATTTGGTAATAGGATTTACACCCATTAGTCCAAGATTATCAACACTCAGGATAAAGGGGAAATTCTTTACCTACTCCATAATTAATGCCCATGCGCCAACAAGAAGAATCCGAAGAAGAAGAGAAAGAAGCATTCTATGAATCTTTGGAAAGAGTATATGATGAGTGCCCAGGGCATGATATTAAAATAACAGCTGGAGACCTAAACGCTCAGGTGGGGAAAGAACAGATTTAGAGACTGATAATTGGCCCCCACAGCAAACACGCAACACATAATGATAATGGAACAGGCTTATACTGTTTGTAGCATCTAGAAATATCATAATAGAATCAAAACTGTTCCCACATAAAGAAATTCATAAGGGAACATGAAACTTATCCGATGGAAACACAGTAAACCAGATTGACCATGTGTTGATAGATGTGAGACACAAATCGGACCTATTGGACGTGAGGAGTCTCAGAGGCCCAATCATAGATACAGATCATTTTCTGGTATGGGTACGCAGTGAAAAGAGACTGACCCAGGGCACAGAAATCTAAAATAACAACTTTAGAATCAGTGGAAGTAAGAGAACAGTATCAGGAGAAGATAACTCGGATTCTGGAAAACGCTGATGAATATAACAATATTAAAGATCAGTGGGAAGCCATAAAAATGACGGTGAAGACATTGGCAAGAGAGATACTTGGAATTGGGACAAGACCAGTAAGACCATCATGGTTTGATACTGAATGTGAAATAGTAACTGAAGCAAAGAACAAAGCATATAGAAGGACACTGCAATCACACTGTACGAGGAGGATAGTAGAAGAATACAAAGAAAAACGGAGGATTGAAAAGAGGACTCACCAAAGAAAAAAAGAGAGAATGGATGAAAGCAAGTGTCAAAGAAATGGAGCTCATGAGAAGCAAAACTGAAATAAGAAAATTCTATAGAGAGGTGAATGCGGACGGAAGACTTTTGGTAGCAAAACAAGCTTAATAAAAAATGAGACAGGGAATATAATAAGTGAAGGGAAGGGAATATGGAAAAAATGGTGCAGGTACTTTGACAGTCTCCTCAATCATAGAAGAACTATGCCAGAGAACCCAAGAGACACGAATGGGGAAGAGGACCCAGACAACAACACTACCCCACCAAATATAGAAGTGAAAATTGCCATGAAGAAATTGAAAAACAACAAGGTGGCAGGGACAGATGGTATTCCAGCAGAACTGTTTAAGCAAGGAGGCAGAGAGCTGGAACAAAGCCCTCTGAAAACGGTCACCAGAATATGGGAAGAGGAGAAAATGCCCCAACAATGGAAAGAGGGTATCATGTGTCCCATATATAAGAAAGGAGATAACATGGAGTGCGGCAGTTACAGAGGGATCACAGTACTTAATTTGGGATATAAAATACTCTCTAATATACTATTTGACAGAATACTCCCAGTCATACAGAGAGAGACGGGGCCGTACCAATGCGGGTTCCTTCCGGGGAAGTCAACCATAGATCAAATATTCACCGTAAGACAAATCTTGGAAAAAACAAATTAATACGGAGTTGGCACGCATCACCTCTTTATAGATTTGAAAGCAGCTTATGATAGCATGAATAGAGAGCAGTTATATCAAGCTCTAGATGAACTGGGAATCTCTAGAAAGTTGGTAAGGCTGGTGAGAATGACAATGAGCGAAACACAAGGTAGTGTAAGAATAGGAGGAATGATGTCCAACACAATGAGTATTAAAAATGGAGTGCAACAAGGGGATGCTTTGGCATGCCTTCTCTTTAATGCTGCCCTGGAGAAGGTGATGAGAAACGCAAACCTTCTGAACAGAGGAACGATCTTCTATAAATCAGTGCAGATACTGGCCTATGCAGATGACATAGATATAATAGCAAGAACCCAAAAAGCAGTGGAAGAGACATTCACAGCTCTTGAACAGGCCAGTAGGAACATGGGGTTAATTATTAATAAACAAAAAACAAAATATATGGCAGCTGGAAAAGCACATAGAGAAAATATGCCAAATGTAATAACAATGGGCAATTATACATTTGAGAGAGTTGAACATTTCAAGTATCTGGGCTTGACAGTTACACATCTAAATGATACCTCCTTTGAAATTAAGCAGAGATTAATACTAGCCAACAGAGCCTACTTTGCCATAACAAGACTTCTATCCTCAAGGCTACTGATTCGTACCACGAAATTAACTATGTATAAACCACTTATACGACCAGTGCTTACATATGCCTCTGAAGCCTGGACATTAACAGCTAAAGATATTGAAACACTGGATGCATTTGAAAGAAAGGTACTTAGACGAATTATGGGCCCAATCTGTGAAAGAGGAAGATGGAGGAGGAGATACAACCATGAGTTGTATACCATATACAAAGACCAGCCCATCAGAAGGGTAGTGAAATTGTCCAGACTGAGGTGGGCGGGACATGTGGCTCGCTTGAATGATACAGAAGTAGCAAAAAGAAGGAAAGCCAGGAGGGCAGAGAGGATGTGGTCAACTAAGAGCCAGATGGGAAGTTGGAGTAATCGAAGATCTTAGGAAGATGGGCTATAGAAACTGGAGAGTATTGGCAAAGGACAGAGAGAGATGGAAGGAAACTGTAGAAGAGGCCAAGGCTCATCACGAGCTGTAGAGCCAAGAATGAAGAAAGACAAGTCAAATTAGAAAATAATTAAGAATGCAGTGATCAGTAACATGTATTTTTTATGTAGATTACAACACTCTGTCATCAATGAGGTGCAAATCAATCACAAAAGAAGTACCTAGAAGTAAAAATTTCTACTTTTGAGCACATATCAAGTTGTCAAATGGTGAAACATATAATCAGCTAATCTGATAATGTATCGAATTCACATTGCAAGTGGGCAGCTGAAAATAGTGATGCTGCAGATTTATCGACAGTCATTATATAGGTACATGTTCAAGGCATTAAGCATTCTAACAGCACCTTCACATTTATACATTTACTAATGTGGCTTGATATAAATAAACCATCACAATTTCAAAAGAATAGAGACTACTTCTACTCATTCATCACATTCTGTATGTCCCATAATGAAGGTGAACCTACAAGGCCAAGGAACATGTGAGGGTTCACACTAAAAAAAGACAACCAAACATTGCTTAAACTGTACACTATATTAACAAGAAACTATCACAATACTGCTTACTATTAGTTCTGTTTTTGTGCCAGTTAAATGTTTTCTAGTGAATTGGAAAGAAAGCTGCTGCTACTTTAGTTATATTAGGAAGCTGCAGGCTGTCTTATCATGAACTTAATATTTACTTCATTAATCAATTAATTTTTCAAAGAAAACAGTAACCTAAATAAGTAATTACACAGGACAGTTTACAACACAGTACTTGCCACCCATCTAAAGAAGGAGTCAAATTCTTGCACTAAGATAATCAGTAGAAGGAGTCACTAATGAGATATGTTTTAAATTTTCTTTTGAATTGGCTGAGATAACTAATTACTTACTGTATGTTAGATGTGAACTGCTCAAATATCTTCATACCATAGTACATAACTTTGTTAAATCCTAGGTAAGAATGCAATGTTTACACAAAAGTTATTTTTGTATCTTGTATTTATAGTGCAGATCACAGTTCAGCTTGAACTAATTTTTCACAGCCACACTACACCTTGACTAAAATAACTCTGTGATTGTGGCAAAGACTGGGAGTCAGCCAACTGCAGTTCTTTCTTGACACCTATGTGCCCGCTATAATGACTGATTTTTTAGGCACCACACAGCTTTCCCCTGCACAGTACAATGCACAGGAAGGGGAGAGCCAGCTGTTGCCTATCCACCTTCCCCAAAGATGTACTTCCCACTGCTGCTGACAACGACAACAATAAAAGTAATCTGAACATACGTTTTATTCTATTTGCATTGCATGTGCAGCTCTTGCTCATTCTAAGTATGTGGAATGATGTATATAATAAACAACCCAGTGTCACCATAGCTGTCTGTCAACCAAGAGATTATTTTAACCAAACTTAGAAGAAAACATAATAATCGTTTATCACTAAGTGGGCCAATGGTTCACGAAAACGTTCAACACCAAATTTTTCTATTATTTTCCCACTAATATGATCTGACAGGTGCCAAAAATTTTTTTAACTTTTCAGAAATTACTGCTATCAGCCACCTTTTGTATTATTTTTCAATCTTTATTTGCCAAGACCAGTTTTGAATCACTATCAGCAGATGGTAAATATTTATTGGATGTTTGCAGCATTGTTGGAATTGTGCAGCTGTGGCCAGGCATGAACTGTTATCTTGCCATATCCACATGAGCCACAAGAATGCTGCAAATATGTAATAAATATGTCCCATCTGATGACACATCACTTGTCAATTGAAAATTGGTCGTGGTAAATAGAAACTGAAGAATAAAACTGAAGGCAACTGGCTACTGTAAACGTTTACACAAACTTAAATCTGAACTCAAATTGCTTCTTCTGGCGGCAACTTCTGCTCTAAATATGGATTTTAACAAAAAACTTGTGGTGTAAAAGACTACAATTATTGCTTGTACAATTTAGAAGTAGATCTAAACATTCTGTAACAGTAACATGAACAGTGACAGAGTCCAATGTGTTCATTATCATTACTTTTCAGGAAATAAGCTGGCTGGTAATCTGTAAATAGCCAGTATGTAGCCATAAACACAAAAAAGACAAAGAGTGTAAAACCAATGTAATCTACGTCATTTTGATAGAAGCAGACCGATGATCCTTGGAACATAGCATTATTTTTAAGTAATTAAAATGCACACAAACTATATCTGAAGAACAAAATCAATTTACATAAAGTGATCTAATTCTCTATTATAAAATGTAGAGTGGTGCAAAGTCATGACTCCACCTGATTTTTTTGACTAATAATGCCATCGACGTGGTGTACACTATTTCAAGCACATACAACATGGCGACCATGACATCAATCATTACACTGTGAACGTGAACAGAATGAATCTAAACGGACAACCAAATGAAGAGGGAAAGCTTAATAAATGATAGTAAGAAAAATGACATCACTGCAAAACAAATATTCATCTAAAAATCAAGCACATGAAATCCTCACAATTTAACACAAAAAAGAAAACTTTTGGTTTTGTAAATTTTGTGTGATGTTTATATCTGAAATGAAGTACTCAGTACCAGTAACCCATACAGAACTCAAAAACTCAACACGATTTTCACTTGACCTACATAGCTCCAACAAAGCCCTGAAATTTCACTTCACCCACGTAGCTCAAGCAAAGGCCTAGATACCACACTTTCACTTTCTCTATCTAAACCAAAGTTCTCAGTACAATACACCAAACCATGCTCACATGACTAATATCAGAAATGTATCCTAACCAACGATGGTATGTCAGTACCCATGATACCTACCAATAACAATCCAACAATTGCCAAATCCTAACAAGGAAATCCCCAAAATTCATGAAACCTTTCATCACCATTGATATCAATATACACAAACAACTTTGCCCATTGCAACAAGCAATGAGCTACTCATAAATACCTGTATCTTCTTCACAATTAAAGGAAACAGAAAAATATTATATCTTCAACCACAAGAAACACATGTCACTAGTATTTCCAAACATAAAAATGAATCCATTACCCAAAATATGAAAATTCAAAGTATCTCACCAGAAAGCCAGCGCAAATTCTTTCATTAGCAACCTGAAACATTCAATTCGTGTCAAACAACTCACTACCAGACATCCAGCACAAGACAGCGCCACAAAATACTACAACACACAATCTACAAACACAAAGACTCAAAAACATAAAGGCTCATGGGCCAAAGCAGATGGGTGTAACATCAGCACCTGACCTTGTGCGAATAACATCGTGTTATGTAGGAAATGGTGTTGAGACAATGACTGCCAGTTGGCAAGAAAACAGAACTAAATTGGCATAATGAAGCTTAATTACTGTAGGACATTTGTTCAGAGTCTGCATATTTTCGGTACTACCCAAAAAGGCCAATACTGCCTGCTTTGCACTTAGGGGATCTCTCTCACTATACTGGCCCACAAACAGGACTGACAACATATGTTTATTCCATATGTCCTACAGCATTTTCTTTCTAAGCAGTGCAGCTAACATCTAAAAATAGTCCATTCTAACACTGAAGCTCTAATACTTACATCCAAAACCATTTACTCCCTAATGGTACATGTGTTTAATAATAAATTTACTAGTCACTGATTTGATTTACGAATTTTCTGAATGTCCGGTGAGACATTCATATAAATCCTTCTCTGCTATTTCTGCATCTTGTTTTGCAAATGCAAATTTTCCACAGCATCTCCAGTTTTGCTGCATTCTCTTCCTGTTTTTAGTGAGTTTCATCGCTATATACTTGAGAGACTAAAAATAAAGTTCAACTCAGTTTCTTAACATCTTGATATGTTTAAATGAGGGTTACTTTTGAATAACCCTTCCAACAGCCACTACATCAGTACTAAGTTGCATACAACACAGCTATTAAACTAAGTCTGTCATTTATAATGTGCATGAGTACAACACTACACGTGCAGCTTGAGTACATACATCACAGCATTAAATAAAGGCTATACATTTATATTCTATGGGAAAATACGTTATGCTAACCAAAATCATTTTAACTGATAAACTTACTTGCCTCCCAGAAATGCGAATGCATATTATGATTCCTGTTTTCTCTCCAGCAATTTTGTGTTCCATTTTTCATCTCTTACAAACCACAGTAGCACAAAGCCTATTACTCAGTTATAACAACAATTCCATGCAGCATCTGCCACCTTGACGAAAACAATAACAAACACAGACCTTTCTGTCAAGTGTCAACTCAAAATTTTGTCTTCAAAGTTATTAGTCGCAACGACATTAACTGGATGTGGTAACTTCTGTTAACTGTGTCAATTCCGGTGTTTCGCTGTCGCTAGAGTCTTCCAGTTGAAGGCGTTGCGAGTATTAAATTTGAAGACGAAATTTTTGGCAGACAGTTAGATCTGTGTTTGTTATTGTTTTCGTCGAGGTGGTACATGTTGCGTGGAACTGTTGTAGTAACTCAGGTAAATACGGAAGCGTCTGGTCCCACCCATCTGCTTTGACCCATGACGTCACGAATACGGCAGAAACGACCATATACTACGATTCCAATATGGCATATATAAAGTCGTTACATACACATTATAAAGACGAAAATACATCGAAAAACAAACACACACACGTTCCAAAAATAAGCCAAGTAACACTAACGGGACACACGGGCGAAATTGGGGGGGGGGGGGGGGGGGGGGGGGGGGGACAAACTAAATATAAAGAAAATTAGACACCCACACCCATGCAAAACCATGCAAAACAGCCAAAAAAACAACATCACAAAACTCCCCAAATTCCACTAAACACGATATCAACTGGAATCAGACACTACCCTTGACCTATATAGCTTAACAGCAGCTCCCAATCCCATAAATTGGGATCAAACACTTCCCTTGACCTATATAGCTCAAAAACATCTCCCAATACCAATTCACAGCCACACATTGGGATCGAACACTTCCCTTGACCTATATAGCTCAACAGCAGCTCCCGATCCAATAAATTAGGATCAAACACTTCCCTTGACCTATATAGCTCAAAAACATCCCTCCACCCCCTCACAAACACTCTAACACGAAATAAACCACCCACCCCACCCTGAGCTGCAGCCACCCACCCACCCACCCACCCGCCCACCCAAACCACCCTAACTAACCATTTTCGGCCTATATATTTTACTAACAGCCCTTAAAATAACCCAAAAACCATAATAGCCATCAGGGACACTCTTCCGCCAACAGTACTCATCCAAATGAGACTGAAGGTTGGAAGAGCGCCGCTTCCCCCTCCCAGGAACTGACTTAACAGCCCCCCCCACATCCCCTCTATTGTATTTGTACAAGCCCCTGTCTCATAATTTTTGAACTCTAAGCTATGGTTAATGACTAATTGATTAAATCCCCTCTCACCCATCCCCCTATATGAAGAAAATGCATCTGAAACTACTGTGGATCCCGGTTGTATGTACTCCTCAATTATCCCCCCCCCCAATTCCACCCTAGACCTCCCTTCCACAATCCTAAAAACACATTCAGAACACCCACCCCCTGGAACAACAGCCCCCCACACCCAGACACCAACCACAGACTTACCCCTCCCATACTTCCTTTTCCCAAACTGCGACTCGTCCACCTCCACTACAACCCCATGTCCCCCCAACTTACCCCTGTACTTAATAAGCTCAGAACACACTTCACGGCAAAAAGAAAACCAATCAAACGCTCTCCTCTCATGCACACCAGTCTAATGCACACAAAAACTGTGTGGGGATCTATAACAAAAATAATAAGTCACCAGTACAATCTTGTACATGCCCAACTTAGACTTCTCGAACCAGGAACTATGCTGTATGGAACGCCAAATGTCATCCTTTCGACAACACCACATATAACAACCGTCCCTGGTTCGAGATGCCAAAACTTTAGCCAACTTCATTTGTTCGCCACAAATAGAGCACTTCACGATCTTGGCAATTAAACCAAACAGCTGCAAAAACTTTATCAGTTCCAAATCGGAGTTTCCCATCATTTCCCGCAGACGTGCACTATTAATTTTATCCTTCATATCCATTCCTGAACAAAAACAACAACTGATTAATTTACTAAAATTATCACATGACCTACAGCGAACAGTACTAAATCAACCTTCACACAAAACCACTAAATTGTTAACTCAATGAAACGAATTCCACTACAAACACAGCCAGCACTGGAACAATTCTGTATAATGAGCAAGACCAAACTGAGTCCATTACACGACACAAACAAAAGCCTTGAACATACCACCATAGAGCACAACAAATCACAACATGCTGACATCTACAAACATGCCATACTCACAAACCAAACTCTGCGCCGTCATGACATCACGTAACACAACACTCTTATGTCACGGGTCAAAGCCGACGTCTGGGATTGGATGCTTCTGTCGACCCTAACTCAGTAATAGGCTTTGTGCTATTGTGATTTCTAAGAGATGAAAAGTTGAGAGAAAACAGGAAATGTAATATACAATCATATTCTGGGAGGCAAGTAAGTTTATCGGCTAAAATGATTGTGGTTAGCATTTCATATTTTCCCATAGAATATAAATGTACAGGATTTATTTGATACTGTGGCGTATGTACTCAAGCTGCACGTGTAGTGTTATACTCATGAACGTTATAAACGGCAGATTCAGTGTTGTATGCAACTTAGTACTGTTGTGGCTGTTGGAAGGCTTCTTCAAACGTAACTCTCGTTTAAACATATCGATATGTTAAGTAATGGAGTAGTTGAACTTTATTTTTACTCACTGAAGTATGTAGTGATGAAACTCGATAAAAACAGGAAGAGAAATGCAACAAAACTGCAATACTGTGGGAAATATGCATTTGCAAAACAAGGTGCTCAAATAGCAGGTAACGATTCTTATGAATGTGGCGCCGGACATTCAGAAAATTCATAAATCAAATCAGTGTCTAGTACATTCACTCTTTATTATTATTCATAAGTACTATTAGGGAGTAAATGGCTTAGGATTTAAGTATTAGAATTTCAGTGTTAGAATGGACTACTTTTAGATCTTAGCTGCGCTGGTTAGAAAGAAAATGCTGTAGGGCAGATGGAATAAAAGTATGCTGTCAGTCCTGTTTGTGAGGTAGTATGGAGAGAATGATCTAAGTGCAAAGCAGGCAGTACTGGCCTTTTTGGGTGGTACCAAAAAGATGCAAACTCTGAACAATTGGCAGCCATTGCCTCATCACTGTTTCCTACCTGAGGCTAAGATGAGGCTATTCGCACAAGCTAAGGTGCTACACCCATCTGCTTTGACCCATAATGTCATGGTGAGCCTTGATGTTTTTGAGTCTTTGTATTTGTAGATTGTGTGTTGTAGTATTTGGTGGTGCTGTCTTGTGCTGGAGGTTTGTTAGTGAGTTGTTTAAAATGTATTGAATGTTTCAGGTTGCTATTAAAAGAATTTGTGCTGGCTTTCTGGTGAATTACTTTGAATTTGCATATTTTGGCTGATGGATTCTTTTCTATGTTTGGAAATATTAGTGCTGTCTGTATTTTGTGGTCAGAGATTTTATATTTTTCTCTTTCCTTCAGTTGTGAAGAAGATACAGATATTTATGAGTAGCTCATTGCTTGTTGCAATGGGCAAAGTTGTTTGTGTATGTTGACATCGATGGTGATGAAAGTTTTCACAAATTTTCGGGATTTCCTTGTTAGAGTTTTGTAATTGTTGGATTGTTATTGGTAGGTATCACGGGTACTGTTGTATTCTCATTGGTTAGGATATATTTCTGATATTAGTCATGTGAGAATTGTTTGATTTGTTGTACTGAGAACCTTGATTTAGATAAAGTAAGTGAAAGTGTGGTATCTTGGGCTTTGCTTGAGCTATGTGGGTGACGTGAAATTTGCAATACCATGTTTTAGAGTAGTTGGTTCCTGGTATTGAGAGCTACTAGTATTCCCAGTCTGAGATATGTAGGTCACATGAAAATTACGACACCAATAGTTTTCATTTTTGTAATTATTTGTTAAATTTTGAGGATTTTGTGTGCTTGATTTTGGGTGAATTTTTGTTTCGCAGTGAGTGTAAGAAATCGCTATTCTTTTGAAATTTTGATTGTTTATTTATGTCACACCACATTAGTAAATGTTTATATTGTGTAGGTGCTGTGATGAGAATGCTTAATGCCTTGAAGATGCATCTACAAAAATGACTGTTGTTAAACACCAGCGCCACTATCTCCAGCTTCCCATTTACAGTGTGATGTAATATGTGATCAGATTAACTGGATATGTTCTTCAGCATTTGAGAACTTAATATTTGTTCAAGTGCAGGAATTTTTACTCATAGGTACTTCATTTGAGGTTGTTTTGGATCACATTGGCAAGAGTATGTACCCTACATACAAAATTGATTGGTTTCCAGAAAGGTTTTTCAACAGAAAATGCCATATATGCTTTCACCAGTCAAATTTTGAATGATCTGAATAACCGAACACCACCCATTGGGATTTTTTGTGATCTCTCAAAGGCTTTTGATTGTGTAAATCATGAAATTCTGCTAGACAAGCTCAAGTATTGTGGCATGAGTGGGACAGTGCACAAATGGTTTAATTCGTACCTAACTGGAAGAGTGCAGAAAGTTGAAATAAGTAGTTTTCGTAACATGCAAAGATCAGCACATTCCTCAAACTGGGGAACTATCAAGAATGGGGTTCCACAAGGGTCAGTCTTGGGTCCTTTGTTGTTCTTATTATATATTAATGACTTGCCATTCTATATTCATGAAGAGGCGAAGTTAGTTCTCTTCGCTGATGATACAAGTATAGTAATCACACCTGAGAAACAAGAATTAACTGATGAAATTGTCAATACTGTCTTTCAGAAAATTACTAAGTGGTTCCTTGTAAATGGACTCTCACTGAATTTTGATAAGACACAGTACATACAGTTCCTTACAGTGAATGGTATGACGCCATTAATAAATATAGACCTTAATCAGAAGCATATAGCTAAGGTAGAATATTCCAAATTTTTAGGTATGTCCATTGATGAGAGATTAAATTGGAAGAAACACATTGATGATCTGCTGAAACGTTTGAGTTCAGCTACTTATGCAATAAGGGTCATTGCAAATTTTGGTGATAAACATCTTAGTAAATTAGCTTACTACGCCTATTTTCACTCATTGCTTTCATATGGCATCATATTTTGGGGTAATTCATCACTGAGGAATAAAGTATTTATTGCACAAAAGCGTGTAATCAGAATAATAGCTGGAGTCCACCCAAGATCATCCTGCAGACATTTATTTAATGATCTAGGGATATTCACAGTAGCTTCTCAGTGTATATACTCTCTTATGAAATTTGTTATTAACAACCAAACCCAATTCAAAAGTAATAGCAGTGTGCATAACTACAATACTAGGAGAAAGGACGATCTTCACTATTCAAGATTAAATCTAACTTTGGCACAGAAAGGGGTGAATTATACTGGCACTAAAGTCTTTGGTCACTTACCAAATAGTATCAAAAGTCTGACAGATAACCAACAAGTATTTAAGAAGAAATTAAAAGAATTTCTGAATGACAACTCCTTCTACTCCATAGAGGAATTTTTAGATATAAATTAAGAAAAAAAAGAAAAAAAAACAAAAATATTAAAAAAAATTTTAAAAAAATAAAAAATAAAGAAAAACAAAAAAAACACAAAAAAATAAACTTGTTATATTAACTTAAGTATGTTGTTAAATTAACCTAATTATGTCATGTATTGGAAAATTCGACTCGTTCCACATCATTACGAAATATCGTATTCATGATCCATGGAACTAGTATTAATCTAATCTAATCTAATCTAATCTAATCAACGTACATAATTTTTTTCTAATTTGACATGTAGTGTTAATATTCTACTTATGTTTGTTCTTTTCATTACTGCCATGTTCCATCAAAAATATTCATTATTTCATTCAGTATACCTTTGATATATTTTCAGAAACATATCACAAATCCAGTACCACACCATAACTACAGGATTGTACTACCAAACATTCTCTGCCACCACCCTATATTTTCTAGGATGGATACTAAGGATAGGCCATGGCGAATACCCAAGATCATTATTTTATATTTTACCACCTGTGAAAATTAATGTGTCTGGTAAAATTTTAATGTTATGGGACTGCCAATAGTAGTATCATAGATACACATTAAGAAAATGAAATGGTTTACATTCCACTGTGAAAACCCACTGTCATAAAATGTTTATTGAAGTGGATGACACTTGTATCTCTTATGTTGGAGTTACTGTTACAATGAATGTGATTTTTTAGTATGAAATCTGAAAAACAACTGCAGCAAAATAAATTTGTTTATTGGAAAAGGAGTTATGTCTCTTACATATGTTATATTGGCCCGTTTTATATGTGTGTTGTTCACAATCCCTGCTCCCATCACTGACCAGAGAAAGCAATTACAGAATCATTGTATAATGTTACATCATGTGTGTGTGTGTGTGTCTTGGAAGGGTGGAGTAGTGCACACACTTTTGGGAAGAGTTTATTGGTCGATCCACTAATGATTATAGGTCCAAGGATAATATTTTTTGATGGAGTAGCTTACATTTATTCATAACATTGTCATTATTACATAATGGATTTTCCATTGTGTGAAGATTAGTGTTTAATGTCCCATTAACCACAGTAATAAGGACAGACTATCAGGTTTCTAACAACAGACAGTACATGCAATGGATATCTTGCCAAGAGTGGTGCTTACCTCTTACTCTGTGGTCTCCATGTAGATGGACACAATCTCCTTCAAGGCTTTTTGCTTCAGATCTGTGGCTGACTATCAGCCAACTGAATGTTGCCTCAAACCGAATTAGTGATAAGTAAAAATAAATAAACAGAAAAGAAATTTGTTCAGGGCATAAACTTGAAACTGATATTAAATTGACAGATTCTTTGACCAAAAGTTGACTTACACTGCACAAAGCATTTTTGCAGTAGAAGTTTTCTTCATAACTGAACTTCATGACAGTTTCTCTTCATAAGTATTTTTGGGAATTATTTCCATACTAGAAATATATATAAAAAGATTTTAGTGCCAACTGAAATATAGTAAGTTTGATTTCTTGGTTATTATTTATTTCTGTTTATCTCCTTTCCTTTCCTGATTTTCTTCAGCTGGCATATGTGCCACAGCTGTTTCTGCCAGAATGATGGATTTTCATTTCCTTAAAATGCAACTGAAGGTGGAAAAAAATACTGTTGTATTCAAACAAGGTAAAAAGTAGGAAATTCCATGTAACTGCAAAAGAATTGTAGTGTCGCAGAATAGTAAAGAGTAGGAAACATGGAATATTGTCAAAGTTTCGTTGTCTATGCCGAGAGCCAGAAGCAGCAGGTTAACCAAGAGGTAAGAGAATTGCACACATATTGGAATGTTTTGTCATACAGGTGCAGTGACCTGGTTACACACAACAGGCGAGAGAGAATTGCTTAGCATGTGGGTTTGTGTTAGACGGAGACTTTCGTAGAGTGTAAGACAGAGGTATAGCGTCAGCTGTACTGTATTTAACAACTTCGCGTAAGTCTGCTGTAACAACATGTAACTCTATCGCAAGAACACCTAAGGGGCGAGTACGGCAGATAAGCCAGCAGTATAAGTGGAATGAATGCATTCATTACAAACGAGCATGACGTCAGGACATTGCTCGTGCTTCCTTTAAATATGCCAGCTTTGATAGCAACAAGGCACTCGGAGTTAGACTTGCAGTTAGATGTGTACTGGGTCGCTGCGTAGGACTCAGCTTGGTGATTGAGATGTTGATCTTTATTAAGGAGATGTTGCAGTAAGGGCAGTCCATCCAGCAGCAGACGTGAGGGGACAGTACCAGCTCTGGTTCTCTCTTCTGCTGCCACTGTCAATCGTCGACCCAGGATTAGCAGACATCACAGCAGACTCACTCACTGCCAATGCTGACCACATCAGTGAGCTGTCATCGAGATCGTGTAGGGCCTAGGCCCTGTGCATCCGCCGTCACGACCGGGTGAGCCGACGACGCTGGGGGACTGCAGCCTGTTCCGCCCTTCCACCATGGACGAGCCACCAGGAGGAGCACAGAAGAAGACGGGGTGGGATAGAGTACACTCTGCACTATGAGGATGCCTCTCGTGCCGACAACGCCGGGACTCCAACCCAGAGCCTCTTACGTGCAGCGGCTTGCTGTCCGCAGCCAAGCCAGCTGGCCAGCCGGGTGCCACCAGCTACGCACAGCTGAAGTACGATGTAAGGACATTTCGCCGCTACGTCAGAGTGCGCAGCACTGCGCTAGCAAGACTGGTGCGGCCCAGAGCTGGTGTCATCACTACGAGTCAGCGAGGACTCGGGAAAGGTCGTTGATATCACACAAACTCAGCCAGCCTGTGTTACGCGGGCCACATTGTACTCAGCAGGAATAAAGGGGTTATGAATTAATAATGTTTCTTTAGCGTTTCTGACGCGTCCACAGTCATTTCCTAGCGTCCTGACAACTGGAGAGGTCACCACTTGGCTTCCAGTCCACCATTGGCAACTGGGACCACCGGAGCACCTGCAGAATGAGATACTGCGTAATTGGAGCTCCAGTAGTTACATGAGTGTATTTATTTGTATGGAGACTGAGAAGCTGGAAGACTGTAGCGAAGTGCAGGAAGACTTGCAGAGAATCAACAATTGGTGGAGCAGCTGCCGCTGTGAATAACTGTCAAGACAGATCTCCACATTGCTGCACCATATCCTAGTGAGCAACAGTTTGTCATTGAAGAGATCACTCCAATTTCTGTTAGCTGAAGTTTTGGTACAAGAACTGCTGTCAACAGAACAATGACCTGTGCTTGTGCACATTTTTGCATTTGTGCAAAAGCAAAGTCAGTTACGTTGCATTTGTTTCTTCAGTGACAGTACATCTGTAGGTAATAAGTTTCCAGTAACATTACAGTGAGAGAGATACAGTAGATGAAATGGGTTGTGGCCAAGACTGAATTCGTTTGTTTTTCAGGTGCATAGTACAATCATGTAAATTCTTTATCAGTGGTCATCAACTTATTTGGACATAAACCCACAAGAATGAAGTCACTTCTTTTGTATTGGATGAAGACAGTTTAAAATAATATAACATATCATACGGCTATGTTACTTACCTGGTTTATGCTTCAGGATCAAAGATTGTGAGAATTTCAGGTCTTCTGATGCAATAAATCCATCATTTTAGGATGATCTGGGCAATAATTCACTTATTCCTGCAAACATATTTGGGAAAAATAACTTCTTAATAGAGACTCTGCTTCTGTGTATTTAACGAGATAATATTAATGACAAGATTTCTGTGATTGAAATGGAAATGTCTAGTTGGAGGCACTGATTTGATTTTGTAACTTAAGCCATAGCTATTGTAAATGTAAATGATGTGGTTGAGAGATGGTTATGACAATTCATTTCGTGAGTGCCATGTCTAGACATTTGTGAGGGAGTGGGGGGAGGGAGGGGGGGAGGGAGGGGGGAGGGAGAGGTTGTGTGAAAGTTTACGCATCTCATATCTGTAACTGAGTAGGCTGATGACCAAACAAAAAGATAGCACCACTGTAGTTTCTTTGTCGCGGTAAACATGATGGTGCTACACTTTCGATGTCTGTCTGATGTCTCTCCTGCTGTGTAATGCTGTGATGGGAGACCTCAGCAACATCTTTTGACATGCATCTGGCTGGTTTTAGGCACTTTTCCAGATGACTGAACCCCATTCACAAGAGTTTCACTAAGATATTGATGGCAATGATACAATTAACTCTGAAACACACACTGCCTGAGAAAGCGGATAAATGTGCTTATAATTTTTGCAGAAAAGTTGCTGAAAATATCAAAAATGTTTTGTGTTCAGTAGCTGCAGAAGACTGTTATAATCAAGACTGCTATGCTAAATTAGTGTCAAACCCCTCAACTGTTTGAAATGGGGGGTGGGGGCACAGTATTGGTACCAAGTTTGATGCTGCTTTGCAGGAAGTATGCAATTTTCTAGATTCCTCAGAGAAATCCCAATTTTCACTGTAGGATTTATTGTAGGATGTCAATGAATGACTCTTAGACTGAGATACAATTACTATGAAAATGTTTAGAATGCAAACTGACCGAACATTACAGTTATGGAGTTATTCCCCAAATATTCAATGATCCATCTCCCAACCCCCCAGTCTTGTTAAGGTTTGTTGAAGGTACATCTTAACAATCTGGACTCAGGGTCAAGGCAACCTATCCACATTCCTTCAGAACCTCAACACCCTTTCTCCTATGTGCTTCACCTGGTACTCCTCTACACAATGTGCCACCTTCCTGGAAGGTGACCTCCACCTCTCTGATGGCTCCATCCACACCTCAGTCAACATCAAACTCACTAACCACCAACAGTACCTGCATTTTGACAGCTGCTGTCCCTTTCACACAAAAAAATCCCTCCATCTACAGCTTAGCCACCTGTGGACGACATATCTGCTCTGATCACTCTCTTGCCCCGTATACTGAAGGGCTCACAAAGGCCTTCGCAGACAGCAACATTCCCCCAGTCTAGTCCACAAATAAATTTCCAATGCTGTATTCTCACACACCCCCAATCCTTCCACCATCCCCAAGAAGCAGCTAAAAGGAGTATCCCCTCATCACCCAATATCACTCTGGAGTGGAACAGGTGAACCATATTGTTCACCAGGGCTTCATCTCTCTTCCCGCCCTGAAGAGGGGCATCATACCCAAGAACCTTTGCACCCCTCCTAAAGTGGTGTTTCGCTGGACACCCAACCTACACATCATCCTAGTGTATCTCTGTGCCACGCCCACACTCATCTGCTTATCACAAAGATCTTATACATGGGGCAGACCAAAGTACAAGATCTGCCTAACCCACACACTCAGCACCTACTACACTAGTTGTGTCACTGGCTCATCCTACCCCTTTAGAGGCTGGGTCACCTGTGAAAGCAGACATCAAATACCAGCTCTGTTTCAATCACTGCACAGCTTTCTGTTTTGGATGACTACCAACCAGCTGTCTACCAGGATGAATGGGCACCCCCAAACTGTGGCCAAAAGCAAAGTAGACCGTTCTTGTGGCACAACTTTCAGCTGAATATAAAATGATTGATTTTAATGGCTGGTTCACAACCCAGATTATATAGATCCTCCCCTCCACCATTAGCTTTTCTGAACCACACAGACCAGAGTTACCCTTAAAGCATTTTCTCTGTTTCTGAAATTATCCCGGCCTCAAACTACATTAACCTGCTTCCCCTAAATCCTCAACCTAATTTCTGTCCTCTCTGTCCTGTCACCCCTCCCAAGTTAAGTTGCTTCCCTCCCCTCCACCATTAGCTTTTCTGAACCACACAGACCAGAGTTACCCTTAAAGCATTTTCTCTGTTTCTGAAATTATCCCGGCCTCAACCTACATTAACCTGCTGCCCCTAAATCCTCAACCTAGTTACTGTCCTCTCTGTCCTGTCACCCCTCCCAAGTTAAGTTGCTTTCAGCATGTGCCCCTTCCCACTGGCCGCTACAATTGTGCCAGCCCATATATCTGCCACCCCTCCTTCCCACATTCCTAGCAGGCAAACTGGCCCTCTCTGTCCAAGCTGCTAGCTACCCATTACCAGCTCATCTCGCTGCCTCCCACCTCCTTTCCCTTGACCCACCTCACTTGACACTACCCCGCCACAATCAGCCCACCTGCCACAAAATCAAAATATCACTGACAAGTCAGTCTAGCTGGCAGCATGGAGAGAGAGAGAGAGAGAGAGAGAGAGAGAGAGAGAGAGAGTAAGTTTGTTTTTGTTTGTATAGCTTGTGTCAAAGGATAGGTCTTACAGCTAGCAAGTTTTCTTTCTTTTGTTTGTGTCTATCAGCAACTCAATACTTCTGTTTTCCGGTGAGTGGTCTCCTGTAATCCTAACATGTTTGTCTTGTTTAAAACATGTATATGAACTTCTTTGAGCAGAATTTCACTAAGAATATTTTTCATCATAATAGACGTCTTTGAATGATGAACTGTTTTACACAAAAACAGAAAAATAAAGTTCAAAAAATTGAATTAAAGGGCGGTGGAGGCAGACGCTCACCCACAAGGAGAGGGAACTTTTCTGTTTCTCATTACTAAATCCAGTATGAGTATTTTCCTAAAGTTTCAAAAGCTTATAAATTATTTCCCATATTTCTCATAATTTGCCAGGGGCATGAGAAAGGCGACTAGCTACAGGTTGTCCATTGATTATCCTCAACCTTTTTTTTTTTAAAGTTACCTGAAAGAAATAACACAGATAAATAACTATCAACTATATTCCCTGAGTAACACATATTTAGAACCATGGGTATGGCATGTCATTAACAACATGGCTTAACACTGTATCTTATTTTTATTAATATTAGCAGATGCAAACCGCTCCATTGCTATCCAAGCCTGCCCTTCATCCCCCACCCCCACCCCCAAAAAAAATTAAAGGTAAGGTTATTATCCTCCCCCCTCCCCTGCCCCTAGTCTCCTCCATCAGGGGGAAGAGCAGGCTGTTTGAGTGCATGCTAACTACCCTTTCCAGCCATAGGTATTAACAACTTTTACTTTTATTGCATTTCTTGCAAAAAGTAGATAATTTCTTTTGTTCGATCTTACCATTTTAAACTATTTCTTTAAACTGCTGTTACAAATTTGACACAGAAATAATACACATAGCTAAAGAAAAGACAAGAACTTTGAATTTATATGTGGTATATGTATAGCTAAGGGATATATTATAAGAAAATGACAAGTAAATAATGTTATGTGTTGGGGTTTTTTTCCTCAGGTTCCAGCTTTAGCTGGGACTAATCGTTTCCTTTCCAATATGGTAGCCAAAACGGTCTGCCATGGTGTCTCATAGATGACTCAGCCTTCGGTGTCTTTTATCTTCTTCAATGTTGCTGATATTATGATTCAGTTCTTCCTGCTGTGCCAGCCACCCTTTGTAGTGTCTTACTTCATCAGCTATCATTGTTTGGGCAATCTTCACTGTTCGAGTTGATCTGACTCTATCCTCTCAGGTAGCCTTTGTCATTCATGTTGCGCAGTTGGCCAACATTGCCTTTTTGCCTTTCATCTCAGGGTGATCACTGTGGATGTCCATCTGGGGTGTCAGTGTCTTTCATGTTGTTGAGAGTGATCTTTAATTTGGGAGGCTGTTATACACCCATTTGCGCACTGACCTGCATCAATCACGGCTCAGCTTGTGCTCGCCGGTGGTGGGCTGTTCAGTAGGTGGTAGGCTTTCTTCAGTAGGGGTCAGGCTGCTTCCAACTGAACAGATTGTATGCTCCTTGCAACAAATTTGTAAAGGATTACGAATGAAGTACGTCAACGAGTGTGACGATTCTCGTTGTAAATAGGTCAAATCCATGTTCACCTATAGTAAACTCATTAACGAACTAGAAATATGCAATTTAAAGATGTGTCTTATTGTAACTATGATTTGACAGAACTTTATAAAGTCAACACAAGACCATTCCCACACCAAAACATGGGAAGTAACATTGTTCACAGAAGATACCGCATCCGCTTCAACTACTGTGTATTGTCTTAACGCTCTCAGACTATGCCCAAATACTGATGCTGCATGCTTGAGGAATGTGCATAAAGTACAGCATCGTTAAGTGCTTCAAGAATGACTACAGGTTTTTGGCTTATTTCTACATTAGTCATAAAAATGCTAATAAACAATGGTTAATGTAGTGTCTATTCTTGTTAGCTAATAACAGTACTCACTCTAATCGGTACAGTATCGATAGTATATTTAAATGCTCTACTGTGATTTTTGCAATTACATTTTTACAGATTTATTATTCAGTTATGGCAAAGGAAATGCACTGAGAGTAAAGACGAGCAAAATGTGGAATTGTAACTGTATTAAACATTACAGAATTGATTGAGATTTTATTACACCGGCATTCATTGTCTAATATTCCAGGTTCAACTTGGTTTGCAGGGAACAAGGGCATGAGGTATATTGCATTAGTAACACCACTGACAAACTATTGCCAACAGATGTGAATTTTACCTTGAGGGAGTATCCTGTAAGCTTGCTTCATGTGTTGAAATACGTATCTAATACTCTTTATTTGTGGGGAAGCAATTTGCAAGTAGCCATTTTTTAATCACTGATCTTGTAACACTGAAATAAATAATATCGCAAACATACAAATCTGCTAGGGGTGAAAATATTACACAGAATACCTAAATATTTGGAGCCCATAATGATTAAAAATTATTTTGTATTTAATGTTTTTTGTGTAAACATGCTGAAGTTTGTGAGTTACGTATTACACCAGGGAACATGCGCAAGTCAATTGCACCTTAGTTTCCTGTGGTCACAACACAATAAAAAACGAAACCAATATTTTCCTTGGCCAATGGTCTTGCCGCAGTGGTAACATCAGTTCCCGTCAGATCACCGATACTAAGAGCTGTTGGGCTCGGCTAGCACTCAGATGGGTCACCATCGGGGTCTGCGCAGTGCTGTTGGCAAGCGAGGTGCACTCAGTTCTTGTGAGGCCTATTGAGAGCTGCTTAACTGAGAAGTAGCGACACTGGTCAGGAAAGCTGACAGCGGCTGGGAGAGTTGTGTGCTGACCACACGCCCCTCTGTATCCACACCCAGTGATGACTAAGGCTGAGGATGACACGGCAGCCAGTCAGTACCGTTGGTCCTTCAAGGGCTGTGTGGATGGAGTGTTTTTCTTGTACACTTTCTTCAACATGCTGGATCATATTATAAATGGGTCTACATCAACAGACTATTATATCAAATGTTTGTTGCTAGTAAATATTTGAACTGAGAATAGTTAATTGAAAATAAAAGTGATACAGACTTGTATTTGATACCCCTGACAATTTGTACTGATGCACAAATCCATGAGGATATCACACTTAAAAGCATGGGCTGTAACTGTAATTAATTTATTCAGGAAACTTGGATACATTTTGTTACAAGGCACAGCTTCCATTACATTTTATTATAAAGCACAACTTACATCCATTTGAACCTGCATACCATAGTCAGACCTAGGTGCACCTCTGTAATTTTTAACCCACCCACTTCCCTTCAGTACCAAATTTACTTGACTATTCCTTCATGTCTCAAGATGTGTCCTAACAGGCAGTCCCATTTTTCAGTTGTGCCATTAAATTATCACCTTATAATAATATAAGTAATACATTATTTGGTCATCTTTTCATAGTTACTGTTTATGCTACAAATGCATAGACAAATCCATGAAAAAGGAAACAATTACTTTCCTTTCATTGGACAGTATTACAAATGTTCAATTATATTAGTAGGACATTGCATAAAACAAATACAAAAAATTTTGTATGAAAAGAAAGAAGTCATTGTATGAGAGTCTGCCAGAACAAGAAAGGAACGGTGATTTTTATGTGGGTGGTTCTGAGCAAAAAAATTTTGTATGAAAAGAAAGAAGTCATTGTATGAGAGTCTGCCAGAACAAGAAAGAAACCGTGATTTTTATGTGGGTGGTTCTGAGCAAAAAAATTTTGTATGAAAAGAAAGAAGTCATTGTATGAGAGTCTGCCAGAACAAGAAAGAAACCGTGATTTTTATGTGGGTGGTTCTGAGCAAATTACTTTGCTGGGGGCATCTGCATTCAATGCAATCAAGGAGCTATCTGCTGTTGCGTGTATGCAATCTCCTCTTAACAGAAGACTGTGTATAAAGTGAAGACAATGATGTGCTACTGCCTAAGAATCCACATTTACCATTTTGTGGTGATGACTTATTTATTATTCTTATATATAAATGTCAGGTCATTAAAAAATAAAATTGGTAATCATAGTAGTCTATTAGGTGTAAACAAGAAGACTACATTGTGTGTTAATAAGCACTGGCTCAGTGAAGATAAGCTACAACTGAACATATCACAGGGGATGGTCATGGCATACTGTGGCAGATCAAGCTGGCATCCGTCACCTGCTCTAATTACACCGCAACTACTACCAATAATTTTTTTCTCTCTTTTCTATCTCTGGGTGTTTTGGTTCTGATTTTCAGTAATATTTGTATGTGATGTAGGCATAAATCTGCTCATTGGTTATTTAGATCAGATTTCATTGTTACTGTTGTGACAGTGCCATGACATTTAACAGTGCCGCCACGACAGTACGCGCAAACAGCGATAGAGGCGCTCCGTAACTCGGCTGAGCGCGGGAGCGCCACCTAGCTACGAACGGCGCCGACCGCATGTCACGGCACGGCAGTCGAATAAGAGATACTGAGTTGTTATCATGTAACCAGCTATTGTTTCTAAGTGAGTGTGTTTGAATATCCACGCAATTATTGGTGATTAAAGGTTATAACACTTTTTGGTGAAGAGGTCAGATATTTTCACTGCGTTGTGGATTTGTGTGTTCGTGACGGGGCAGACATGGAACAGCTTATGCAAGCGCCCATTGAACAACAAACACGGCTGCTATTCAGGCGTTGTCAACATCGCTTACTCATCGTCTGTCTTCCTCTTCTCTGCCTCCGTTCCCTCCTTTCGACGAGGCCACTGAAGACTGGGAGGATTATGAGAAGCGTTTGCGGCAACACTGCTTGGCTTTCGGCATTGTCGACGCTCCTATGTGTAAGTCGTTATTTCTATCTTGGATTTCCCCACGGATCTATCAGCTGCTATCTCAGTTAGCCCCTCTGCAGGAACCTGCCTCTCTGTCCTTCCAAGAAATGTGTGACTTATCGTCTAACTATTACCGAAAAAACACCCACGTCGTTGCCGCCCCGCGTGGCGTTATACCAGTGTTGTAAACAGCCCCATCAATCTTACCGGGCTTGGGCGGCAGAACTACACGGTCTGAGTAGGAAATGTCAGTTTGTCACGGACGCTCATCATGTGTCTTATGCTGATTCAATAGTTAGGGATGCTATTCTATGGCTTGCTCCTGATAAAGAAGTTCGGCAACGTGCCCTACAACAGCCAAACCCGTCGTTGTCGGAAGTTCTAAGCATCGCTCAATCCTTTGAAGTGTCTTACACTGCTGGCGCGCAAATAGACGCGTGGTGTGATGTAGGCGCTGTAGAGTCAACTTTCGACACGGACAATTTGCCTGTTTCACAGGAGAACGAAGATGTGGCGGCGGTTCACTCGCATACACAACGTCGCGGTGGGCCGCAACGCTTGCAGCGACAACAGCACCCACAGAAGCAAGTTCGTTCTGCACTTCCTTCTTGTCCACGTTGTTTTTTACAGCATGACAGGCCGCGTGTCCAAAACGTTGGGCCACGTGTAATTCATGTAGGAAAAAAGGCCACATTGCTTCTGTGTGTCAGTCCCCTAAAGTTCCTGTCGACGAGGACGAGGCATCGGACATGGATGTTAACTGCGTGCTTTCTCAAACAAATAAGTTGTTTGTTACTGTTCGTGTTCTGGATAAAGACATTCACATGGAAGTAGACACTGGCCCTGCAGTAACTCTCATTAATTCTTGCACGTATTTGGAGTTGGGCTCCCCTCCCTTGTCTCCAGTTACGCGAAATCTGAGAACTTATAACAAACAGAAAATTCCTATCATTGGCCAGTGTGATGCTTCCACTGCCTACAAGTCTGTTGTTAGGCCCCTCACGTTTTATGTGGTGGATCATGCGGGCACTGAAAACCTGTTCGGTTATGATGCTTTCCAGTTGTTCGGGTTCTCCATTGATGATGATGTGCACCTCATATCTGAGGACATTCCGTATCAACAGCTGGATGGCTTGTGTTCTGAATTTTCGTCCGCGTTCTATGCTGGTCTGGGTCGTGCCAAGGATTTTGAAGCCCACATTACTCTTAAACCTACAGCTCGCCCTAAGTTTTTCCGGGCACGCCCTATTCCGGTAGCGTTGCGTGCACCTGTCAAGGCTGAGATAGACAGGTTAACAGCTTCAGGGATTCTCCTTCCTGTTACCTCCAGCGAATGGGCATCGCCAATCGTGGTGGTTTCTAAACCAAACGGGAGTCTGCGATTGTGTGGTGATTTTAAAGCCACTGTGAACGCTCAGAGCCTCATTGACACTTATCCTCTTCCCCGTCCTGAGGAGTTATTTACCAACCTCGCTGGGGGCCAGTTCTTTTCCAAACTTGACTTATCGGAGGCATACCATCAGTTGCCGTTGGATGCTTCTTCCAAGGAATTTCTCATCTTCAACACTCCTTGTGGGTTGTAGCAGTACCAGCGGTTACCATTTGGCGTCGCTAGCGCGCCGGCCATTTTTCAGCGGTTTTTGGAACAGCTTACGGCTTCCGTTCCCGGCTGCCCCCGTGACGTTGTTGTCATGGGGGCCTCCACTGAGTAGCACCTTCGCAATTTGCGTTCACTGTTTCGGGTTTTGCATTCGGCTGGGTTGAGGTGCAATCTGGACAACTCATAGTTCTTCGAACCCTCCATTGTATCTTGGTTTCCACTTGTCCCGTGAGGGTATACGTCCTCTACGTCAGCACGTTGCGGCCATTAACGCTCTACCGCAGCCGTCTACGGTCAAAGAACTTCAGGTGTTTCTAGGCAAGATTGCTTATTATCACAAATTCATTCCATCCGCGGCGGCGGTAGCTCATCCTCTGCGTCAGCTGTTACGAAAAAACGTCCCTTTCTGTTGGTCCGACGAGTGTGAGCAGGCTTTTGTCCGCCTGAAGGCTCAATTGCAGTCGGCGCCTTGTCTTGCCACATTCCGTCCGGGTCAGCAGTTGGTTCTGGCGACTGACGCGTCACAGTATGGCCCAGGGGCTATTCTCGCCCATCGGTATGAGGATGGGTCGGAACGACCCATCGCCTATGCTTCCAAGACCCTCAACGATGCGCAACGGAGTTACTCTCAAATCGAAAAGGAGGCGCTCACTATCATTTATGCTCTAATAAAGTTCAGAATTTTTTTGCATTGTTCTAAGTTTCGCCTCATCACCGACCACAAGCCACTGGTCTCTCTGTTCAGCCCATCGGCGTCACTTCCGGATAAGGCAGCTCACCGCCTGCAACGTTGGGCCTTATACTTGTCTCGTTTTCACTATGATATTCACTATCGCCCAACGGCATGAAGGCCATTGGGGGATTTCTCAAACTAAGTCCCTGGCCCGCAGGCACGTTTATTGGCCTGGTATTGATTTGGACATCGCCCACATGGTTGCTGCGTGTGATCAGTGTGCTCAACAACTGGCTGCACCTCGTCCAATGCCCTCTCCGTGGCCTGATCAGGCGCAGCCATGGGAATGGGTGCATGCTGACTTTGCCGGCCCCTTCCTCGGTACTTATTGGCTAGTTGATTGACGCCTTCTCGAAGTTTCCGTTTGTTGTTCGATGTCCGTCGCCCACCACTGCGGCGACGACGCTGGCTTTGTCCAAAATCTTTGTGCTAGAAGGCCTTCCATCCACGATCGTCACGGACAATGGCCCTCAGTTCTCTTTGCAGGCCTTCCGTAATTTTTGTACTGGACAAGGGATTCATCATGTTACAGCACCGCCCTTCCATCCGCAATCGAATGGGGAGGTCGAGCGCCTCGTCCGCACTTTCAAAAGCCAGATGAAAAAATTCCTTAGTTATTTTTCCACAGATGACGCTCTGCTGCAATTTCTGAGTTCTTATCGCTTCACGCCTCTGGGTGATCGCAGCCCTGCTGAACTCTTGCATGGCCGCCAACCGCGCACTCCACTGCACCTGCTTCACCCTGTCAGGCCTTGTGCTGTGTCCCCTAGTGCGGGAAAATACTCGGTGGGCGCCGACGTGTGGTCACGAGGGTATGGATCTCGCCCTGAATGGATTCCAGGGGTGGTCAAGCCTCTTCGCAGCCGCCGGCTTTGTGAAATACGTACGGACGACGGCACGGTTGTTCGCTATTACGACCAGATGCGCCCACGAGTGGTGGCCACGCCGGTGCCACCGCCCCCTCCTTCGCCTCCACCAGCCCGAGAAGCCAGTCCTGTCGCTGCTGTCGATCTACCGTACGTGTTGATGCAGCCGACGTCGCTACCACCTCCGAGTACGCCGGAACCGGCCCCAGTCGAACGCCGCCTTCCCCGGAACCCATCTCGCTGGAGAACACCCCCAGGTCCACGACACCTATGGATGCTGCTCCGGAGTTTTCACCCATCATCTCGTCCAGGAGGCACGTTCCACGCACGAGCTTCCGTCCTGGACGTTTTCGACCATACTCTCGTGTCTCTCTGCGGGATCTTCTCGGTGCCTCACAAGAGGCCACGAATGTCTCCGCACTGTCCGTGTCTCCAAGGAAGTGAGTGTTTTTTTTCAAGGATGGGGAAAGTGTTGTGACAGTGCCACGAGATTTAACAGTGCCGCCACACAGTACGCGCAAACGACAATAGAGGCGCTCTGCAACTCGGCTGAGCGCGGGAGCGCCACCTAGCTACGAACGGCGCCGGCCGCATGTCACGGCACGGCAGTCGAATGAGAGATACTGAGTTGTTATCATGTAACCAGCTATTGTTTCTAAGTGAGTGTGTTTGAATATCCACGCAATTATTGGTGATTAAAGGTTATAACAGGTGTACTGTCCAGTTTGTAAGATATTGAATGCCATGGCCAGGCTGCTATTGGGAGCATTAGTTTCAGCATCTTATTCGTGAGGTCAGGGTCACCTGCCTTCCTTGCATTGAGGTGGTTGGAGTCGTCACTCTTTCTGCAGTGATTTCTTCAATGTGGCAGTTTTTGTCCTACATCTACATCTACATCTATACTCCGCGAGCCACCTTACGGTGTGTGGCGGAGGGTACTTATTGTACCACTATCTGATCCCCCCTTCCCTGTTCCATTCACGAATTGTGCGTGGGAAGAACGACTGCTTGTAAGTCTCCGTATTTGCTCTAATTTCTCGGATCTTTTCGTTGTGATCATTACGCGAGGTATATGTGGGTGGTAGTAATATGTTGCCCATCTCTTCCCGGAATGTGCTCTCTCGTAATTTCGATAATAAACCTCTCCGTATTGCGTAACGCCTTTCTTGAAGTGTCCGCCACTGGAGCTTGTTCAGCATCTCCGTAACGCTCTCGCGCTGACTAAATGTCCCCATGACGAATCGCGCTGCTTTTCGCTGGATCATGTCTATCTCTTCTATTAATCCAACCTGGTAAGGGTCCCATACTGATGAGCAATACTCAAGAATCGGAAGAACAAGCGTTTTGTAAGCTACTTCTTTCGTCGATGAGTCACATTTTCTTAGAATTCTTCCTATGAATCTCAACCTGGCGCCTGCTTTTCCCACTATTTGTTTTATGTGATCATTCCACTTCAGATCGCTCCGGATAGTAACTCCTAAGTATTTTACGGTCGTTACCGCTTCCAATGATTTACCACCTATGGCATAATCGTACTGGAATGGATTTCTGCCCCTATGTATGCGCATTATATTACATTTATCTACGTTTAGGGAAAGCTGCCAGCTGTCGCACCATGCATTAATCCTCTGCAGGTCCTCCTGGAGTACGTACGAGTCTTCTGATGTTGCTACTTTCTTGTAGACAACCGTGTCATCTGCAAATAGCCTCACGGAGCTACCGATGTTGTCAACTAAGTCATTTATGTATATTGTAAACAATAAAGGTCCTATCACGCTTCCCTGCGGCACTCCCGAAATTACCTCTACATCTGCAGATTTTGAACCGTTAAGAATGACATGTTGTGTTCTTTCTTCTAGGAAATCCTGAATCCAATCACAAACCTGGTCCGATATTCCGTAAGCTCGTATTTTTTTCACTAAACGTAAGTGCGGAACCGTATCAAATGCCTTCCTGAAGTCCAGGAATACGGCATCAATCTGCTCGCCAGTGTCTACGGCACTGTGAATTTCTTGGGCAAATAGGGCGAGCTGAGTTTCACATGATCTCTGTTTGCGGAATCCATGTTGGTTATGATGAAGGAGATTTGTATTATCTAAGAACGTCATAATACGAGAACACAAAACATGTTCCATTATTCTACAACAGATTGACGTAAGCGAAATAGGCCTATAATTATTCGCATCTGATTTATGACCCTTCTTGAAAATGGGAACGACCTGCGCTTTCTTCCAGTCGCTAGGTACTTTACGTTCTTCCAGCGATCTACGATAAATTGCTGATAGAAAGGGGGCAAGTTCTTTAGCATAATCACTGTAGAATCTTAAGGGTATCTCGTCTGGTCCGGATGCTTTTCCGCTACTAAGTGATAGCAGTTGTTTTTCAATTCCGATATCGTTTATTTCAATATTTTCCATTTTGGCGTCCGTGCGACGGCTGAAGTCAGGGACCGTGTTACGATTTTCCGCAGTGAAACAGTTTCGGAACACTGAATTCAGTATTTCTGCCTTTCTTCGGTCGTCCTCCGTTTCGGTGCCATCGTGGTCAACGAGTGACTGAATAGGGGATTTAGATCCGCTTACCGATTTTACATATGACCAAAACTTTTTAGGGTTCTTGTTTAGATTGTTTGCCAATGTTTTATGTTCGAATTCGTTGAATGCTTCTCTCATTGCTCTCTTTACGCTCTTTTTCGCTTCGTTCAGCTTTTCCTTATCAGCTATGATTCGACTACTCTTAAACCTATGATGAAGCTTTCTTTGTTTCCGTAGTACCTTTCGTACATGATTGTTATACCACGGTGGATCTTTCCCCTCGCTTTGGACCTTAGTCGGTACGAACTTATCTAAGGCGTACTGGACGATGTTTCTGAATTTTTTCCATTTTTGTTCCACATCCTCTTCCTCAGAAATGAACGTTTGATGGTGGTCACTCAGATATTCTGCGATTTGTGCCCTATCACTCTTGTTAAGCAAATATATTTCCTTCCTTTCTTGGCATTTCTTATTACACTTGTAGTCATTGATGCAACCACTGACTTATGATCACTGATACCCTCTTCTACATTCACGGAGTCGAAAAGTTCCGGTCTATTTGTTGCTATGAGGTCTAAAACGTTAGCTTCACGAGTTGGTTCTCTAACTATCTGCTCGAAGTAATTCTCGGACAAGGCAGTCAGGATAATGTCACAAGAGTCTCTGTCCCTGGCTCCAGTTCTGATTGTGTGACTATCCCATTCTATACCTGGTAGATTGAAGTCTCCCCCTATTACAATAGTATGATCACGAAACTTCTTCACGACGTTCTGCAGGTCCTCTCTGAGGCGCTCAACTACTACGGTTGCTGATGCAGGTGGTCTATAGAAGCATCCGACTATCATATCTGACCCACCTTTGATACTTTGATCTCGCCATGAATATTTGTAGCTGTCCCACTGCTTCTGGAACGTGGTCTCGGTTGGTAGGTTCATTGATGCGGATGAAGTCATTGGTGAAGACTTCTACGAGAGTGTCTGCCTTAGCGTTTGGGTCAATTCTGCATTTTTTTTTCAGTAGGTGAGGAGTACAGTAGGCTCTTGCAGCTCACATGCCCACCTGCGGGCTACCTGATGCCCACAGACTCTGTATGAGTGAAGGCAACCTGCCTGTAGCATACGTGACCATGCTGCCGGGTGTCCAGGTGCTAACCCATATTTCGAATTCGTGCCTATAGTAACTGCACTTATCTCAGAGTGAGCTGACAGGTTCCCATGTAGCACCAGGAATCTCCAGCAGGAGGACTGCGCAGACTAAACTGCGAAAGTTAAGAAGAGAGAAACAGAATTAACTGTAGAGGATATGCAGATACAGTTTGTGATGAAAAGTATCCGGACACCCCAAACGTTTTTCATCTTAGGTGCACTGTGCTGCCACCTACTGCCAGGTACTCCATATCAGCGTCCTCAGTAGTCATTAGACATCGTCAGAGAGCAGAATTGGGCGCTCCACACAACTCAAGGACCTCGAATGTGGCCAGGTGATTGGGTGTCACTTGCGTCATACGTCTCTATGCGAGATTTCCACGCTCCTAAACATCACTAGGTCCACTGTTTTCGATGTGATAGTGAAGTGGAAACGTGGAGGGACATGTACAGTGCAAAAGCATAGAGGCTGACCTCGACTGTTGACTGACAGAGACCGCAGACAGCTGAAGAGGGTCGTAATGTGTAATAGGCAGACATCTATCCAGAACATCACACTGGAATTCCAAACTGCATCAGGATCCACTGCAAGTTCTATGACAGTTGGGTGAGAGGTGAGTGAACTTGGATTTCATGGTCGAGCGACTGCTCGTAAGCCACACATCACGCCGGTAAATGCCAGACGATGCATCACTTGGTGTAAGGAGCGTAAACATTGGACGATCGAACAGTGGTAAAACATTGTGTGGAGTGACGAATCATGGTACACACTGTGGCGATTCAATGGCAGGGTGTGGGTATGGCAAATGCCCGGTGAACGTCATCTGACAGCGTGTGTAGTGCCAATAGTGAAACTCAGAGGCGGTGGTGTTAGGGTGTGCTACGGTCGCAGGTTCGAATCCTGCCTCAGGCATGGATGTGTGTGATGTCCGTAGGTTAGTTAGGTTTAAGTAGTTCTAAGTTCTAGGGGACTGATGACCACAGATGTTAAGTCCCATAGTGCTCAGAGCCATTTGAACCATTTTTTGTTATGGTGTGGTCGTCTTTTCAATGGAGGAAGCTTCCAGCCTTTGTTGTTTTGCGTGGCACTATCACAGCACAACCCTACATTGATGTTTTGTGCACCTTCTTGCTTCCCACTGTTGGAGAGCCATTTGGGGATAGCGATTGCATCTTTCAACACGATGGAGCACCTGTTCACAATTCACGGCCTGTGGCGGAGTGGTTACACGACAATAACATCCCTGTAATGGACTGACCTGCACAGAGTCCTGACCTGAATCCTATGGAACACATTTGGGATGTTTTGGAATGCCGAGTTCGTGCCAGGCCTCACCAACCGGCGTCAATACCACTCCTCAGTGCATCACTCCGTGAAGAATGGGCTGCCATTCCCCAAGAAACCTCCAAGCACCTGAATGAACGTATGCTTGCGAGAGTGGAAGCTGCCATCAAGGCTAAGGGTGGGCCAACACCATATCGAATTGCAGCATTACCGATGGAGGGCGCCACGAACTTGTAAGTCATTTTCAGCCAGGTGTCCGGATACTTTTGATCGCATAGTGTATGTAAATACTGTAAAGTAAGAAGCAAGGGGGAATTACCGCTGTATAATTAGCTGGTACTTCTTCCTGAAGCCCTTATCTAATACAACATACTATCTGCTCACCATTTGGTCTGACTTCTGGTGTTTGAGACTCCAGATGAGAAATAGGCAGAGTAGATGCCATTTTTATTAATGACACGGGTGTTGGAAGTCGTTTCAGATCACAAAGGTTTAACCTGCATTTAAATTTCAGCTACACTTATGAGATACTTGGTCATAGACTTAACAAGAGACGTTGGACCAGCAACATATTAAACATGTTGGCGTTTGTCACATACTTTTAATTTTGTATGAAACACGTTAGAAAAGCTACATTAATAAACAGAACTTTGTCTAACCTCATGTTATTGCGGAATTTTCACACTTTTGGTGAATCTGTCGTAACATGAGGTGCTTCTGAAAAGTTCGCTGAATGGTCTCTGAAAATAAAGGAAACAAAAGTTGCTAGCAAAGTTCCTTTACTGGCCTGCAGAGCAATCACCATTAAATACAAGAAACTTCTGACACTGGTTGTAAAACTATTCGAACCTATCAACAAGTGCTTTTTGTGAAATCTGTACGTACAGTGGTCTCACGTTGTTGGATATTTACGAAGTTTGCGAATATTTGTGAATAAAGTACACACATCAAAAAATGTTTTGCATCTCCTTAGTTCCGAGAGTTCGGGAACCTGTACAGAAAATTGGAATAGGGATGAACATAAACATCATTTCCGCCCTTTTTATTGCTCATGCAAACCACAAATTGCATGTTGTATCACCAACATAGCGAGACCTTCAGAGGTGGTGGTCCAGATTGTTGTACACACTGGTACCTCTAATACGCCCTCTTGCATTGATGCATATCTGTATTCGTCGTGGCATACTGTCCACAAGTTCATCAAGGCACTGGTGGTCCAGATTGACAAACTCCGCAATGGAGATTCGGCCTAGATCCCTCAGAGTGGTCGTCCATAAACAGCCCTTTTCAATCTATCCCAGGCATTTTTGATAGGGTCCATGTCTAGAGAACATGCTGGCCACTCTAAACGACCGATGGTGTTATCCTGAAGGAAGTCGTTCACAAGATGGCCACGATGGGGGCGCGAATTGTCGCCCACGAACACGAATGCCTCGCCAGTATGCTACCAATATGCTTGCACTATCAGTTGGACGATGGCATTCACGTATCGTTCAGCTGTTACAGCGCCTTCTCTGACTACCAGCGGCGTATGTCGGCAGCACATAATTCCACCCCGAAACAGCAGGGAACCTCCGCCTTGCTGCACTCACTGGACAGTGTGTCTAAGGCGTTCAGCCTGACAGGGATTCCTCCATGCACGTCTCCGACGATTGTCTGGTTGAAGGCATATGCGGCACTCGTCAGTGAATAATGGTCCATTCAGCATGTTGTTGGGCCTATCTGTACCGCCCAGCATATTGACATGGTTGTAAAGATGGACCTTGCCATAGACGTCCGTGGTGAAGTTACCCATCGTGCAGCCTATTGCGCACAGTTTGTCGTCACAGGACGTCCTGTCTACTCGAAAAGCATTATTCGACATGGTGGCGTTGCGCCAGGGTTGGCCCGAGCCAAAATTCATAGATAGCAGTCATCCACTGCAGTAGTAGCCCTTGGGCGAGCTGAGCGAGATATGTCATCGACAGTTCCGGTCACTCTGTATCTCCTCCATGTCCAAACATAATCGGTTTAGTTCTCTCCGAGACACCTGGACACTTTCCGTGTTGAGAGCCCTTCCTGGCCCAAAGTAACAATGCGGATGCGATCAATCCGCGGTACTGACCGTCTATGCACAGTTGAACTACAGACGGCACAAGCCATGTACCTCCTTCCTGGTGGAATGACTGGAACTGATCGGCTGTCCGACCCCCTCCATCTAATACGTGCTCCTCATGCGTGGTTGTTTACATCTTTCGGCGGGTTTAGTGACATCTCTGAACAGCCAAAGCGACTGTGTCTGTGGCACAACATTCAGCCATCATCTATCTTCAAGAGTTCTGGTAACTGGGGCGATACAGAATTTTTTTTTGATGTGTGTGTTTACTGTCTTAGCTTATTTTCAACTCCTCTGTTCTCATTGTTAAAGTTCGTCGCATAATGAATTCCCTTGAGACAGAAGTTGCTGTCCACGCATCAGCACGGCTTTAGAAAGCATCGCTCCTGCGAAACGCAACTCGCCCTTTTTTCACAAAATATCTTGCAAACGATGGATGAAGGGTATCAGACGGATGCCATATTTCTCGACTTCCGGAAAGTGTTTGATTCGGTGCCCCACTGCAGACTCCTAACTAAGGTACGGGCATATGGGATTGGTTCCCAAGTGTGTCAGTGGCTCGAAGACTTCTTAAGTAATAGAACCCAGTACGTTGTCCTCGATGGTGAGTGTTCATCGGAGGTGAGGGTATCACCTGGAGTGCCCCAGGGAAGTGTGGTAGGTCCGTTGTTGTTTTCTATCTACATAAATTATCTTTTGGATAGGGTGGATAGCAATGTGCGGCTGTTTGCTGATGATGCTGTGATGTACGGGACGGTGTCGTCGTTGTGTGACTGTAGGAGGATACGAGATGACTTGGACAGGATTTGTGATTGGTGTAAAGAATGGCAGCTAACTCTAAATATAGATGAATATAAATTAATACAGATGAATAGGAAACAGAATCCCGTAATGTTTGAATACTCCATTAGTAGTGTAGCGCTTGACACAGTCACGTCGATTAAATAGTTGAGCGTAACATTGCAGAGCGATATGAAGTGGGACAAGCATGTAATGGCAGTTGTGGGGAAGGCGGATAGTCGTCTTTGGTTCATTGCTAGAATTTGGGGAAGATGTGGTTCATCTGTAAAGGAGACCGCTTATAAAACACTAATACGACCTATTCTCGAGTACTGCTCGAGCGTTTGGAATCCCTATCAGGTCGAATTGAGGGAGGACGTAGAAGCAATTCAGAGGCGGGCTGCTAGATTTGTTACTGGTAGATTTGATCATAACGCGAGTGTTACAGAAATGCTTCAGGAACTCGGGTGGGAGTCTCTAGAGGAAAGGAGGCGTTCTTTTCGTGAATCGCTACTGAGGAAATTTAGAGAACCAGCATATGAGGCTGACTGCAGTACAATTTATTGCCGCCAACTTATATTTCGCGGAAAGACCACAAAGATGAGAGATATTAGGGCTCGTACAGAGACATATAGGTAATCATTTTTCCCTCGTTCTGTTTGGGAGTGGAACAGGAAGAGAAGATGCTAGTTGTGGTGCGAGGTACCCTCTGCCACGCACCGTATGGTGGATTGCGGAGTATGCATGTAGATGTAGATATAGACGTACAGTCGTGGACAAAACGAGTGAGACCCCTAGCCTTTTCGTTACGCTGATCCGCACAGCTTTAAAGTCTGCTACACAGCATAACAGACAAGGCGACGAAGTGCTACCAACATAATAGGCACAGGCGTGAAATTGAAAAACTATCCGAAATTTGTCAGACGGTTTTCAATCATGTGTAAGACTATATTAATACTGATTAGTGTGTTAACCACAACACCTAAATATAAGATATAAATGAAAGAATAAACGCTAATTAGCACGAACTGTACTAACAAAAATGAATTTCAGCTTATCGAGATAACATAACTGTTCTAGTAAGACTAAGTACCCCAGATCGTTACGAATTAGCAAAATATTATGCGCATTCTTTCCCGAAATGATCCGTGTCAACGTTCAGACCAGTCATACTGGTTTACCGTTGCTGACCTACCATGAAAGTGTGCAAATTTAGCAATGCGTGAAGATTCATAACGAAATTCAGTTAAAAATCATTCAGTTATTGACAGAAGCGGAAAAAGTAGGCAGTAACAAGTATGAAATTCTACAAGAATTTCACATCGATATCCACAGGGCGCCAGTACAGAATAAAGGTAGCAATAAAACCTATTGGGGGCGGGAGAATTTCTTAAAATTCCTTTACTGATAGTCTATCTGCCTCCATCGAATAGAAAACAAACCAGACCTCCCTTGCAGTAGCAAACACCTTTCACTACGCTAGCAGACAACCCAGGCAAACAGCCCTCTATTATTACCCCAGGCATGAATAAGCCAGCAATTTCGCAATGAAAATGGCAAAATGATCTGCATTTCGTGTTAGATGAAGTTTTCTGGACTCAAAAACATGAATCGCGTACCTGTATGTCACCGCTTATGTGACAATCATTCGGGATGTTTATCGAAATAACAAAAAATTGTTATTAGCGAGTAAATTTAGTAAGATAATTCTGCACCCCCCCCCCCCCCCCAGCAAATAAACGGCGACGCAGCTGCCAAACGTATTCTAAAATGTTTCGAATTCTCCATTCTGTCACAGCCAGAAATCGTTTATTAGCCGACGTGTTCCTTAAGGTAGCTGGTAATGGGAATGCTCGCACATTTAAAACGCGGTTGCATTAATAGTGGGATCTGAACTACCACGTGTATAGGCAAACTGATTTTATTTGCATTCCTTTATACGTGATTTGGATCCTAAGCGTAGCTACGATTAGTATGCTGATGTATCGACTGCAACAGAAACATTTCGAATAAAGAGTAGCGGAAATTCTTATGCGGCCCTCATATTCAGTAACTGTGGTAATTATTTTCGATGTTAGGATTTTGTCACGTAAATCGGTAAAAACTCGTATCACTTTCTTGACCGTCTGTCTGTCTACCTAACCCTTAAAACACGTTTACCTCGAGTAGGGGTGGACATAATAAGTGGAAATGTATCGCACTTTCTGCGGTATACGGTCCCTTGGTGGTGTAAAAAAGTGAGCTATGTCGACGCAATCTAAAAATACGGCCGTTTATGTAAAGAAAATTTACGCGAAAGGTCAAAAGATGGCTCTAAGAACTAAGCCAACAAACTGCTTAGGTCATCAGTCCCCTGGATCTAGAACTACTTCAACCTACCTAACCTAACACTGAAACAAGGGCCCCAGAGTAGACAACATTCCATTAGAACTAGTGACAGCCTTGGGAGAGCCAGTCCTGACAAAACTCTACCATCTGGTGAGCAAGATGTATGAAACAGGCGAAATACCCTCAGACTTCAAGAAGAATATTATAATCCCAATCCCAAAGGAAACAGGTGTTGACAGATGTGAAAATTACCGAACTATCAGTTTAATAAGTCACGGCTGCAAAATACTAACGCAAATTCTGTACAGACGAATGGAAAAACTGATAGAAGCCAACCTCGGGGAAGATCAGTTTGGATTCCGTAGAAATGTTGGAACACGTGAGGCAATACTGACCCTACGACTTGTCTTAGAAGAAAGATTAAGGAAAGGCAAAAATTCTGAAGGTGGCAGGAGTAAAATACAGGGAAAGAAAGGCTATTTACAATTTGTACAGAAACAAGACGGCAGTTATAAGAGTCGAGGGGTATGAAAGGGAAGCAGTGGTTGGGAAGGGAGTGAGACAGGGTTGTAGCCTGTCCCCGATGCTATTCAACCTGTATATTGAGCAAGCAGTAAAGGATACAAAAGAAAAGTTCGGAGTAGGTATTAAAATCCTTGGAGAAGAAATAAAAAGTTTGAGGTTCGCTGATGACATTGTAATTCTGTCAGAGACAGCAAAGGACTTGGAAGAGCGGTTGAACGGAATGGATAGTGTCTTGAAAGGAGGATATATGATGAACATCAACAAAAGCAAAACGAGGATTATGGAATGTAGTCGAATTAAGTCGGGTGATGCTGAGGGAATTAGATTAGGAAATGAGGCACTTAGTAAAGGAGTTTTGCTATTTGGGGAGCAAAATAACTGATGATGGTCGCAGTAGGGAGGATATAAAATGTAGACTGGCAATGGCAAGGAAAGCATTTCTGAAGAAGAAAAATTTGTTAACATCGAGTATAGATTTAAATGTCAGGAAGTCGTTTCTGAAAATATTTGTATGGAGTGTAGCCATGTATGGAAGTGAAACATGGATGATAAATAGCTTAGACAAGAAGAGAATAGAAGCTTTCGAAATGTGGTGCTACAGAAGAATGCTGAAGATTAGATGGGTAGATCACATAAGTGATGAGGAGGTATTGAATACAATTGGGGAGGAGTTTGTGGCACAACTTGACTAGAAGAAGGGATCGGTTGGTAGGACATGTTCTGAGACATCGAGGGATCACCAATTTAGTATAGGAGGGCAGCGTGGAAGGTAAAAATCGTAGAGGGAGACCAAGAGATGAATACACTAAGCAGATTCAGAAGGATGTAGGCTGCAGTAGGTACTGAGAGATGAAGCAGCTTGCACAGGATAGAGTAGCATGGAGAGCTGCATCAAACCAGTCTGAGGACTGAAGGCAACAACAACAACAACAACAACAACCTAACAGATATCCATGCCCGGGGAAGGATTCGAACTGACGGTACAAGGAGCAAGTCGGGCTGCAATATGACGCCGTTGAGCGCACGGCTAACCCGCGCCGGCAAGCTGTTAATATCATCTCGTGTTACTAAAAAGTTACTCACTTCTGGTGAATTATTTTCTGCGCAGTTCATTTAAAAAGGAATAACTAAAATATATTTGATGTTACAGAAGATGTTGGACGCTTAATTCATTTCCCCTTGTCTTTATTCATGATGTTAGATTCGCAATCTGAGCATACGTACTGTCCATAACCACACTTTAGATACAAGTCATAGTCACATATATGCAAATACAACACGTTCGCTTGTACTTGAGGTATTTCGTTTCCCACGAAGTGGTGGCAGAGGATGCTGTTTCTCCAGTGCTAGCTATCTCAGCAATCAGCTGACAAGGAGACGGCACGACCGTGGGGTCGGGGATTTGTCTGAAATTTTGTGTGGTGAAAGAGGACCCCAAACACCTCGCGTGGTTAAAATATTTGGACACACTACCCGGAAAATCCCGTGAAAAATTTATCTAAAGTTTCTTAGGTGCCTTACGAACATAAAATGTTAGCCCACTGACCAGCCGCCGTGTGGCCTGGATGTTTAGGGCGCGGAGTGTTACGCCAGAGGTCTAGGGTTCGATTCCTCCCCCAGCACAATTTTTTCTGTTCTGTTTCATTTTCTTTGGTCATTCCACCAATTATTCAGAAAGCTTCCCAAACCTACATTATCTTTAACAAATTAGTTACATTATTGAATAAAAAGTATTTTCTTTTTGTCGAACAACACAATTCATGGCGGTGGGTTTTCCATTTTTCATTGTAAAGTAGATGAGGAGCAACATTGGGTTTTTAATCAGAATAACAAAGTCGATTGGGAAACATTCAATTATTTTTATATATATAATAATTATAAACAAGAACCGCAGTGGTAATTATCGTAAAAACAAACAAAGCAATAATTTTTGCAACATCTTGCGCAGCACATAAAAGCGGATTTTTTACAATCACAGGGCGTTTGCAATAAATCTGTACAAAAACATGCCCCATTAACATTTACGAAAATGTTTTGAGTTTCTGATAATTTTGAGGCAAACTGGGCATATTTAATCATGTCTCGGGATATTGGTGACGATAATTGAGGATGAATTATAGAATGATTTTTTTTTCAATCTTCCCGGGAATTAATTTCACGATTCTCCTGTAACAATGCGCTGTAATTTTGCAAGCAACAGAAGAAAAAAAAAGTACCAGAGGTGGAATCGAACCCGAGACCTCTGGCGTAAGGGTCCGAGCTCTAACCATGTTCTTTTTTTTTTTTTTTTTTTTTTTTTTTTTTTTTTTTTTTTTTGACCTCTTCCACTTCAGGCGTTGGCCCCTATCATCCATATCACCCCCAAAATCCTATCTAACCTAACCTAAAAAAAAAAAAAAAAAAAAAAAAAAAAATCTGTTGCCACCGCCACTTTCACCCTAACTTAACCTACTTTTTTATTTATTTTTTTCATTATTTTTTTTTTAATATATAAAGGAACTGAATAATTCTTCTTGCCGTGACAATCTGTCCAATACCCGTGAAACAGAAGAACACGAAATCAATCAAGCACTTCTGATTTGTTTTATGTTACGGCTTCTGGCAAAATTAGTTTTCCTGAGGCACTTTCACTTGCTGTACTATAAAAATAAGTAAATAAATAAATGCCAACTTAATTATAAAGAAACACAATTAGTATCGACTCGCTGTAGTGTTGTGCACCAACCAAAAATAAAATAAAATTTACCGCTTCATTATGGCAAAGTGTGAAGTAAGAAATTTTGAAACAAGGCTTTGTATTTCCGACTCGTTTTAAGGTTGTAGTGTTCTTCCATAATATACTGTATATACTCGTCTATACTCGCATGTGTATTCGTAACTGCAAAATATGCAAACTGGCCGATAATCCAAGCATAGCTGTTGTGCTTTGTTGCAGGAAAGAAATGCCAGTCTGGTTGAAGTACATCTTTAAGTGTTATAGCAGAGTCTGTGGTTCTAGTAATTATTGCGAGTTTTTTTCTAGTCCAGTTCCATATGTAGTATTGGTCGCGGCAGATGAGAATGTGTGCCAAGGTATCTACAGTATGGCAATGACCGCAGTACGGACTCTGCTTCATTTTGATATTGTGCAACTTTTCACCTGTGGGGACCTTCTCGTTCACAATGTCATACCACGTGGACACTACTTTGGAGTGGAGGATGGGATTGTTAATGTTTTTCCAGACGTTACTCCAGTTGACCGCTGGATATTTCGCTTCAATTGGGTTTTGCCTATGGTGTCTCGTGAGGTGGTAATAGGTCCTTCTGGTGTTAAGCAGCTGTGAAGTATCTTGAATATAGCTCATTTCCAGGTAATAAGTCCGGACGTGATCGAGTTGAGCGCTGATGCGACCAACATCGACTGGGGCCTTTTTGCTCGTTGGGGCTAACCTGTTGAATAAAGTTTTCGTAATTGTCGGATAGGGTGACTGCAGTATTTTGCGGATTCGGTCCATATATAGGGCAGTGCATTGGTTCTTGATGTCTTTGACGCCCAACCCACCAGCGGCGCGGGTTAACACTATGGTTGGCATGGCGACTTTAAAGATGTTTCCGCTCCATATGAACCAATACGCTGCAGCTAAAAGCTTTTGCGCTGTATCCTTGGGTACTGGTAACACTGCTGCGATGTGGTATATTTTGCTTAGCGCATAGCTGTTAATCAATAGAGCTCTCTGTATCGGATTGAGCGTTCTAGTTTTGTGTTCACGGAGAGTAGCCCTGAATATATGTAGTTTATGGTCCCAGTTGGCTACTGTCATCTCTCTGGGGTTGGCCATTAGAATCATACCTAAGTGGTTCGTCTTCTCTGTTCTTTGTAGCCATGTTCTTTGAATGGTCTCCGTATGGGGTCCGACAGGTAAAATTTTCGATTTTTGTTCATTGAGTTTGGCTCCGGAAGAAGTGGCGTAAGCGTGGATTATTTGTTGAACGACTTCCATTTCTGAGTGCGTGTTAACTACTACACTGACGTCATCAGCATAAGCGTGACACACGGTTTTTGTACCCAACACCTGTAGACCTTGTAACCTGTGATGCAGGTTTAACAGTAACGGTTCTACGGCGATTGCGTATAGTGCCATAGAAAGGGGGCAGCCTGGTCTCACTGATTGCTTGATCGGGACTGGTGAACTTAGCTGACCGTTAATTTTGATTCGAGAGGAAGTGCCGACTATACATTTGCGTATGATCTGAATAAAATGAGCACTGAATCCCATCCGTTGCATTACAGTTAGTAGAAAGTGGTGGTTGATGCGGTCAAAAGCCTTATCGAAGTCTAAAAACATGAGACCAACATTGCATTTGCATAGCCACAACAAATATATTATGTCTCTATATTCACATAATGCATTCGACATTGATCTCCCTGGGACAGCACTCATTTGATAAGGGCCAAGTACTTTCGGCAGTACCATCTTCAGTCTACAGTGTATGAGTCGGGTGAAGATTTTATAGTCGGAATTGAGGAGTGTTAGTGGTCGAAAATCCTTCAGCGTAGCGCTACGTGGTTTTTTGGGGATCAGTACAATCATTCCTTCGGTAAACTGAGATGGCATCTGCACGTCTCCCAATAATTCATTGCATATTTTGGTGAATTCCGGTCCTATGATGTGCCAAAAACAAGCATAAAATTCTATGGGTAGGCCATCTAAACCAGCAGATTTCTTTGTAGGCGAGTCTTTGATTATGGCACATACTTCTTCCTCAGTTATGTGGGCTACAAGGTCGGCGTTGTCAGTCGGATGGACCGTGGATTGAATGTTGGATAAAAGCGGCTCACTTGCCGTCGCGTCAGTCGCCGATGCGGAGTAAAAATCTGTATAATGTTGCACCACGTAGTTTTTTACTGCGACCTGTTGATCGTATTCGTTCCCCTGTTCATCACTGAGAGTGTGGATTAACTTTTGTTTACCTCTCTTGGCTTCCCGTATCACGTGATATACGGACGTATTCTCCTGCGTCAGTTCAATCGGAGGACGCGATCGAACTTTTTTCCCCTCTAGTGATTGTCGTACCAACGCCGTTATTCTTGCTTTAGTGCGTTTTATTCTAGAGCTGTTTGCTACTAATCCCATGGGGTCATCATATAGTTCGCGGAGGCAAAGAAAGTGATACTCCAAGGTGCGTTTTCGCCAGTACGCTTTCATGCGACCATATCGTGCGATGCATTTTTTTATCTGCGGTTTCGCAGACTGTAGCCACCACATGATGCGTGTTGGATATCTGGATTGCATCCGAAGACAACGCTGCCATGTAGCATGGACCTCCTGTTTCAGTACTGCGTCCTCCAAAAGTGACACGTTTAGCTGCCATACGCCCCTTCCCAGGAATGTTTTTTGTTTAGTATGCTTCGCGGTTATATGAAATGCGCAGTGATCCGAGAAGTTAAGAGGCCAAATTTCACAGTCAGTTATATTATGGATAAAACCTTTCGTTACATACAGCCTGTCTAGTCTGCTTGCCGAAGTACTGGATACGTACGTGTATCTTCGGGTGTGCGGGCGAAGGTGGCACCAAGCATCTATCATATCTAGCCCGTTAATTAACAGCAACAGCTCCTCACAAAAGTTGAAGTTCGGGATTTGATCTTCGGGACGCAATACGCAGTTAAAATCTCCACCCAAAATTATGTGCAGTCGAGGATCCGTTATTAATGGGACAATTTCGTCCCGGAACAGGTTGCCCCTTGCTCGTTTTCCGCTGGATCCAGAGGGAGCATATATATTAACAAGAAGCAGATCATATATTTGTGCAGTTATGCCTCGTCCAGATTCAAGTAATGCTTTTGCTGTACATGGTATGCCGTGTTTGAACAGTATTCCTGTTCCACATTCATTGCCTATGTTTAAGATCGCCTCATATCCATACACATCCGCTATTTTGTTCGTAACTACCTCTTGTAGCATCGCTATGTCAATGTCGGCGGCATATAAGTAGTCCTTCACAGATTGTAACTTTACGTCCGAAACTATTCGGTTTACATTGAGAGTGGCGATTTTATACGCCTGCGTCATTCGCTAGTCCAACTAAGCGCATTCAGTGTCGTCAGACCATGCTGTCCCCGTATCAGTTCCGCAGCGGTCAACAGTGTCCATTGGTTCTTCAATTCGAGGGGCGAGGTTCATCTGTACGTCCTCATTCGGGTTGGGGATGTCTGGTTTTCCGATGTCTACCACGCCTTGCTTTCCTCTTCGATCTGTTTTAAGAATTTTTTTGGTACGGGAGAGTTTTTTCTCCAGTTCTTGGATCTCTTCAGGGCTCTGTTTTCGTGTTTGCCGTTTAGGTTTCACCGGCTGCTGTCTGATGTTGTCTTCCTCAGCATTCTTCAAATCTTCTAAGCGGGTGGTGTTTCGAGCTAAATTGTCGACCGTGCTCTTGGTGGATGATGGGGTCAATAGAGAGATCGGTTCACTATGAGGTTGCTCATTCCGGGATGGTTCTTGCATGTCATTCTCAACAGCGGAGGAATCGGGTAATTTGCTGTGGCTCCCAATATCTTTCGGTGTCTGTTGTGTTGAAACCGTTACAGCTGTCACGATTTCTTTAGGTTCGGGTGGTCTAGCTTCTGTCGTGTCAGTGGTGGCAATCTGGGCTTCTTCTCGGGTTGGATGGTTCTCCGTGTTCACATCAGGGCTTGGGGTCAGGACTTGGCCGCGGGCTGCCGTAGCGTAAGTCGCTGGCAGCGCAGTCATAGCCGGCGGTCGCGGCGCCTCGCCAGCCGGCAGCTGCGCCACTCGCCGCTGTAAACACTCCGCGCGGACGTGGCCGGGAGAGTTGCACGCCGCGCACGTCCTCGGCTGGCCGTCGTATATGACGATACCTCGGTATCCACAGACGCTGATGTATGACGGTACATGTTTGTGCAAATCGACCTTTAATTGCCTCACTCCGTTGAGAACTTGGAATTTGCGCGCGTTGGACCACCGTTCGGCAACATTGCTGAGAACTTTACCGTACGGCGCTATCACTGCGTTTATTTGTTCCGCCGGTACTTCGAATGGTAGTTCGAATATCCTGATAGTTCGTATTCCAAACCCTGCATGCGTTACGGTGACTTCGCCTACGTTTCCGTCACAATGTTTAAATTTCATAATTCCTCCGCAAGACTCAACTATTTTGTCACATAAGTTAGCATTCCTCAATTTCACAAATACAACGCTGCTCACTATCGAAAGATGCATTCCAATGACATCCTCTGAATCAACTTTCACTTCGTATTCCAACCAATCTTCGATTTCGTGTAGTTTAGGTCGGGCGTAATTACGATCAAACGAGAATTTCAAAGTATCTTGTCTGTTCAAGTGGGCCATCACGGATTCATATTTCAAATTTCAATATGCGTAGAAGTCCTGCAACGATGCAAGAAGCACTGCGACTTACCACGCCGAAGCACAGCAGACCGCGGCGCACGAAACTCAGCACACGTCCGCACAGCACGGCTGACGCGGCGAGACTGTAGGTTAGACAGCAGTTTGGCAATAGACTAATATTTTATACTCATAAGACATCTAAGAAACTTTGGATCGATTTTTCTCGGGATTTTCCGAGTCGTGGGTCCTACTATTTTAACCACGTGAGATGTTAGGGGTCGTGTTTCACCACACAATTTCGGACAAATCCACGACCCCACGGTCGTGCCATCTCCTTTTGAGTGAATTTGCATATTATGTTGGTAGCACTTCGTCGCCTTCTCTGTTATGCTGTGTAGCACACATTAAAGCTGTGCGGATCAGCATAACGAAAAGGCGAGGGGTCTCGCTCGTTTCGTCCACGACCGTACGTCTGTATCTTCATTTACATACACACTCCGCAATCCACCATACGGTGCGTGGCGGAGGGTACCTCGTACCACAACTACCATCTTATCTCCCTGTTCCACTCCCAAACAGAACGAGGGAAAAATGACTGCCTATATGCCTCTGTACGAGCCCTAATCTCTCTTATCTTATCTTTGTGGTCTTTCGGCGAAATGTAAGTTGGCGGCAGTAAAATTGCACTGCAGTCAGCCTCAAATACTGGTTCTCTAAATTTCCTCAGTAGCGATTCACGAAAAGAACGCCTCTTTTCCCCTAGAGACTCCCACCGAAGTTCCTCAAGCATTTCCGTAACACTCGCGTGATGATCAAACCTACCAATAACAAATCTAGCAGCCCGCCTCTGAATTGCTTCTATGTCCTCCCTCAATCCGACCTGATAGGGATCCCAAACGCTCGAGCAGTACTCGAGATTATTTTGTATTAGTGTTTTATAAGCGGTCTCCTTTACAGATGAACCACATCTTCCCCAAATTCTACCAATGAACCGAAGACGACTATCTGCCTTCCCCACGACTGCCATTACATGCTTGTCCCACTTCATATCGCTAAATGATTTTTAACTGAATTTCGTTATGAATCTTCACACATTGCTAAATTTGCACACTTTCATGGTAGGTCAGCAACGGTAAACCAGTATGACTGGACTAAACGTTGACACAGATCATTTCGGGAAAGAATGCGCATAATATTTTGCTAATTCGTAACTATCTGGGGTACTTAGTCTTACTAAAACAGTTATGTTATCTCGATAAGCTGAAATTCATTTTCATTACTACAGTTCATGCTAATTCATCTACATCTACATCCATACTCCGCAGATCACCCGAGTGTGTGTGGTGGTGGGTACCTTGAGTACCTCTACCAGTTCTCCCTTCTATTCCATTCTCGTATTGTTCGTGGAAAGATGGATTGTCGGTATGCTTCTGTGTGGGCTCTAATCTCTCTGATTTTATCCTCATGGTCTCTTCACGAGATATACGTAGGATGGAGCAATATACTTCTTGACTCTTCGGTGAAGGTATGTTCTCGAAACTTTAACAAAAGCCCGTACCGAGCTACTGAGCGTCTCTCCTGCAGAGTCTTCCATTGGAGTTTATCTATCATCTCCGTAACGCTTTCGCGATTACTTAATTATCCTGTAACGAAGTGCGCTGCTCTCCATTGGATCTTCTCTCTCTCTTCTATCGACCCTATCTGGTACAGATCCCACACTGCTGAGCAGTACTCAAGCAGTGGGCAAAAACGCATACCGTAACCTACTTCCTCTGTGTGGTGTCACCGCCAGACACCACACTTGCTAGGTGGTAGCTTAAATCGGCCGCGGTCCATTAGTACATGTCGGACCCGCGTGTCGCCACTGTCAGTGATCAGACCGAGCGCCACCACACGGCAGGTCTCGAGAGACGTACTAGCACTCGCCCCAGTTGTACTGACGACATTGCTAGCGACTAGACGTATGAAGCCTTCTCTCTCATTTGCCGAGAGACAGTAGAATAGCCTTCAGCTAAGTTAATGGCTACGACCTAGCAAGGCGCCATTTGTAACAGTGCATGTATCTTAAAAGTCTCATTTGTATAATCAGGAGAGATGTATTCCCAAGGAAGTAAAGTTAAGTAAACCTAAGCTCCGTTCTTTTCTTTATAGTATTCATACGTATCCTGTTACAGAATTCACGCCCGTCTGCGTTAGTTTAGCGTGCATAGTGGTCTCATCAAACCACACTGTGTCGGCACTTCTGTCGACACATCACTCTGTTTTCGGATTGCATTTCCTTAGGATTCTTCCAATGAATCTCAGTCTGGCATATGCTTTACCAACGATTGACGTTATACGATCATTCCATTATAAATCACACCTAATGCGTACTCCCAGATAATTTATGGAATTAACTGCTTCCAGTTGCCGATCTGCTATTTTGTAGCTAAGTGATAAGGGATCTTTCTTTCTATGCATTCGCAGCACATTACACTTGTCTACATTGAGATTGAGTTGCCATTCCCTGCACCATGCGTCAATTCGCTGCAGATCCTCCTGCATTTCAGTACAATTTTCCATTGTTACAACATCTCGATAGACCACAGCATCATCTGCAAAAATCCTCAGTGAACTTCCGATATCATCCACAAGGTCATTCATGTATATTGTGAATAGCAACGGTCCTACGACACTCCCCTGTGGCACACCAGAAATCACTCTTACTTCGGAAGACTTCTCTCCATTGAGAATGACATGCTGCGTTCTGTTATCTAGGAACTCTTCAATCCCATGACACAATTGATCTGATTGTCCATATGCTCTTACTTTGTTCGTTAAACGACTGTGGGGGAACTGTATCGAACGCCTTGCGGAAGTCAAGAAACACGGCATCTACCTGGGAACCCGTGTCTATGGCCCTCTGAGTCTCGTGGACGAATAGCGCGAGCTGGGTTTCACACCATCGTCTTTTCGAAACCCATGCTGATTCCTACAGAGTAGATTTCTAGTCTCCAGAAAAGTCATTATACTCGAACATAATACGTGTTCCAGAATTCTACAACTGATCGACGTTAGAGATATAGGTCTATAGGTCTGCACATCTGTTCGACGTCCCTTCTTGAAGACGGGGATGACCTGTGCCTTTCCAATCCTTTGGAACGCTACGCTCTTCTAGAGACCTACCTAGCGTTTATTCTTTAATTTCTATCTTATATTTAGGTGTTGTGGTTAACACACTAATCAGTATTAATATAGAATGAGATTTTTACTCTGCAGCAGAGTGTGCGCTGATATGAAACTTCCTGGCAAATTAAAACTGTGTGCCCGACCGAGACTCGAACTCGGGACCTTTGCCTTTCGCCGGCAAGTGCTTTACCATCTGAGCTACCGAAGCACGACTCACGGCAGGTACTCACAGCTGTACTTCTGCCAAGTCTGGAAGGTAGGAGACGAGATACTGGCAGAAGTAAAGCGTTGAGTACCGGCCGTGAGTCGTGCTTCGGTAGCTCAGATAGTAGAGCACTTGCCGGCGAGAGGCAAATGTCCCGAGTTCGAGTCTCGGTCGGGCACACAGTTTTAATCTGCCAGGAAGTTTCAGTATTAAAATGGTCTTACACGTGGTTGAAAACAGTCTGACAAATTTCGGATAGTTTTTCAATTTCACGCCTGTGCATAGTAAGTTGGTAGCACTTCGTCGCCTTGCCTGACACGCTGTGTAGCAGACTTTAAAGCTGTGCGAATCAGCATAACGAAAAGACCAGGGGTTTCGCTCGTTTTGTCCACGACTGTACATTTTACCCCCTGCTTCGATACTGCAGCTCTGCTTTGGTATTCGATGAATTTCGGTCGCTTCATTCCCTAATTTGAAGCAGAACTTCATGTTAATGCGTGGCTCCATTTTGTGCTTCTGACCGCGAATGCCTTTGTCGGCTGTGGTGTGCGTATGAGCACGAGCGTATTGACAGCCGTGGCCGGTGCTCGGCTTTTGCAGTACCTGGAGATGCGCTTCGGCGTGGCGGCCCGGCTGTGCGCCAGCATTGCCTTCTCGCTGCAGATGGTGCTCTACATGGGCATAGTGCTGTACGCGCCCGCGCTAGCCATCCGCGCCACCACAGGACTTGTAGTGTTTCCTTTTCCTTCGGGGTTCTGCCGTGAAAATATAAAATAGAAAATCTGATTGGGTTTTGAATTTTGGTGGTTTCAGTTACGGATAAGGCGGACTTCATATTATTGATTGAGATCGTGCTGTAATTTGACCGTGCATGCCAGACCAGGTCGGCAACACTACAAAAAGCGACTGTACGGAAATAGCATCAGAAACTAATTGAAATTTACCTTATAATCTTGTTAAATACGCAGTATTAATTACAATATAGTCTTCATGGCTGTCCTCCTAATTTCTCTTGTAGGACGACCCGTCTTTCACTTTTCTCCGTTTGTTGAAAACTTCTTCAAGTTGTCACTGTCATGATCAATTTACAAATTTGGCGATAACCACCTCGAATCACTATTGAAACAACCTCGCTTTGTAATATAATTTTAATTTCCACCCAAAAGCACATTCAACACATCGCCGAAAAATACACGTCTTTCGTATAAAGACAAGAGAGAGAGTGTCATCAATTAGTTGTTAAAAACAAAAACCTACGCAAAGAGTAAAGAGACGAACAAAATTAGTTATAAAAATCGGTCGCTGGTGCAGCGCTCTTCAGCGTGCGCGATCGTAAATTATATCTTTGTATTGGCGGAGGCGCGGTAGTCAAAGTACCATTACAATGCCTCCTCTACTGACACGCTCCGCAAACGAGCGTGGCAGTATAGAAAATTAACATAGATACATATATATATATGAGAAAATAAGAAATTTACATATTACAAAAAATTTTTCTGAGCACAATGCTCTTTGCTTATCAGTCTTTATATACAGTCTTTTCGGTGTGTATCTTCTTTAGGAGTCGTAACATTAATGTCTTTGAATTGCAGCGTATTATCGTTGCTTAGCTCAGCGTTTGAATTCAGTTCACATGATTCGTGTTTGCAATGGATTTAATTCGAGCAATAAATGTTCTGTTATATTGCTCCAATGTCTTTAAACGTAGTATCGGATTCTGAGTGTGTGTGTACTGCCTGGATCTCTTGCGTGTGACTTGAAGAAAATCCAAAGTTTGTGCAATGTGTCAACACGAAATTGTGATCTCCAGCAGTCGAATTTTGGTGGCGTCTACCAGGGTATAAATGGTCAATGAGGGCACAGGAAACACCTCACTGCCTACGACAGGTGATGAGCTTGTCTTTTACACCAATCTGAAGACCTGCCAGCTTCCACTACACCATACACTTCAAGACATATTGGCACTACGTAAATATTTCTTGACCAGTGTTCCATCACGTTAGTTTCTTCTTTG